>NW_016107429.1:4253745-4397655 GCF_001604975.1 Cebus imitator | reverse complement strand
AGAAGGATATTATGTAATAGTAAAGAGATCAATTCATCAAGAAGGTATAACAACTATAAATTTATACATCAAACACTGGAACACACAGATATATAAAGCAAATGTTAGATCTCAAGGCAGAGATAGGCCCCCAATGTAATAATAGTTGAGGGCTTCGACTCCCTACTGTCAGCATTAGGCAGAGACCATGTAGACAGAAAATGAACAAAGAAATATAAAATTTAGACTGCACCATAGAACAAATGGACCTGACAGATATTTATAGAATATTTCATCCAACAGTTGGAGAACTTTTTATAAGTGTGTGAAATATTCTCCAGGATTGGCCATATGTTAGTACACAAAACAAGTCTCAACAAATTTTAAAATCAAAATCATATCAGGTATCTTATCTGAGCACAATGAAATAAAACTAGAAATAAATAATAGAGAAACACTGGAAATTATACCAATAAAAAAAATTAAATGGCATGCTCCTAAATAACCAGTGGGTAAAGGAAGATATTAAGGAGAACATTGCAAAATTCCTTGAAACAAATAAAAATTGAAACACAACATACCGAATGCTTTGGAAAAGAGAAAAATCAGTTTTGTTTTGTTTTCTTTTGTTTTGTCTTGAGATGGAGTCACTGCACTCAGGCTGGAGTGCAGTGACAAAATCTCAGCTCACTGCAACCTCTGCCTCCCAGGTTCAAGTGATTCTCCTGCCTCAGCCTCCTGAGTAGCTGGGACTACAGGCACGCACCACCATGACCAGCTAATATTTGTATTTTCCATAAAGATGGGGTTTCATCATGTTGACCAGGATGGTTTTGATCTCTTAACCTCGTGATCTGCCCGCCTCAGCCTCCCAAAGTGCTAGTATTACAGGGTGAGCCACCATACCCAGCCTAGAAAAGCCAGTTTTAAGAAGCAAGTTTATAGGAATAAATTCCTACACTAAAAAAGTAGATTTCAAATAAACATACTAATGATGTATCTCAAAGAACTAAAAAAGTGAAACAAACCAAACCCAAAATTAGTAAAAGCAAAGGAATTATAAAGATTTGAGATACAATACAAAAGATCAAGTAAACAAAAAACTAGCGTTTCAAAAGATTAACCACTCACTGGACTAAGAAAATAAGAAAGAACACCCAAATAAATAAAATTAGAAGTCAAAAAGGAGACATCACAATGGATACTACATAAATAAGATGGATTGTTAGAGATTATTGTGAACAACCATATGCCAACAAATAAAAAGGCTGGAGGAAATGGATAAACTACCATGAAACATATAAACTACCAAGGTTGATTCAAGAAGAAATAGAAAGCCTGAACAGACCAATAACAAGATTGAACCAGTAGTAAAAGTCTATCACCAAAAAACAAACAAACATACAAAGCATTCCAGGACCAGATGACTTCACTGCTGAATTCCACCAAACTTTTAAAGAAGAATTAATATAAGTTCTTCTCAAACTATTTCAGAAAATTGAAGAGGATGAAATTCTTCCTAACTTATTCTATGGGGTCAGTATCACCCTGATACCAACACCAGACAAGGACACACACACACACACACACACAAACCTGTAGAACAATATCCCAGGTCAATATAGACACAAAAATTCTCAGCAAAATACCAGCAAAAAAATACATCAAAAAGATTACTCATCATAATCAAATGGAATTTATTCTAGGTACCAAAAATGATTCAATATACATAAATCAATAAATGTGATATATCACATCAACAGAATCAAGGACAAAAACCATTTAATCATCTCAATCGATGCTGAAAAGGATTTCATAAAATTTAACCTTCCTTCATCATAAAATCTCTCAACAAGTTGGGTATAGAAAGAAAGTACATCAACACAATAAAGGCACAACTAATGTCAGAGCACATGGGGCAAGGCTAAAAGCATTGTATGTATTGAAGCATCACTATCATAAATATCTACAACTATTATGTGAGAGACATATACAAAGTTGACACACGTTTTCATAGGCACTGGGAGTATAATAACAAATTGAAGTTTGTTATTGTTAAAGTTCTGACTAAACAAAAGGATGTAAAAATATAACTATAGAAAGAGAAAGAAAATGATTACTTACAAATATTGTTTATGATGAAAATATCAGATAATAAACCAAAAATATTCTAGAATTAATGAGATTAAAAACATAAATTTTCCTGTCTGAGTCTTTTTAGGTTCTATTACAAACAGCTCTAGACTGGGTGACTAATAGACTAACCATAGGAATTTATTTCTTATAGTCCTGGAGGCTGGAAGTCTGAGGTCTAGAAGACCATGCCAGCACAGTCAGGTTCTGGTGATGGTCCATTTCCTTGTTCATAGATAGCAATCTTCTCACGGTGTCCTCACATGACAGAAAGTCCAGGGAGCTCTCTGGGGCCTCTAGTATAAAGGCATAATTTTATAAGGGTTCCCTTATCAAGACTCAATCATCTCCCAGCAGCCCCATCTCCTACTACCATTGCCTTGGGGGTCAGACTTGAACATATAAATTTTGAGGAGACTCAAACATTCAGTTTATAGCAGTCTCCAAGTTAAAGTTGGGAGGAAATATTATTCATGAAGGTAGTAAAATGATAAAATATCCAGGTACCTTACCAAGGAATATGCAATACCAATATGAATGCTATTATTAGAAAGATCCTAAAGAAAATGTAACAAAATGCAGAGGCATACTAACTAAAACGTATACAATGTCAATTCCTCCCAGAATAACATATAAAACTAGAATGCAATTTCAATTCAAATAATGAAGTGTTTTTAACTTTACAGAAAAGATTCTAAATTTAATCTGAAAAGTAATAAAAGGAAAGACAAGCCAAGAAAATTTTGAAAAAGATAAATAATGAAGATCTTTCTTTACAGGATATTTAAAAATCTTCAGAGCCATAGTATTAATTTTTTTAAAGTATCTGATGCTGGAAAACGTCTCAGAGCAACAGAACCAGAAATTTAAATAATAAGGAATGAATTATTCAATAAATAACTTAGGTAAAATGGATAATTTGGAAATAATTCATTCAGAACCTAACTTTACAGATGGATTTTAAAAATTAAACATAAAAATTAAAAACATATTTCTCAAAATGTTCAATAAAGCATTGCCCTAAGACCCAACAACTCTACTTCAATGTATATACTCAAAATAATTAAAAGTAGGAATTCAAACAAATACTTATACACAATGTTTATAGCAGCACTGTTCATAATAGCCAAAAGGTGAAAATACCCCTTTTCCATCTCGTTTCCACAAAGGTGGAAATGCCCATCAACTGATGAATCGATAAACAAAATGTGGCATGTCATACAATGGAATATTATTCATATAAAAGATTAGAGTGCTTATACAGGCTACAATGCGGCTGAAGCTCAAAAACATTATGCTAAGTGAAAGAAACTATACCAAAAAGTCACACATCATGTGACTCCATTTATATAAAATATCCAGAATAAGGAAATCCAAAGAGATACAAAGTAGATTAGTGGTTGCTAGGGAATAGGAAATGGGGAATTAATGCTTTATGAATTTGGGTTCTCCCTTAGGGTGATTTAATGTTTTGAAACTAAGTCAAGGTGATGGTTGCACAACATTGTAAATATACTAAATGTCATTTTAAAATGGTTAATTTATGTTATGTGAATTTTATCTCAATAAAAAAAATACATACAATTACTAAAAAAAGAATACAGGTGTACATTTCCCTAAAATCTGGATTTGGAGGAGCTTTCAAAATATAAACTCATTAAAGTAATCAGAGGAAAAGGTGCATACAGTTAATGATGGGTGAATTTATTTAAAATTTGGTGAGTCCAATTAAACAGGAAAACTGTACTATATAGATATGATTTTCAAGAAATACAACAGTCATTATGTTCCCTAGCCTGCCCTCTGCCATTTGTAACTCTTTCCTGCTTCCCTAACCACTCGGGAAAAATCAGCACCTCTTGTTAGTCTGTATCTAGAATACCAGCTTAAAGAATATCAGCCATATTTATAAAATTGCTGTTTCACTTCTTACCAACAGCATGAAATAAGCCTCAGTATAGGGTTTATGAAGACACGATTTATGCCCAGAAAGTGTTAGATTTTTTAAAGGTGCAGATCATAGGAAGATTTGTCCTAAATCTCAGTTCAGCTAAACTATAAACAGACTTTATTAGATATTTATTTAGATGCTCTGTACAGATTGCTTTGTTTAATTTTGAAATTAAGTTTCCAGGTTTGCTGTGGAGCTTTAAATACATGAATTCTAGAAAGGCAGCAGCTTTGAACCTTTGTACTTCTCTTTTAAAAAGCTAATTAGGAAATTAAATCCAAAAGGACTGAATCCTTAAAATGTTGGCTTTGTAATGCTGATGGAACAATTCAACTCCCCTGCTATTTTGGTGACATCTCCTGATTAGTCATTGGAATGAGATATTCAAAGAAATTTAAAAAGATTAAAAAAATAATTTAGGAGCTCCACCACCTTTGTTAATATTAGAAACTTTATTGCTTGGAAAATTAAATATGAACAGAGAAGTATTTTAGATTTTCTTATCACTCCTGGCTAAACGTTTTCTTAATTTATTATGCACTTGATCAGTCGGCAAACTTTTGGGCTAATTCCTAGTCCTGGCGTCAGCTGGAGCTTCAGAGCCTGACCATTATCTCTGTGGGTGCCCTGGCACCCTGTGGGCTCAAACCACAAACAGCTGGAGTCCACTGAGAAAAAAAAAGCACAGAAGCTTTGTCTACCTCCAAAGGTCTTTCCAGCCTACCAGGACTTGTAAGGCTCAGCGACATTCAAAATTCTTCTTTTCTTCAGCAGAAAGTTTCATTTACTGCTGTGACCCTCGACCTCTTCAAATGAGTTTAAAATACCATCTTACACTGAGGTAATTTTTTTTGTCTTTTGCCTTAAATGTACCCAGGATCCTATGAAATCCAACCAATACACAGAGAGACCACGGTTTGTGCGGCTCAGATGAGGGCTTCCTAAAACTCACCCATCAGCCTTTCCATTTAGACTTCCTTTTTTTGAATATCAATGGTATGAAGCATGTTTCTGGCTAATTTAATCTTCAAAAACAAAGAAACAGATTTTTTTTTCCTTCAACATATACTTTTACAGGCCTACGTTGTACCCGACACTTTATTCCTGAGCACAAATGAGAAAAAAAACAGACTCAGATCCCAATGTGCTTACAGTTTAGCAGGAGGGACACTTGTGTAAACAAATTTAAATTATATATGGTAGATGCATAGGAGAGAACAGGATTTTTTTTCCTCATCTCTCTCTAGGTTTATGACTGAGGCACCTACAGCAAAAGACAGATTCACTAGAGAGAAGCCTACGAACGTATTTAGTACAAATTTTACATGACACATGAGCCTTCAGAAATGAAAACCTACAGAAAAGGGAAAATTTGTGCATTTTCATGCTAAGTTTGAGGAAGAATGGGCAGTCATGGAAAAGTATGATTGGACAGAGGACAGAGTAGGAACGAGCTAATGGTAGTAAACTGGGGGGAACTTAGCAAAGCCTGTTTGTTCAGATTCTTCTTGGCATCTCTCTCTCTTTGAGGGTAAGTATATTTCTTTCCTCTGGGTGTAGAGATAGTACTTCTTGAATGAGGGTCTTAAACCATGTCAGAGGAAAGTCAGAGAGCTATTTCACTGCCTGCTTCAGGAGAGAAGGGCAGGAGAAGGTCAGAGAGACCTTCCTGCTTCTGCTGTTTTCTCAAACGCCAAGGTGTCATATTTTGAGTAGGATAGTGTGTCCTGAGCTCCATCAATGCCAAGAGAGAGGCAAACCAGGGGAAGAATAAGTAGGCCTATAAAGGAGGGAGGACTGAATTCTGCTTCAAGGCGTGGAAGTCAGGGACAAGCCTGATCTTGTAATGTGAATGGCGTGTCTGCTAGTAGATGAGGATAGAAGAACGGAAGAGAAGAATGCACTCCCGACCACTGTTGCTAGTCTCCAAAGACTGTGACCATCCATTCCTGCCCTCTGTGTGCATGCATAATGCTGTTTACATCAAGCATTGGAGTAATTTCCCTGCCCTGAATATGGGCAGATCTTACTGACTCATTTTAATAGTAGAATGTGGCAGAAATATGCCATGTGACTTCCAAGGCTAGGTGAGAAAAGGCCATGCCACTTCTACCTACACTGTCTGGAATGCTTGCTATTAGAATCTAGGCTCCATGTTATGATGAAGTGCAGGTCACAGGGAGGCCCTTGTGAGCCTCCAGTGAGTTCCCAGCCCATGGCCAGCAACAACTGCCAGACACATGAATGCGGAAACCTTTGAGATGCCTCCAGTCCGAGGAACCAGCCGACTGCAACCTCACAAGAGAACACAAGCAAGAACCACCTAGATGCATCTAATCTCTACCACCATGAAGATAGAAAAAATTAATCATCACAAAATATTGTGACTGTTGTTCTAAGTTGCAATGTTTTGGGGTGATTTTTATACAGCAACAGATAACGAGAACACAGACAAAGGAGGAAGCCTATGTAACAGCACAGAGATGCTAAGCAACAGCTAGACTTTGGATGCTGCAGGTTCACTGAGATTGAGAAAGGCAACAGAAGGAAAGAATGGCCGAGCAGCAGGATCAGCGGCAGGAAGTGGCTGATCGCTGAGGCCATAGCTCCCAGGGGTGAGGATCTTACCCTATGGGATACAGGGAAGCCATAGAAGATGTCTTGTGGGGAGGAGAGGCTAAAATAATCAGATCTGAGGAACACCCCCTAACAGCAGAGGGTAGAAGGTTTGGGAATGCAGAGAATACTGCCTTCATCCAGAATCCTTATGTGGATCCTGAACTAAGGTAACAGCAGTGAAGGTAAGGGGTGGGGAATAGAGAAGAGATTTATCATGCTAAGAAAAGAAGCTGTTAGCTTTGGTGACTGTATGGATTTGGGATTGAGAGGAAGGTAGAACCAAAGAAATCTCATTTATTCACTAAACTCTGATTGAGGGCCTGCTATTAATTAGTATTAAATGTGCTTCTAGGCTTTGAGGATAAAGCAGTAAATAAGACATTCTGGGCTATCATGAGCTTATATTCTAGTGAGAAAGAAAGATAATGAATGGATTTAAGGGAATTTAAGGCTTAATTAAATCCAGTTGGAACCTTTCCTATTAATCTGTCTCCTTATTTATCATGCAGTATACAGAAAACATGAACAACTTTCCATAAGGTAAAACAAATTCCTTAGTTTTGTATTCTGAAAATGACGGACCAAGGCAGATTATCTAGCTCAAGAGTTCACTTTACAAGGGCTTGCTTTTCAATACTGTTAGACCGAACATGGAAATGCAGGCATGTGGGGTCAAAGGAGCGCCTTGGGCTACGTATTGTGTCTTTGGTACCAGAGACTAGTGACATGGAATAAAAAAGAAGAATAAAAAATATGTTTCAGGCAAGGAGGAAGTGGTTCTCATTCATTTTTCGACAAAGATTTGTTAATTCAACAAATATTCACTGTATTAACTGCTAGGAATGTTACAGTGAAATAGAGAAAGAAAATCCCTCACTTTATGGGCTTCCATTGTACTTATGAAAACAGATAATAAACAGGTAAAGAAACAAATTAATACCAGTGCATTAACTTCCTATTGCTGGTGTCACAGATGACCACAAGCTGAGTGACTTAAAATACCTTAAGTATATTTACTTACAGTTCTGGAGGTCAAAAGTCTAAAAGAGAATCTTATGGGTTAAGTCAAGGTGTCAGCGGCACAGTGTTCCTTCTGAGAATCCATTTCCTTGCCTCTTCCAGCTTCCAGAGGCCACTTGCCTTCCTGGGCTCCTGGCTCTCTTCCTGCCATGGCCCTACTCTGACCTGAGCTTCTGTGGGGTAGCTCCTTCTAGGACTCTGATCTTCCTGCTCTCTTGCAAGGGCTCTTGTTCCACTCAGATAATCCAGGGCAATCTTCATATCTCAATATCCTTAATTTAAATGCATCTGCAAAATCTCTTTTGCCATGATGGGTTCTGGAGATTAGAATACAGACATTTGGAAATGGTGGTTGGGGCGGGCATTATCCAGCTGATGGCAATGAGGAAAGTAAAGCAGGGTAAGCAGATAGAAAGTGTCACCAGAGAGAAAAGAAGTGAAAAATGAGATCAAGGAGGGGGTCTATAAACCATGGTAGAGACTTGGGATTTTATTCTCAGTGTGCTGGGAAAACTTCAGAGAATCTACTGCCCATGTTGTAGCAAGATTTAATTTACAGCTTTGAAGGTTCACTTTTGATGCAATGTAGAGAATATTTTCAAAAAATAGTATTCCAAAGAGGAACAGAAAAAAGGGGCTGAAGGGCAACGTGTGGTCAAAGGAGGTGTTTTTGTTGCTGCTTTGATTTTTATTTTTCACACTGGAGATATTTCAGCAAGTCTGTCTGCTGATGGGAATAGAACATACAGCAAAGAGGGGAAAGTGGATAACACAGGAATAAAAGGGGTTAAAAGCAGAAGTAGAGTCCTTGGCTAAGCCAGAGCACAATAGGATACTGAGTACAAGTGGAGGGGTTGATCTTGGTCGGAACAGAAATCACTCTACCTTTGTTAACAAGGGTGAAGGTGGAACAAGAGAGAAGAAACAAACAGAGAGAGGCCAGTATATTGTACCTATTCTCCTGGTGGAATACAAAGCAAAGGTATCGCTGTGTATGTGTGTGTGGTTGTGGGGTGTTGATGAATACAAGAGACAGGAATAAGTGTGAAATATTTAAGAGAGTGGGAGAATGTGTTGACATGGGAAATGTTGCAGATTTCTTGAGCAACCTGGAAAGCCCCTTGAGGATTGTAGTCATTAATTTAAAACCAGCAGGGTTGTGTGCCTGTTTTTTCTCGGCCATGATCAGCTGTTTGGGAGCAGTAATGGAGAGTGTGAAATGTTAGGTTTAATCGAGCCTGGGAGTTTACCGGTGAACATGATGGAGAGAGAAGGGGAGAAGTGAATCGTGGGTCAATGCAAGGGAGCAATCATAAATATGGACCACAGAACCAGAAGGAAGAACACGGGCAGTGACAGAAAGTAAAAAGAGGTAGAGCCAATGGATAGAAAATCCCAATGGGGTAAAACAAAACAAAACAAAAGAAAACCATTGGTATGGAAGTATTAGAGCAAATGAGCTAGAAAAATAGGAGGTGGTGATCAAAGTGGGATGCCTAAAATTGAGATTTTGGAGATGTCTGTGTTAGTAACAAACCATACCACGGGTGTGGATAACTAAGGTGCAATGGGAGATAAAGTTACTGTAGGCAACAACAAGGTGTTGGGGAAATTATCTACATAGATATTAAAGACACAAAAAAATGATAATAGAGTAGGGATAGGGAAATTTCCAGTAAGCCAAACCTAAGTTCTTCAACTAATAAAGGTAGAAAACTGGAAGGATAGTTAGTGATTATTAAAGGAGGAGTATCAAGTACTATAGCCAAAGACATTTGGGGGAGAGAGGAACAGGGAGAATAATAGTCTAGAAATGATAATGAACAGCACCACTCTAGGCACAGTGGTACATGTAATGGTGGGAGAAACACAGGCATCATTTGAGAGAGTCACGTGGGAAGCACTGTCTCAAGGGAAAGTCAGATATCAGCAAGAGCAAAATGAAAGGAACATTGAGGTTGAGGATTTAAGAGATTTAGCTGATGATACTCTGTAAGTTCCAGAGAACTCGGCTGGAAGGTCTAGGGGCTCAGGGAGGAGTAGGGCTTGGGTCAGAAGAGGGCTGCATGGAGCCATTATAGGGATAGTTCCTTGGGTGGGTTGTGGTTTTTGTGTGTGGAAACTGAGGAGGAAGGAATGTAGGGTATCTGTGGATTAATTCTGATGTCCTCTTAGGGCAAGGCCAGCAAACATTTTCTGTAAAGAGCCTGATTATGAACACTTTAGCTTTGTGATCATATGGTCCCGTTATGAACACTCAGTTCTGCCATTGTAGAGCAAAAGCAGTCATAGATAATACATAAATGAATGCGTGTGGCTGAGTCCCAATAATACTGTATTTGGAAAATTATGCAGTTTGCTGACCCTGCCTTAGATGAAACTGGCTGATCGGTTCTGGGGAATGTTATCTCAGGCAATTGCAGGGATTAAGCAAGTGAAGTAGTTTGGAGCAGGATGGCTGAAGTAGCAGTCCCATCAGGAATACCTGTCATGCCAGGACACCTCACGCTGCAGCAGAGTGGGCCCTCAGTGCTGCTCTCAGTAGCATTCGGATCTCTGTGGGCCACTCACATCCTGTTGTGACCTCCTGGGTCATTCTCCAAGACACAGATGATGAGGGAGGGCCACTGAGGGGCAGGAGATAGAGGATTAATTTCATTTATAACGTTGATTTTGAAGTGTCTGTGATACATCCAAGTTGAAATGACCAGCAGCCAGTTGGATTGGGATACTGAGCTCCAAAGACGTCTAGACATGTCTAGGTGTCTAGGCGTCTCAGTGCCTAGCTGTCTAGGTGGGACATAGGTCAGTGTCTAGATGTCTAGATGCCTAGGTGGGTGAAGGCGTTGTCCATGAATAAGGGAACTGAAGCTTCACTCTGGTTCCAGCTGGAGCTATCTCCCTGGGACCATTTAACAGGTAGGCAGAGAGATTCAGATACAGAAATCTTCACTGAATACTTAGGTTTTAAATCAATCTTACGTTTTCCAAATTCCAGCCCCGTCTTGTGCTGGGTGAGTCCTGAGATCTTGGAGAGTATAAAACAGAAAATTTCCAGCGTGCATATGTCAGATAAATACACTACTTGCTTGAGGTTGTATTACCACAAATTGAGTGCATGAAGAAAATCTTGAGTTTTCTTCTGAAATTTTTCAGTAGAGCAAGGCTTATTCATGAGTCATGTGTTGATCCTCCTTCTCCTTTTTTTGATGGTTCATTTTTCTTCTCACCATCACCTCTATAAAAGAACAAAAAATAAAATAAAGAGGTGATATGCAAATTATTTGATGTTACCACCAATGATCAGATTTCATTCAGGGAAGGATTGGAAGCTGTGGTGTAAGTGGATGTTTTCAGGTTGTCTCTTAATGTGCCTTGGGAACTCAGAAAGTCAAAATTAGATAGTGGAAAAGTGGTTTGCTCTTGGAATCAGAGGACTTGGATTTGAGAGGTGGTTTTGGCCCGAACAGGAAGCATGACCTTGGGTGCCTCACTTAACTTCTCTGCATCCCAGTGGTCTCACTTGTAAAACACCAACCATGAGCCAAGCATAGGCCAGACAACTTATATACTCCTTGTTTCATTTAATATTCCCTACCTAAAACAGGATGCTGTGATAGTCAAATGAGAAAATGGATATAAAAGCACTGGGAAAACTACAAAGCAATATGTCAACGTTATGTCATTGTATACCTCACTAGTCATTGTTTTCAGTGGCCCTAAAATGGCCTTAAAAATAACGGACTGGTTTGCCCATGCCCAAAGGCCTAATTTGTGGCTCAGTTTTCTTTTTGTGCTGCTGTTTTTAAGAAAGCAAACCAACAGCTTGTCCTTTATATTTTACAGTAAAATTGCCAAACTCAGAAAAGGGAAGATAAAATTCCAAAATGCTTAGGTGACATGAACTCCAATACTCTTATAAGGTTTGCTGTGACTTTCTTAAATTCACAGTCTGCTGCTCTTTCTAAAGCTCCCCTAGCAAAGTAAAGGGTTTAGAAGAGGAATCCATGGGGGTGCTCTTTCCTGGACTGAGGAGGCACTGCCATTAGACGATGATGGCATTCCTGCATTATAATTTACACCTGCATTCCATGCACTTTATTCACTGCCAATAATTATTGAATAATTACTGTGTTCTCCTACTGAGGCCTCTCTTTGTACTCCCACTTCTTCCTAGGGTTTCAACTAGATTGTTGCCTTTTGAAAGTTTCTTTCCTTCTGAAATGAAGGCAGGTGGTTTATAATTCTTATTTTTGAGCCAAGCTTTTAAATCAGAAAGCTGTGTACCCAGTAGTCCATCCTGTCTCCCTGGTTTCTGAATGCACTGTTTGCTGGAAGGAGAACAGGAAGTGGTTTGTCCTAGAAAGTCACTTTTGCTTAAAGACCTTAAAATTCATGTGTTTGTGACTCCCATGTTACCTATTTTCACGTAGCATCTTCCAAATTTGCTAAGCTGATTTGAATTGAGATAAATTAGATCATTTGCAGCCCAACTTGCCTGCCAAATTCAAATTGGCACTTGAAGCACTTTATCTACGTTTAGGGGTTTGTTGGAAGACAAAATCATCAAGACTTAGCTACGTTTGAAGGAGTTTGTTTTATTTTCCTGTATGAAAAAACAAGTTAATTCTTGCCTTTTCTCCCCTTCTCTGCAAAAAAAAAAAAAAAATCCTCAATTACTTAGTCTGTCTTAGTAACCATTCTCTAGGTCAGAAGAGTAAACCTAAAGTACATGACCTAATCTGATTGCTTTACCTGGGTTGTCTGACTGTAAGATCACTCTGGTTCCATGGCACCCAAGGAAAATATGGTTAAGACTGTAATCTTTACTCATTATTGCTTTCCATTAAAAACTTGTAATCATGGAAGAAACTTAAATTTCTGTCACTCCTGGAAGAGTGTTTATTCTGAATCCTAAAGTGTTTTTTTATTTTTTCACATATTTTATAACCACGACAAACCTCAATAAATGATGTTTGAATAACAAAGTCTTCTTTAAGCCTGATTATTGAAATAGAGACAAAAGCCATTCTGGAGTCCAAACCATGCAAACAGTATCAGGCTGCTTTGTGTTTTTACTCAACCTTAGAACTTGCACCCAAAATGACCACAGCCCTAGTATTATAGAACAATTAAATATAAGGCAAGCTTCATTGAATAAATGCAGATGTTGCTGAAATTGGCAGTATAATGTAGCACACAGCACAGGCTTGAGCAAAGTGCTTTACACCCATTTCTTAGTCCTCAAACACGTTCTCCAGGAAGTTGGTAGGCAGAAAGCAGGAAATAATAAGTTCCTTTGCATTATAGCAGAGGAATTGAGCGACCTGAAATTGGTTGGGAGATCTAAACTAGACATTTAGAACATCATTTTGTATCCAGGGGCCTCCTCAGTATGAGAAGCTTCCAAATGATTTTCTCATAAGAAAACAGACGGTGACAAATAAAGTCATAAGAATGTTTGAAACTTCATTTTGTTGTGTTGTAAATAATATATTCCCTTGAATAATATCCCTTTATAGTACACATGTCACCTCACCCAGGTATCTCTATTGTGAAAGACTCAGATTTGGGAGAGGACAGATTGGCATTCCCTGACGCCCCTATTGTTATAAAATGTTTGCTAAAGCTGAAGTCTGCCTCCAAGAATTTTTTAGACATTGGCCAATTTATTCATTTAATAAATGATTACTGAACATCTGCCACCTGCTAGACACTGCAGTAGGTCCTGATAATAAAACAAACAAAGCACAGTCTCTGCCCTCCTTTGACACCTCTGCAGCTGCTCAAAGTAAAATTGGAATCAAAAGCCAAAAGATGAGATTTATTAGATACAGAAATGACTGACCTCAAGAAATAATCCGTACAGGTTGGCTGAGAAAATGTTAAGACACCTAACTTATAAACAATTATGAATGTGTTAAATTGGAGCTTTATCTAATCCAAATAAAATGAATCGACATATTGAAGTGAAGAAATGAATTCACTCCCTCATATATCACGTGTATCGTATGTGTACCTTTCCCTGCCCTCACAGAACTTACAGCACCGATTTACCAGTTTCTCTCTGTCTTTTCCAACTGCAGAAATGTCACCACATCCATTCAGTTGCATAAACCAAATTGCAGGAGTCATCTTTGATTCTTTTCCTTCCCTTAGCCTCAACCCCCTTCCCTCACTCATGGCCCTCTCAGCCCAGACACAACCCAGTAACAAATTTTGCCCACTCCAAGACACACCATGAATCTTCCCTTTTTTTCACAGTCCCTACAGCCACTCCTCTGGCCTAGCACCATCTTCTCTCACGTGACCCACTGGGATGAAGTCCTGACTGGTCCCCCTGCGTCTGTGCTTCTCGTCCAAGCCCAGTACACACACATCCCTTCCTGACTCAGCAGCCAGAATGAAAGTCTTATTTTTTTTTTGAGATGGAGTCTCACTGTCTCCAGGCTGGAGTGCAGTGGCGTGTTCTCAGCTCCCTGCAACCTCCACCTCCCGAGTTTAAGCATTTCTCCTGCCTCAGCCTCCTGAGTAGTTGGGAATACAGGCGTGCACCACCACACCCAGCTAATTTTTGTATTTTTAGTAGAGATGGGGTTTCACCATATTGGCCAGGATGGTCTCGATCTCTTGAGCTGGTGATCCAACCACCTCGGACTCCAAAAGTGCTGGGATTACAGGCGTGAGCCACCACACTTTGCTGTGAAATTCTCTTAAAAGCTAAACCGGATAGTGCCACTTACCAGCATCAAGCGGCTTTCCTTGCACGTGGAATCAAATCCAGCCTCCTCTTCCTGATCTATAAAGGCTTATGTGATATAGCCTGTTTTTCTCTCCCAGCTCAACTACTACTATTGTTGCCTTTGTCCAGACACACTGGTCTTTCTGTGCCTCCCATTTGCAGACTTCCTTCCCAAATTTGAGCCTTTGTACAGGCTAATCCTTTTGATCTTCACAGAGCTCATCGTTTGGATCACATAATTTCCTCATCATTCGGATCACAAAGAAGGGTCACCTCCTCCTCAGCCACCTTCTTTGACTCAATTTCACATCACAACCACTGTAATTTTCAGCCTACCCTTCTCAAAATCTGTGATTACCCTCTTTTTTTGCTTATTTGATTTTTGTGTGTCTACCACCACTAGAACAGAAACTCTGTGTCTGTCATGTCTGCTACTGTATCCCTGGTGCCCAGAATGTTGCCTGATGTGCATTTGATGCTCAGTAAATATATGTGGAATGAATGGATGAATGATGATAGCAGAAAAGAAGAGAGTAGTGAGAACTGGAGGGAGGAGGTGAGGGGAAAAGGAGAGGCTGGGGAATGAAAAGATATGGAGAAATGTTGGCAGAGGGAGAGCCAAAGAGACAGCAAGAGAAATTAGCTGACTTTGAGATTGAGACTCCAAGGATGGAAAAAGTTAAATTTGGCAGGAGTATAAAGTGGGGTGAGGAAAAGGTGAATAGGTATGGAGAGGCCGGCAGCAGGCGGATCATCAGGAACTTTGAAATCCAAGAAAAACCGTTTGTGCTTTATTCCGTAGAAACCAATTAATTTTAAGCAGGGGAGTGACAGGATCAGATTTGTGTTTTAGAAAGATCACTCTGGCTGGGGTGTAAAGAATGAATTAGAAGAGAGAAGACAGAAGAAAAATTATGTTAACAGAAAGGAATGGTCATTGTGGCAGCTTAAACAAAGGGGAGTCAGAAAACAGGGATTTTGCAGCGTTTTTCCAACACTGTCAGGGAAGAGGTGGTAAATCTGAAAATCTGAGCATCCCAGTGACTACAGAGGAAGTATATAATGGCCGGTAAAAGTCTGGGCTTGGAGTCAGACAGACCTGGGTTTAACCTCAAATCTATCACTCTGTAGCTATGTGATCTAGAACAAGCGATCAATTCTAACCCACAATGTCCTCTTCTGCAAAATAGCAGTAATAATTGACAGAATATAAACTGCTTAGTTCTCTGCTTGCTATATTTGAGTGCTAAATACATATTAGTTTTATTGTGATATTGCTAGAGATGCCCTGTGCTGGGCTTAGAAAATTCGAATCGTTCACTCCATAACCTAGACAAACTGCACCTTCCAGCCTCTACCTTCTTGTGATATGAGTCTCTACAAATCAGGAAACTCTCTGATTATTAACTTCACTTCCTAGACAGTTGCTTTATGAGTATCTTGGCCACCAATAAAAGCACATTTCTCAATTAATAGTAAAAAGATAACACTGTGCTTACATGTAGTCTCTGTTGAGTTAGGTTAGCTTGAGTCAAGCCCCTAAACTTATATTCACCCTTAAGAAGAGCCGAACACTGAGATGTGCTTTGTGTTCTGAGGACAAAGTCCACACCCTGGGTCAGTGGCTGCGCCAAGGAGACCCACCCTCAGAGACTGAACAGGGGGCTGTCCTGACAATGGGATTCTGTCTCTCAATGTTAGCCATTCCCAGCTGCCCCACGTAGAAGCACATGCCTTAAGTTTGATCACTCTTCTACATAACATTTTTAATACTTGAAAATTTCTTAATTTTCTTTTACTTTCCTCCCTCCAATCTTTCCTTGAGCACAGATATCCAGATGGAATAAGAAATAACTAGGGTTGTTTTTCAGTTCTCAGCTTCAAATGGATCAGGAGTGACGCCCGCTTATGCATTTGATGTGTTTTTCTTTGAATCTGTCTTTGGGGAAAAGGGTTATGTCTGTTAGAGACTTAATATTTTTAGAAATTTAATAGGCTCATTGAGAGGTAAATATTTTAAACAAGCCACCCATGCGTTGCATTAACTGCACCTTGCTGTGACATTATCACAAAGGCTTCAAACCTCAGGGACTGAGAAACCTTTTAACACTCTGTTTAGTAAACGTTAAACCCTCAGTTGATGATCTGAGTTCACTCTCCCTTAGTATAGATCAGGCTGCTGAGGCGGGTGATATTTCAGTCATTTGAATGTCAGTCTAAAAGCACGCACATCACTGCTGCACACCATCAGAGCCTCGGGTCATTTACACTTGTGGTTGTTTTACTTCACAGCCCAGAGCCTTCCCCGAGCTGCTGTCATTCTGACCCTGAGGCCGCCCTTCACAGCCTCCTGACTCCACTCCCAACATCCCCTTTCAAGCTGACACAGAGCAAAGGCTGACCTTGTCCCATCAACCACTTACCCACACAGACCCAATTAATCTTTGGTTGCCAGTAAATCCAGCTCACTTCCCTCCTTGCATACTACAGAATTTCACAGAGGGGATGCTTTGGGCTTCGTTTGCTTCCCTATGAGATGAGCTGTGGCTGAAACACAGGCAGCTGCCCTGCAGAATGATCTGAGGCCCCTGACCACCAAAGGTGTCTCCTTGTCAGAGTCTCAGGGTGTGGGAACTCACTCCTAGCCTCTTTCCATTACTCCTGAGGACTTCCTTCCAAGAATAAAGAATTCCTAGGAAAATTAACCAGTTGCCTCCCACAAGGCAATGGTGTCCTAAGACAGAGTTCATACAGGGATGAGGGGAATGGGATGGAAAATGGCACTGAAGATGGGGTTCTGGGTGTCCTGAGACATTGGAAGGCACTGGGTGCCTGCAAGTAGTGAGACCCCAAGTGAGGACACAACATGACTCTAGAGTCAAACAAACCATCTGGGTTTGTTCGAGGTCATTAAGCTATATGACCCACCATGCAGATGCATTATAATCAATACAAATATCACTCACTGCCAAATTTAGTTTTTGCCAGACTTAGCTTTGGTCAAGAACACCAAAACAGAAATCAGTGGCTACTTCAACAGATGGAGGGTGGGAATCTAGAGTGAGACTCATAGCATCCACCTTGGGCATTCAGGATAATGAAGATGCATCCAGATCACTGTAGGAAGGTAACTGTTGTCTACATGAGATTCCTGGGTCAGCACTGGCCTCAATTTGATGGGCTTATCAGTGAATAGAGTGTAGACTGGAATCTGGGGTGTGCAGCCTGATAAGGAAGAGGGCATTCCCTGGCTGTGGAGTGAGAAACTTGAGGGGTGGGAAGGCTGTGGTCCAGCACACTTTCTGGCACTGGTAACAGCATCCTATTGCACCATCCCTGTAGCTCAGGTGACCCTGCTGTCCACATTAGCAAGAGTTGGGAAATGTATTTCAGTCCTGTGGTACACAGAGTAATGCTCCCTCCAGAGATGCCTGTGTCCTAATCCTATGAATATGTTAATTTATATGGCAAAGGAGAATAAAGGTTGCAGATAAAATTAAGGTTGCTAATCAGCTCACCTGGAATGGGTGAGATTATCCTGGATCATCTCAGTTGGCCAAATATAACCACGAAGACCTATAAAAGTAAAGGAGGGTAGCAGTACAGAAGGCCTGAGTGATGATGTAAGGAAGTCTTGACCCACTCTTGCTGACTCTGAAGATGGAGGAAGAGAGTTACATTCCAGCAAGGGATGCAGGTGGCCTCTAGAAGCTGAGCAAGCCAAGGAAATGGAGTGACCCCTAGGGACTACAGAGGGAACACAGCCCCGCTGTATGCCTTGACTTCAGTCTGGTGAGACCCATGTTGGATTTGCAACGTACAGAACTGTCAGATAACAAATCTGTGTTGTTTTAAGGCACAGGGTCTGTGAGAACATGTTATAGCAGCCATTGGAAACTAATACAGGTCCCTTCTGAGGTGCAGGATTCCTTCCACCAGACGATTTGTCCAAAGCCACAAATCATATTCTCAGTCCCTGAACAGAGCAACTTCTCATCTTTAACCCACAGCCTAAAAGCTTCCTAAGTTCCACTTCTTCCTGTGGCATAGAGAATTGAAGCCAGATCCCCCATGACCGCAGGCATTCAGAAGTTCTAGGTGGGCAGAGTACGAAATGAAGGACATCCATTATTGGAAGTCAACGTGAAACTTACCTCAGAACTTTTCAGACTACTGTCTTCAAAAGAAGAAATGCACATTAAGGGGGTTGTTAAGAATCTGACTAGGCAGCTTTAGAAAAAAAGATTCAGAGACAAAATGTGTCCTGTATCTCAAGTTTACCTTTATTGTTCCAAAGAATAGCGGGGATCTTAGAAGACTGTCATCTCAAAGCACAATGTGTCGAGTTAAAGATGGAGTGGCAGTATTAATGGAATTGCCTTGCTTTAGTAGGTTTAAGGCAAATCCTTATTTTCCTGCCGTTTTCTAAATTAAATTTATAAGAAATATTATGTATCCTGCTGTGCAAAGTGAAAGCTGTGTTCTTGTAAAGGGCTTATAATCATATTAAAAAGCTGGAGGGTGAAGTTTGTTCATGCCATCAAAGTCACAAAGTAAAAATAGAGTCTTATATTGTGCATTTTTATAATGGTAATACCTTTTGGGGTATATAACACCACAAAGTGCTTCACTGATATTGTTTTGTTAATCCTCAGAACATCCCTGGTGGGGAGGTATATTTTTATCTCCACTTTGCATATGGGAAAACTGAGGCACAGCAAGTGTCAGCAATTTGCCTTGGCCTGCCAGTAGGTGGTCAGCACAGCTTGTGCAGAAACTCCAGGATCGTAGCGCAAAGACTACTCACAACATTCATCAGACGACAGTCATCTTTCTAATCTACGTTTCTGCAGGTACAGAAATAGCTCCAGGACTTTGGCATCTCTCAAATTTTATCTTCAAGTTCCTCAAGAAAAATATCCTATGAATAGATTTTCTGTTAATTCCACTACATCTGCTTAAAATACTTATGAACAGTCGGTAGGAGGCAACGGCACAGGGCTCAGGATGGGGGCATTTTTGTAAAGTTAGAGGGAAATGTGGATGATCTGAGGAAAGCCGAGGGGGACAGTTTGGGGAGCTGGAACGGGACAGTCTGCCTGGTAATCAAGAAGCTCCTCCCAGGACCCTGCTCACCAAAAGCAAGCAGTTCCCCTCTGACCAGGGAATTCCAGGTCTTTCAGGAAGTTCTATTCCTGGGCACAGAGATTATTTCCCTTTTTCTGCAGACTTAGATTTTACTTTTTTTTTTTTTTCACTTTTACTTTACTCAAGCTTCTGCTTTATGTGCATTAAACCAGCTGGTGCATGCCAGGTTTGAGCATCTTGATAGGAACACTCAGTAACTGAACTTACAGTTTAGTTTCCCTGCTCTGGGCCATGAAGAGCAGGTGGTCCAAATTCTCCTTCTCTCTGCTGATTTCCTCAGTTATGTTTCCCTGAGTGACACAGAAACCAAAAGTGTGAGCACTTTGCAAACATTATAGGTAAACACAGGGATGTATTGAGCACCTGCTAGGTGATAGCATGAGACCCATGTCTAGGTCTCAGCGTGTCACTCCTCAGACCTCATTGGAACTATGCTGTCCATTTTCACAGCACAGGAGGAGGAGTCATTTGCTTAAGGTCATATCATGAGTAAGTTGGTGTTGGTGCAGCTGGGATTCAGCCCCAAGTCTGATGGGACTTGACCATCTACTTTTAACCACTACCCTAAGATCCCTCTAATGTTCTAGGATGTCTGATCTATCCTGCATCCTGTGACAAACGGACTTTGCCAACCAGAAACTATCCTTCCAGCACAGTGATGTGCTCAGGGCTGCTTGCTGTTTGCGCCTGTCTTTGGTATCCTGCTATGTAACCTGATAAGCGCGCCCATATTCCTTAGTTTTAGGGCTTCTTACCCTCAACACCTTTCAATAAAAATATGAGTGACAAGGTTTCTAATTTTTCTTCCTGGGAACTGATTTAAAACAGACAGTGGGCTGGGTGCAGTGCCTCATGCCTGTAATCCCAGCAATTTGGGAGGCCAAGGGAGGCGAATCACCTGAGGTCAGGAGTTTGAGACCAGCCTGATCAACATGGTGAAACCCCATCTCTACTAAAAATACAAAAATTAGCCAGGCATGGTGGCACACACCTGTAATCCCAGCTATTCAGGAAGCTGAGGCAGGAGAATCACTTGAACCCGGGAGACGGAGGTTATGGTGAGCCAAGATCGTGCCATTGCACTCTTGGGGGACAGAGTGAGACTCCATCTCAAAAAAAAAGAGACAGTGAAGTTATTTGGATAGCTAGCATTTTCTATTCCTTTCCTTCCTATGCCTGTATGTTATATTTGTGCCATTACTGTGTTTCAAATGCTCAATTGTTCAATGATTTACAAAAATAAATAGGGTTTATTTATATACCCGCTATGTAAACTGATAAGCATGCCCATATTCCTTAGTTTTAGGGCTTCTTACCCTCAACACCTTTCAGTAAAAATACGAGTGACAAGGTTTCTAATATTTCTTCCTGGGAACTGATTTAAAACAGACAGTGGGCTGGGTGCGGTGCCTCATGCCTGTAATCCCAGCACTTTGAGAGGCTAAGCCAGGTGGGTCACCTGTCAGGTGATCATGGGATAGAATCATCTGGTTGTTTAAAAGTGTATGGCACCCCCCGACCCATCCCCCAACCCCAACCCCCTACCCTCCCTCCTCCTACTCCTAGCATATAAGACACACCTGCTTCCTTTTCACATTCTTCCATGATTAAGTTTCCTTAGGCCTCCCCAGAAGCCAAGCAGAAGCTGCTATGCTTCCTGTACAACCTGCAGAACCATGAGCCTATTAAACCTCTTTTCTTTATTAATTATCCAATCTCAGGTATTTCTTTATAGCAGTGTGTGGACGAATAATATAACCAGCTACACAAAAGCTCATCCAAAAGAAAAGATTTCATTCCCAGGTTAAGGGACACAATGGAGAGATAAGGGGCTTACTCTGTCTGTCCTCACCTGGACAGCATAGACAATCTTACATAGTGTTGGTGTTACACGGAGTATCTGGAAATAATTTCTTTAATGTCTTTTCCATTTCTGGGTTGAGTTTTTTTCCAGACCTGCCAGCATGCCCATTATGCAGAGCCCCAGCCATACCCCTCACTTCTCATTGTTCCAGTACCTTCCAGTGACTTCCTGTTGCAAACACCTGCGACTCTGTCTAAGGGCTTCATCTGACCATTTGTATGGCCGTCTGAGAGGAAGGTTGGCTAAAACCACCAGGAAATTAACACCCCTGAGAGCAGCAACAGCCAATGATGAATTGGAATTAGTGAATCTTTAGCCCACCTTCTTTGCCTCTCAGGTAGAACATCTGATGCATCTTCTACACTATGATCAAGAGACCCTACAAGATTTAACCTATTTAGCCACAGAAGTAAGCTGCTCACTAATGTACTTACTTCCCTGCCCTATCTCACTTCCCTATTCCTTGTTGGTGCTTCCTGAGATGACCTCCCAAATAAACTCAAGGTTGTCTTCTGGGGGAACCCAACCTAAGACACCCATGTTTCCTGGACTTTGGTCTTCCCTATAAATCACTTACCTTTTGAATTATAGAGTTAGACTGGATCTTCTGAGTCATCTAGCTTTGTATTGACTGTGTTAGTCCATTTTTGCATGAATACCTGGGGCTGGATAATTTACAAATAAAGGAGGTTTAATTGGTTCACAGTTCTGTGGGCTATACCAGCATGGCCCCAGCATCTGCTTCTGGTGAGAGCCTCAGGAAGCCTACATTCATTGTGGAAAAGAAGGAGAGCTGGTGTGATACATGGTGAGAGTAGGAGCAAGAAGAAGAGAAGCGGGAGGTCCCAGACTCTCTTAAACCACCAGATCTCGAGTGAACTAACTGAGTGAAAACTTGCTTATCACCAAGGGGATGGCAATAAACCATTCATGAGGGATCCATCCCCATGACTATTCAATCACCTCCCAGCAGGACCCACATCCAACATTGGGAATCACATTTTAACATGATATATGGAAGAGGCAAACATCCAAACCGTATCACTGAACTTCAGGGCAGAGGAAGGGCAATAAGGCAGGATTCTGGCCATTTCTTTGAACTGCAACAGGGGTAATTTCTACGTAGTTTACCTCTTGTATTGTCAGTAATATTCAATTTGAACTAAATAATGTAAACCTTTTTAAAAATTGCTTAAAAAGTCATAGATCTATCTAAATTTATTTTCCCATACAGGAATCATATCTGTATTCATTTCTTATAGCTACCCTGATAAATTGTGAAAGACTTGTTGCTTTGAAATTCATTCTTTCATGCTTCTGGAGGCCTGAAGGCCAAAATCAAGGAGGTGGTAGGGCCATCCTTTTTCTGAAGGCTTTATGGGAGAATCCTTCCTTTTCTCTTCCAGCTTCTGGTGGCTCAAGATGTTCCCTGGCTTGTGGTGGCATAACTTTAATCTCTGTCTCCATCTTTGTTTATTCTTCCCTCTATGTCTTCCTCTCTTCCATCTCTTATGAGGACACTTGTCATTGGATTTAGGGCCCATTTGGATAATATAGGGTAATATCATCTTGACATTCTTAACCTAATTATATCTGCAAAAATAGTTTTTCTAAATAAGGTCACATTCATAAATTCCTGGTGTTATATCTCTTTGGGAGCCATCATTCTACATATTACATCAGCCATGGCATCTCTGACCAACAGTGTATGATACAGCTCAAATTTGTAATGACTGGCATTTTCTTCTCTCACATGACAGTTGATTTCATTTTTGCTAAAGTCTAATTTCATAAAAGAGAATCTTCATGTTGTGCGCAAATCAGCATCTTTGTAATTTCCCCCCATCAGTCCTACTTCTACCTATGGAAATACTGAGGGATAAACTCAGTTCTTTTGCAATAAGACTAATGAATAGAGCTGAACCTAAAACATAAGGGTCAGAGAAATGTGGAGGTTTGTGAAAGCAGGGCAATCTGGACAACTAATTCAACATAATACATCAATTCTTTATTATGTGTTTACTTTGTGCAATATACCGTGGTGGATGGTGCAGAAGATTTTAAGATGGATAAGAGAGTTCACGACCTCTACATAGCAGGGCAACAGGACATGTTCACATATAACTACAATGCACAATATTATGCAAATCACTATAATACAAGGTAGAAGGTGGTGGAGGTCATGAAAGAGGATTAACAAAGTGCAGTAGGAGTTAGATGAGAGGATATTCTTTGTCATCCCTTCTCTTCTGTCTCCACACAGAAGCCAAAATGAGTTAAAAATAAACTGAACAGGCTCAAAGCAGACTTTTCCAGGCTCAATACTATACAATGGCTCTATGTGGGAAGAAAGAAAAGAAAAGAAAAATCCAACCCCTGGTATGGCTTTCAAAGCCCCTACTCACCTTTCAGCCTTGCCTGGTCCACACTCCTCCTTGCTCTCTGCATACGCACCAGCCACCGGAGCCCCTGTGTTCAGGTCCTCAGACTTGCCACGCTCTCTTCTGGCCCAGGGCCTTCTCCCAGTCACTCCCCGAGCCTGGAATACTCTCACCCCAATCCTTTGCTCTTAACCTTAATGAGGACTCTCTTGATTGCTTATTTAAATTAGATCCTCTGTCATATTATCTAATAGCACCTTGACTTTTTCTTCATACTGCTGATCACAGTTTGCAATCACACACCTAGGTGTGTGATTATCCATTTGATGTGAATCTTTGCTATTGGATGGTAAGCTTCAATAGGGCTGCTATTTCACACAACATTCGCATGGTATATCGGAGTATCTGGAAAATAGATGTACAATAAAGACAGTTGCCAAACGAGTGGTTCAGTGAGGAATAAAAGAGAGCAATTAGATAAAGTTTTCCTGAAGGAGGTGGCATTTGAGAAGAATTCTGAAGAAATCGCAGACGTGGATGGGGCTGGGAAAACGTTTCAGGAAAGTGAAAAATGAATAAATGGGAAGTTCAGGGGTTACTGTTTGGAAAATGGCAAAAAATAAGAGCATGTGTCTAGGGCAAGGGTTGGCAAACTTTTTCCATAAAGGTCCAGTTAGCACATATTTTAGGCCATATGGTCTCTGTTGCAGCAACTCAACTCTGCAACTGTAGTGTGAGAGCAGCCACAGATAATATGCAAACAAGTGGGTGTATCTGAGTTCTAATAAAATCTTACTTGTAAGAACATGTGCAGGGCTGGATTTGGCTCTTGGGTTGTAATTTGCTGACACCTGGTCTAGGGAATACGGAGAGGGCTATAAGTGGAGGCTGGTGTAGTACCCTTAATCCTAAGCTGTGGAGTAAATAATTCACTAGATAGTCCATAGGAAATCACAGCAGGTTGAAAGGTATGTGAGTAAAAGAAGTGTGTGAGTAAAAATTTTTTTTACTATTTGTATTACTTCATTTTCACACTGCTATAAAGAACTGCCTGAGACTAGGTAATTTACAAAGGAAAGAGGCTTAATTGACTTACAGTTATGCATGGCTTGGGAGACCTCAGGAAACTTACAATCTTGGCAGAAGGCAAAGGGGAAGCAAACTTGGACCTTCTGACACGGTGGCAGGAGAGAGAAGAGCAAGCAAGGAAATGACAGACCCTTATAAAACCACCATATCCCATGAGAACTCATTGTCATGAGAACAGCATGGGGAAAACCACCCCCATGATCCAGTCACCTCCCACTAGGGGAGTATGGGGACTATAACTCAAGATGAGATTTGGGTGGAGACACAGCCAAACTATATCAGTATTATTAATCTGGGAACACTTCTGATGAATGGAATCAGAAGAGATTAGAGGTTCAGAGAGGAGCAGTTAGGAGCCTATATGCAAGATAAGTTATGATGAATCTCACCTGAAAAGACTGAAAGGGAGCAGATGAGGGATATTGCAAAATTAGTTCTGATGTTTTATCCTGGGTATTAGATAATGGTATAGCACTAATAGGAAAGAAACAAGGATTTTAGGAGAAAGATTGCTTTCGTATTGAGGAGAAATGTCCAACTGAGCTTGATGTGTCCAGTTTAAGGTGTTAGGAGGCATACAGTGGGGTAGCCAACAGACCAGAGCAAATGCAGGGCTTAAGCAAGGGACAGTTGCTGCAGATGCAGATTTGGGTGAAGGGCTGAGGGACTGGAGAGAGGGAAGTTGTGGTGTCCAAGGACAGACCCTGGTGATGATCTTCAGTTAGACAGTGGGTGGAGACAGGAAAGATACTAAGTGACCCAGGACCGCAGAGAGCTACAAGACGCAGACTGGGAGGGTTTTCAGAAGGAAAAGTGAAATCAGCCCCAAGCAAATCCATCTCCAGAAAGCAAAATATATATCTGTTTCTGAAATTATCAAAATATATCAAAAGCCTGGTGCACTAACCAGAAATTATGTAATAAAATTAGCCAGGGTGAGTCTAGCCTTAGGGCTAGACACTGCCCCATTCTCTCCAAGAGCCTGCTTCATGAAGAACGTGACACAGAAGAGACAGACCTATTTGCTTTCTTTATCCAAGGCAGGCTCGCATACTTCAAATGACCTGAACAAATTCAATAATCTGTTCATTTGCTAGAGTCTCTCCCCGAGACTCCATTGATGGGTGATTTATCAGAGCAGCCAGGGCACGCGCAGGGGCATTCTCTGCATTTGCTTTGAAGCCCTGATGCCAAAGCACATTATCAGGTCTGAAGGTCATTATTTCCATAGAAAACAATGGCTTGTGGTTAATTCCACCCTGTTGGCATATAACAGGGGAGACGGCTGGCGATAATGTGAGGACAGTGTTCACTGCAGCCCACATCTGTAGTTCAGCTGCCTCCTGTCTGTTCGCCCTATATTCTCATGCTGCCCTCGCCTCCTGGGAAGAATGGGATGCATCTGTTCTTTAGAATGAAGGCTCCGAAAGCTCCTTGGCCCTAGGTATAACCTGGAGGGAAAATGCCCACCAAGCAGAGGATGGACAAAGGCTGATTTCACTGGGTTTTTCACTTGCCACTCTTTGGGCCAAAGCATTTGACCGCAGCTGCCTGTGGTTAGGCTAGCGGAGAAATTAGCAGAAGGAGGAGAGCGATGATCCCAGACAACTTTCCTGGAATAAGCCCAGTTTGTTCTCACTTGCTGAGTTCTGCATTCCTGCTAGGTGCTCTGGAATTTAAACTACTGTTTATTAGTTTCTGTGGATTCTCTTTCTGGAAAGATTTACTATTCTTCCATTTCTTGGGTAAAAAATATCTATAACAACTTCTGAGGCATCTTTGGGGATTTTACAATCAGGAAGTAGAAAATTATGTTTTAAAGCTGAAGTTAGTGAGAGATCATCCTGTAATGGATGAGATATAAGGCTCTGTATCTGTGGAGGAAAGGGATGAAGGAAACGGGCAATTTGCTAGCTCTCTCTGTCACCAGAAAAATTTCAACTTTACAGCCTGACAAGAAAGGTTTGCAACGTAGAACATGCCAAAACTCAAGTGAAAAACAACTGTTACCCATGCAGGTAACCATGCATTTTCACGAAGTCTTCTGCCTTCAGGATAATGAGTCCATCATTTCTCTAGAATGACTTTCAATAGCATTTCTCTGTGAATACATTTCAAATTTTAACAGAAATCAGGATTGCACGTGGAAAAGCTACTAGGCTATAAATGGAGCTGTGCCAGTCATTCTCCACTTGCATCTCAGGTCTGTTTTCTGGCCTTCTGTGTGTGGTAGGAGGTTGCTCTTTATAAAGGGCTTCGCTAATCTCCCTGTTCTCTGGACTCTGGTTGGGTTTGTGCAATAGGGGCACCAGTGGGCGGGGGGGTGTAAAAGCACTCAGGGTACCTATTTCCTCAGTCCCCTTCCTAGTCCCTACCTGCCCTGCCTAGGTTCCTGCCAGCTGACCCTTCCGTGGCCTCCAGGAGCAGGGACTCTGAGCCCTTTGCCCCTTCAGGCTCAGGGTGCTCAGGGCCTCCCCAGACCTTGTTGGTTCTGCCATACCTGCCCACACTCCTGTAAGTCATCCCTTTATTAGCCTCTTTTCAATGAAACCCTGTAAGAGTGTCTTGGGTTTCCTGTCTGCTCTGTGATGGAGACAACTCATAATTTCATAAGGTACTATTTGTAAAATCATGGAAAAGTGAGTATGGAAACAACCATGTTCAACCAGCCAATATTTTCATAGCTGTGTTAGGAAACTTGACAGAATAATTCTAAATTTCTTCTAAAAGAAAAAAAATCCAAGAATTTAGTCAGGAGAATTCTGGAAAAAAATTAAAAATCTGAGGTGTTTTCTGTTTTGTTTTGTTTGTTTCGAGACAGGAACCTTCTCAGACTATGGTGCAGTGGTGCACTCTTTGCTAACTGTAACATCAAACTCCTGGGTAAAACTCACTGTAACCTCAAATTCCCACCTCAGCCTCTCCAGTGCTAGGAATACAGGCATACACCACTAGGCTTGGCTAATTATTTTTTTTATTTTTTGTAGAGACAGGATCTTGCTGTGTGGACCAGGCTGGTCTTAAGTTCCTAACGTCAAATGATCATCCTGCCTTAGCCTCCCAAAATGCTGGGATTATAGGTGTGAGCCATCATGCCTAGCGTAAAGCTTTTGATTTAGCAGATATTAAAGCTGATTATAAAACTTCCTTAACTGAAACAAAGTAACACTAGTACAAGAATAGAAGATAGATCAGTTAAAGAGAATAGAGGGCTGATGTGGTTGGCCTGTGTTGCCACCCAAATCTCAACGTCATTTGTATCTCCCAGAATTCCCATGTGTTATTAGAGGGACCCATCACCTGACCTGGATGGAACAACAAATAGAATTTTTTTTTTTTTTTTCTGAGATGGCGTCTCACTCTGTTGCCCAGATTGGAGTGCAGTGGCATAACTTTGGCTAACTGCAACCTCTGACTCCCAGGTTCAAGCATTCCTTCTGTCTCAGCCACCTAAGTACCTGGGATTATAGGCATGTGCCACCATGCCCAGCTAATTTTTGTATTTTTAATAGTGATGGGGTTTCGTCATGTTGCCCAAGCTGGTGTCAAACTCCTGATCTCTAATGATCTGCCGGCCTCGGCCTCCCAAAGTGCTGTGATTACAGACATGAGCCACTACACCTGGCTCAAATAGAAAATTTTAAAGCATAGTTAAGATACATAGAAGATAGACAAACTCTTATATGTACCTAATAGAAGTGCCGAAAGACAGAAAAGCAATATTTGATGAAATAATAGCCAGAATTTTTCAGAATTATGGAGAGACATCAGAGCTCAAATTCAGGAAATTCAATGAATCTTAGGGAGAATAAATAGAAACAAAATGATGCCTAGATATGTCATGGTGAAACTGCAGAATCCCAAAGATAATGAAATTTAAAAGCAGTGAGAGAGAAAAGGGAGATTACCTTTAAAGAACAGCAGCTAGATTGACAACTGATGTCTCAACAGCAATAATGCAACTTGAGGAATATCATCATTGTGCTGAAAGAAAATCTGCAAACATAAAATCTTTCAAGAATGAGAGTTAAATAAAGAAAATCTCTCAGTCAAACAAAAACTGAGAGAGTTTACCACCAACAGATTCTTACTCAGGGAAATTTTGAAAGTAGGTGTAAGATGGTTCCAGAAGTCTAGGAGATAAGGAAAAAAACTGTCTGTGTAAGACAGCAGTAAGAATGTCAAACATATTGAGCTAAAGAAACACGGAAGTAAAATATTGGACAATTTAACCCTATAATTTTGGAGGGCCTGATTGGTGTTATTTATTTAGAGCTTGCATTATTTGAAAGACGAGTAATAAAAACAATTAACTTTAGACTTTTAAAGCTAAACTGTCAAAATAGCTAGGGAAACCACTAAAAGAAAAATGCATACTTTCCAAACTTATATGTGGGAAGTAGAAAAGTTCCTTTTTAAAGTTATCTTTCTTGTTAAAGAATAAGAGTGCTAATAACTTTGTTAAGCCCTAACCTAGCTAGCTGTTAAACATGCCATGCTTACAGGCACGTAGTACATTCTATGTCCTCGTAGTTTAGCCAAGATATTTGTGCTGGACATGCTCACAGGCATGTCCCAGCTCTCCATTACTTTCACCTGTTTAGAAAACTTTTAAATTGTTAGCCAATAGGGTTTCAGTTTAGATTGTGAGGTCTGGCTCCTGCCAACAGAAAGCAGATACAGCAATAAGAGCAACCTCAAATGCGTAAGGGATAAATTTTTGTTTTCCTTTATTCATTGTACTCTCATGGCAAGATGGCTAGTAAGAGTACCCTTCCTGCAGTTCAGGAAGTAAAACCTGTGTTGCTGAAAGATTCTTTGTCTCAGGGCTAATTTTTCTTTGCAGCACTGAGCATCTTCTTCCAACATTATAGTGGAAAGTAATGCAGTGAGAATAGTTGGAAGGGAGACTAATACGCATTGTTTGAGAGTATATACACACACACATATATATACATGCATACGTATACGTACATTAGTATATATGGAAATATCACAAAAGTGAGAGACAGTGAACACAAAATTGAGAGTCTATGAAGGCTGGACAGAAACCGTGGCACTCTGCATGGTCTCCCTTAGTCTGGGGTCAGTGGAGTTGGCCACAGAATGGACCCAAGAGTGCCTCTAAATGCCAAGAGTGGAGTGCGGGGTTGGGGAGGTGGAATCCTGAGAATCAGTTCTCAGCAGCACCTTTGGTAGCTGGAGATGGAGAAAAAATGGATTAGGATCCCACAGCCCCTTCCCAATTTCTCTGGCACGATTTTAGCTGGGGAGAATTGCACAATCCCATGAAGGAGGGAAGGGGTCCCAGAGGTGATGAGGGGATTTTCCACTGGCCAGTGAGGTGACAGCTCAGGTCACAACATCTGACTTACATGAATAAAGGAATCAGAAATGTCATTGTCTGAGGAAAAAAAAAAAAAAAAGCCAAAACACCTCACTACCAAAATGTTAGTGGTGATGATCTTTGGTGAAATTTCAGGTGACTTTTAGTTTCTTTATATTTGCACTTATAATTTTAACATAAAATTCCCCAGATATGTATAAAACTAAACTCATCTGATTGCAGGATGTAACAAAGGGAATTTTCTGTGGCTTGAAAAGACTATTGTTTGTAATTCCCTAGAAGTTGCCCTGAAAACACTATTTTGGTTGTAGTTTTTAATGTTCCAATTGAATTTCCTAAGGTGGGCTGTGCTTTAGAAACTGTAAAGCCCCATATCTGCTCCCATTGTCATTATCTTTTCCTACATGGAAGTTAGTATTTCTCCCCTCAAGAGATCATTTTATCAAAACAAAAATCTGTAACTCATACTGGCGCATAAGACTAAGTCACCTTATAACAGGATTTCCACAATGTGGGACTTCTATAATTATTAATATGTGTAAAGAATATCTTTAACAGCAGAAAATCAGATCAGAGAAATGGCTGTGGCGGAGACTGTTGCTTTGCCTACTGTTTTCCCCTCCTTTGGGCACACAGCTAGACTACGGTTCTCAGCTTTCCCTACCATGAGTTGACTAAGTTCTCTTCAATGGAATGTGAGCGTGAGTGGTGTCTGCTACTCCGAGTCCTGGCTGTCAAAACCTCCCACATCCCCTCCTTCAGGATCTTTTTTCCTTCAGGTTGCCTACCCTGAACCTGCCCCACCTCCCACCCACAGCACCCACAATGCCACATGCTGAAATGGCAAAGCTACCATCAGCCTGGGGCTCTGAATGACTGTGTGGAGCCTGCTACTCCCACCCGCGCTCCCACCTCAAACCTCTCTACAGCACGTGTGCTCAGGAGATTAACTGCTGTCAGGCCTTGAGTCTTTGGGTTTACTTGTTTCCACCATCTTGCCTACCCTAATGAAAACAGTGGCACGTTCTCAAGAGTCGCTCATAAATGGCCCGAGAGTGAAATTTTTTCTCTAATGACTTTATTTGTGAAAGTCCTCTTTGGAGGAATCCTCAAACACTGTGTGGTGTTTCACCCATGAATGTCAGATTTACCTCATTAGTTAATTTGATCTCCTGGGTGCAAAACTGTTCCTCTTTTCACTCAGTGTGAAACAGAGGCACACTCTGTGGGGTACATCTTAGATGCCAAAAGTTACACAGAGCAATATTTTCCACTACATTCATTTGGTTTGTTATAATTATGGGTGGGAATGTGATGTGGAAGCTGAAACTGCAGTTTGAAAGTGAAAAAATAGCAGAAGTCTCCTATTTAAAGTGACAGTTATGACTAAAACTCAATACAGTAGTCCTCTCAGATCCTCATTTTCGCTTTCCACTGTTCAGTTACCCACGGTACAGCACAGTAAGATATTTTGAGAGAAAGACCGCATTCATGTAACTTTTATTACAGCTTATTGTTATAATCATCCTATTTTATTACTTGTTGCTGTTACTTTTAGTGTGACTAATTTATAAACTTAACTTGATCATAGGATATGTATAGGAAAAAACATGTTACATGTAGGGTTTGGAACCATCCTTGGTCTCAGGCATCCACTGGGGGTCTTGGGAAGTATGCCTATGGATAAGGGAGGCTCCTGTAACATGTGCTGTTCTGGAAGAGGCTGCAGATATTTCAGGAGAGCTGTCTCCTCCAGAATGCACCTGCTGTTTTGACTGTTCTTCTTGAGCCTGTCTCAGACGGCATTCAAGAGCCATTTACACATAGCCCGCATATCTGACTCCAGAAGCCTTGAGAAATTATATGCATATTGACGAAAGGTTTTCTGCAAGGAGTGCTGCAAGGTTTTATATACAGGACACACAGGAAAATGTTTTAAAATTCCTCTTCGCCCATCCATGTCTGCCAATTCCCTACAGTGGTTGCACAAACATCTCTCCCCATGGTGATCTCTTTATGTTTTCCTCCTCTTTCCTCTCCCTCTTCTTTTGCTAGCTCCTCTCTGTTCTTTTCAATGTAAATCCTGCTACAGTTCCTTCAGATACTCCACACCTCATTCAATACACTGAGCTATAAGGAAAGGTCCAGGGAAAGGAATAGAGGTTGGAACAAGGTTGTGAATTCCTAAGTATGAATCTTTTTTGTTTCTGTCATAATGATATTGAAGTTTTATGAGATTGTATTAATCATAAGATTCTTTTCTATGCTCTTTTCACTTTTCAAGGAAAAGCTCTTAGTTCCTGCAACAGCACTGTAGTCCTTAACTGAATGAACTGTGAAAGCATGAGGAAGGGCAAGGCCCGGAAATTGGGGGTGAGGTTTTGATCTCTACAGATACCAGTTGTCATTCTCAGTTACCAGTTTTGGGGAGCGAATGCTTCAGTCCACTGAAAAACAGTTAAGAAATGACTGAAGAGCCTTTAGGCATGCAAGGATGTGCTCTTAAATGTTCTGTTTCTTTCCGGTTTTCCCAGGATTCTAATGCGATGGAATTCATAAAAGAGTCATTCTGGAAGGCTTGCATGTCCTTTAGATAATCCTGGAGGACACCTACTTCTTGAGGCTGTTTGCTTGGAGCTTTCCCTGAAGCAACGATACTGGAGCACCTGCCCTACGATGGCTGTAGTTGTGCCTTCAGCCTTGCTTCATGACGACGAATAATGGTGATCACCTGGCACTGCTATTTTGCAGTATCACTGGACCGGGAGGCCTGTGTTGGGAGCTGCCAGGAGCCATTGTGAGCAGGCGAATTTGAGATATCCAACCACAGTGAGGGCCCTAAGGCCTCCAACAGGGCAGTGGAGACTCCTAGTCCTGGATGATTTGCTTCCTGTCTCTTACTGGGGACAACAACCCTGAGCTAGTGTAACCGGGTGACAGGAGCAGGGCTGCAGGGGTGTCCCAAAGGTGCTCACTGTTCCCCAATCAGATGTGTTTTCCCAGGTCCTTGGGCCTCACTCACCCAAGAATAGGGGAGAGAGAGCCCTGGTGGCACAGTGAGCTCGTTCAAGTAAGTATTGGACCCAGAGAGTTTTGCAGAGTGATTTATTAGGCAGAGAGAGAGAGAAAGAAAGAGAGAGAGAGAGATAGCGCCATCTCCCATGCTGTTGTGGGAGGGGATCCAGAGATGAGTCCGTATAGTTAAGGGAGTAGGGGGGTTTTAACCCCAGAGTTACTACCACCCCATTCAAGTTCTCGTCCAGTGAGACGAGCGCTTCTAGACTTCTCTGGAGTGACTGATCTTCGACTCTGATGCTGGATTGGCTGTCCAGCCCACAACAGAGCCCCTCCTTCCAGGGCTTTTGGCAGTCTTTTTAAATAAAGGAGCACACCTGAAATTTTACCTAGCCCCTGTGCGAAAGTTAGACAAAGAACTCTAGGTTTCCGGATCGGGAGGTGGATGGAAGCATGGTGCTGGGAAGTTCTTGCTTTTGAAACCACGCCCCTTGTGGACCCGAGAAGAGAAGTTAACAGAAGTTAACGTAGTTCCTCACTAGGACTGAATCCTAGGGACACGTGTTTCCTTTGGCCTGAACCCTCTTGCCCAACATCCACCTGGCACCTCACTCCTGGGGCCTCTGCCACACCCTTCTGAGTACGGGGTCTCTGACAACTTCACATTACCTACCATCATTTCCTCTGTGACCTTTACAGTTGTCAAATGAGCTTATGGTCTTTTTCTTTTTCCCCTCTAGTCCTTTGTCCCTGGAGTGAAATAAAGCTGCACATTAATCAACTTGGGTCCAGACACTTTGCTTTGAATGTCTTTTGTAGTTCTTTGCTGTCTAATATAACATGCATTTAGAAGCATGGCCATCCTGCCCTTTTGGAACACATTGTGTTCTGAAAGCCGGCATGACATAAGCTTGTTTAGATGAAAGGGCCAAGGCTGTTTTGGTAGTTTCTGTTTGTCTTGACTTTGGTGAGATCATATTAAAGTTTCATGCTTTCTGGGTGTGTAAAATTGATGTAGCATAAATTAGTTGGCTGATCTATGCATTTTTTTCTCTATTGTTTGAAAATTACTGTCTCCAGGAAGCTCCCTAGTGGATACAACCTTGCCTGCATGGGTCTTAGACAAAACACCACTGTTCATATTTGTCATAAAAGTGTGTATCTAGGGGGGAAGAAAGGGCTCTCTGAAAAATCAGACAAAATGGCTATTTTTACATATTCTTTTTTTCCTTCCCATCATTTCTAAAGAATGTACATCCCACGGTGATGTGGATGATCTAATGGCATTTTGTACCAGCAATGTTAAAAATTGGTGTGACAGACTTCATCTCAAACTGTATGGTTACTTTCTAAAATAACACATGAAAGCATATACTGAAATGTATACTTGAAAAAGTATACTTGTATCAAGTAGGAAGGTGATGTGCTTGCCTTAAATACCAAGATAATTTAGTGTAGTGAAATCCTTGGAATAATTAATATAACAGATGTTCACCTTGCAATACCTTAAAAATAGAAATCTTAATGCATGTAAAATTAATTAAAGGTTGAAGCCTTCTAATTTAATTATATATATATTTTTATGAAGATGAAACAAAATTTAAGGAAGTTTGATACCATGAGTAATTATTAGTTGTTTTCATTTTGTAGCTGGCTTGGCAAAATTTATACAACCCTCTCTCTCAAAAAAAAATTCCAGTGGTTTAAAAAAAAAGCAGATTTTTTTTATGCTATAGAATATGCAATATGCTTAGCTTGCCCTCAATCTCAGACCTATTTTGTGCCCCAAATGAAAATTTCATGCTGTCTTCCTGTTACAAAACTTCATACATATTGTTCCTTCTGCCTGGCACTCTTCCACCCCTTCCGCCTCTGTCTAGTCCTGCCCACCCTCTTCACTTCAACCTAAGTCACTACCCAGGAGGGCTTCCCTGATCCCCTGATCAGCTGAGTTAGCCTTCCATTATATTCTCCTCCTAAACCTGTACTTCTCATACCAGAGCAGTTATCCTACGTTTGTCTTCTCCGTTAGATTATACGCCCCTCTAGGGCAGGGACCATACAGTTAATCCTTTCACAATATGGGTTTGAACTGTGTGGGTCTACTTATATACACAGATTTTCTTCTGCCTCTGCTGCCTCTGAGACAGCAAGGCCAACCCCTCTTCCTCCTCCTCCTCAGCCTATTCTATGTGAAGACGATGAAGATGAAGACCTTTATGATGATCCACGTCCACTTAATGAATAGTAAATATAGTTTCTCTTCCTTATGATTTTCTTAACAGCATTTTCTTTTCTCTACCTTACTTTAAAAATACAGCATGCAGTCCGGGCGCAGTGGGTCACCCCTGTAATCCCAGTACTTTGGGGGGCCTAAGCGGGTGGATCACTTGAGGTCAGGAGTTCAAGACCAGCCTGACTAACATGATGAAACCCTGTCATTACTAAAAATACACAAATTCGCTGGGCGTGGTGCCACATGCCTGTAATCCCAGCTACTTGGAGGCTGAGGCTGGAGAACTGCTTGAACCTGGGAGGTGGAGGCTGCAGTGAGCTGAGATCATGCCATTGCACTCCAGCCCGGGCAACAAGAGTGAAACTCCAACTCAAAAGGAAAAAAAAAAAATACAGTATGTAATATATATAACATACAAAAAACTGTTAATTGATTATTTATGTTACCAGTAAGCCTTCCAGTCAATAGTAGGCTATTAGTAGTTACATTTTTAAGGAGTCAAAAATTATCTGTGAATTTTTGACAGCATAGCGGGTCAGTGCCCCAAACTCCTGCATTGTTCAAAGGTCAGCTGTATTTGCTTGTTGCATTTTACATTCCCAGTATTTAGCACAGTCTTAGGCATTGCTGAATGAATGGGTTTATGTTAAGGATTGACATCTGAACAGCTTAAGACGGGCTCTTGCATCTAATTGCTATTTTATATACATACATGGAGTTTAACAAAAGGATGAGTTGTTAAAGAATAAACACAAAAAAAATTCTCTAATGAATCCCTTGGTCTTCTTTGATGAAACTGATAGTTCATTGGTTTTTCTGTTCGTTTTACAGTTAAAGTAAATTTTATTAAGCTTTATGTCAGGTATCATACCAGACAATAATTACTCTTGTTCTTAGTAAGCAAATCAGAGAATGGGTACTATGGTGGCTGGATCTGTGTGCAAAGGATGTCAGGAGCTTTGAACTTTTAACTTTGTTTCAATATAATTATAATCAAAATATAAGGATTAAACTATGGAAACAAAAAGGACGAACAGATAGAAGTCTTATGCTGGAATGCTTTAGTAATAAGAGGAGCAAATTTGCTTTTTGTCTTTAAAGATTCATTTATTTGTCAGTATTGCTGGTTATGGACTAGAAAAGCATAATCTACGGGAGGGCCACACCAAATTTATTTCATCTATAATAAATCTCTTAGCTTCAGAATGAATGAAATATAAATTGCCTCTTATCCGAATGTTCAGTATGAATGGAACAAAGATTGCCTCTTATCCAAATGATGAAATTCAGAAATTTCTCAAAATATGGTATTCCAAAATGCACAGCTTACTACTAATCAAAGGTGTGAGAAACACTGTCATGAGTGGACTTGTCTCCTTAGAACTTCACACATTCAGAATTTTAAAAACCCCACTCTAAAGTACTCTAATTTTTAGATACCATTAAAAGGCCTATCTTAAAGTGATTGTTCTGGCAAAAAAATAAGTCTTGTGAAAGTTACTATTTATGAATCATGCTTCTATTTCCCCTTAAATTCAGAAAGAAAAAAAAAAAGGAAGCCAAAAGAAAGCAAAAAATGATGAGCATTGTTACTTTGCAGAGAGGCTAAATGTTTGGGAAGCAATCATCTTCTGTACATACCAGATTCGTGGAAATCTCAAGAGTCTCCCAAACGCAGAGGGTCTGACAAGCTGTTCATCTGTGCAGGAGAAGCACTCCTAGGGTGAGCAGCGCGTGGGAAGGCGACCACTCTCAGAGGACCTGAAATTCCTGTCAACTGCTGGTTGTTTGACCAACTCTGGCAGCAGACATCCATGTTGAAACTCACCTTAAGTTTATATGTGTGACTATCTCACAATACTCTACTAAAAGAGAAGCAGAGATGACAGAAACTCAAATGAGAAATTTCTCCATTGCCATCTTTGGTACATACATTTACTGAAAATTCATAGCATTTTGGAACAATGCAGCTGAGGGGTGAGAGTCATCCACAAGGGCAGTTGCACAACTGCATGCAAGGTGTGGCGGAGGCAAGGTGTTCAGGGCTGATTGCCAGTGTCGTTCCATGGGGCAGTTCAGGGCAGTGCAGGGAAACAGTATGTTCTAAGATCACAGAGTCTAGAGTTTGCGAATGCCTATAGTTTTACCCTGTTCGCTTTGTATTAGTTGTGTGACCATGGGTTACTTAACTTCTTTACACATGAGTGTCTTCATTGTTAAAATGCAGCCCCAACAGCAATTCCTTCCCATAAGATTGTAAGATACATAAAGTAAGATAATAGGCATAATATGTTTAGAACAGTGCCTGGCGTGTGAGTGCACAAGCCGCATCAGTGGGTGTTTCTATTCCTCACTGCATTTCTGCATGCTGAGAATGAGCTGCTTTACTGCTCAGACTGAGCCATGTGGCCGCCCGGGTCCTTGGCAGGTGCTCCTTCCCACCAGGCTTTTTGCCTGTCCTGATCACTCCTTTTGAGGGCAGTGCTGATTTATTTCAGTTACAAGACCTGGCACAGGCACATGAATAAACCAAGATAGTTATTATGTCTCTCAAGGAGATAAGCAAGCAGAATATGTGATGGCATGAGAAAGGTGATAAGCCCCAAGGCTAGGGTGCCCACTTATGATTCCATAAAAGCACAGAACACTGATTCTAAGCATGATAAAGTCCTTCAGAGCTCATAGATGGCAGCCTCCTCCCTGAGTAATAGATTCCTTTATTATCTCCCGACCAAACTGAGTCTAGCCTGTGCTGGTTAAAGTAACTTGGTGACTGACAGAGGCTGTGTGATGAGGGAGGGAGCGAGAGGAGCCAGGAGACATGTGCTCCAGCTGGAGCAGGCCACTTCCCTCTCAGGAGAAGACCAAGGGGTTCCAATGAGATGACCTCCAGTGTTCCTTCTAAGAACTTGCTCGAATTTTAAGACTCAATGACTTTATCACCTTGGAGGGCAGCCTCTCTCATCACTGGGCAGCTCCACAGTTAAAAAATGCTTTCCCATATAAACTATACTCTATTTTTATCTGTTGGCTTTAGCCCTGTCCTCTGGAGACACAGAAAGGCAGTTCATTACCTTCTCCATGTAAGTTCCTGAAGGATTTGAAAGCAGCGGTCCTGTCTTCGAGTCCTGACTCCCTCTGAACTTGTGACGTGTATAGCTTCCAGCCCTCACTGCCAAGGGACTCCTGCTTCGTGCACCTCTCAGCAAACCTCCTCCCATCTCATGCCTCTTATTGTCCTTCTCTCTCTCTCTCTTTTTTTTTTGAGATGGAGTTTCACTCTTGTTGCCCAGGCTGAAGTGCAATGCCGTGATCTCAGCTCACTGTAACCTCTGCCTTCTGGGTTCAAGAGATTCTCCTGCCTCAGTCTCCCGAGTAGCTGGGATTATAGGCATGCACCATCATGCCTGGCTAATTTTTTGTATTTTTAGTAGATACGGGGTTTCTCCATGTTGGTCAGGCTGGTCTCGAACTCCCGACCTCAGGTGATCCGCCTGCCTTGGCCTCCCAAAGTGCTGGGATTACAGGCAGGAGCCACTGCGCCCCACTATTCTGCCCTTCTCTTAACTCGCCTTATGTTGCATGGTCTCTGTCTTCACCCACACCCTCCAGTCAGTGCACCAGTTGGCCAGTTGGTGAGTGTGGCTTCTGAAAGAAGTTACTGGTTAGAATTATGCAGCTTACAGCAAAGGAACCAGATGTCCACATCAACACAGACATCAAACCCAAGGTTCAACTCACTCTAGTAGAGCTGACAACACTGTACAGTTCAGGCAAGGTCTCTTGTCTTGTTTCTGAGATTTAGCAAGGGCCAAAATGCCCATGCAATTCTTCTAGGTGTGTGGGGTGTAATTGTAGGATTGAATAGATGTTTGCTATCCTGCAAGATACCTGAAGATGAAAGCTGGCTGCACTGTTCCCCAGCAATGAACCATTGGTCCCCTTTGTTATCTGCTGTCCTACCAGAGGATACACTCAACGGCTTTTTCTCAAAATGAGAGGCAGGTGGTTACTGTGGAGGATGAAAACTGTTGTCCATCAGCTTGCGCATCTTTCTATTTTTTGCTGCCTTTATCTAATTCTCCACTTCTCTACTCAGAGCAAGCTTTTTGAAAGACTCGTCTTGTCTCAACTCCACAAAGAGGAATGGAGGAACTTTTGTCCGTGCTTTGCCCTCGGCATTAAGGGCAAGTAAATTCCCTGCAAGACCCGGGTGATAGTAACACGGGTATCCAGAGTGAAAGAACTCCAAGAGGGAGGTGCAATTCAGGGCTCAGTTAAATCAGTGAGCAATGAGCTAAATGAGTTCCCTTAGTTTGTTGCTTCCCAATTCTCCATGGGTAGACTTTTAACCTTTATAGGCCAGAGGTAAGTTAAAATGCAAATATACCCTCGGCAGGGTAACATTTTGCTGCTACCATTCACCTAAAGAACTGAAAAGAGGCTCAGTTAACAGAGCAAGAGAAGCCTAAGAGTAGCAAAGGTGTACAAAGGCGTAGCTTCTCAGGAAGACTGGAGCTGATCAAAATCAAGCTTTGCCTTCCTTGTGCTGTATCTGGGCCAGGCCTAGAGAAGGGTCATCCTGAGTGGCTCTCTGTCAACAGGGCATTTGGTCTCTGCAGGCATGCCAGCCTGATGTGTCTCCAACATCTTCATGCTTAATAGCGTTCTTGAAGTGTGCCTGTTCTTATATGTGTGCTTCCTTTAGCTAATCAGACAGAAGTTGTTAAGTATCTCTGGAGAGTATGAGAAAAGCTATTACAATTTCAAAAAAACTTAGTTTCCAGGCGGATTCACAAGGAAGTGCTGAGAGGCAACTTTCCCTATTGACTGCCAGTATAAAAGAACTAATCATTGAAAAGCTGGGTGGTGAATTGGTGGACTTGGTGAATAGATAATATTTCCTCTAAGATCCTGAGCCCCAGAAATTATTAAGGGATGAGGCTGGACACTTCTTGATGAGGTCCTTTAATCTCTAAGAGACCTTCAGTATTCATTTCATAACAGGAGACACATTTAATCTAATGGAGGCAGTAAATGTTTTGCAGAAAACATATGGAATGATTTGAAGAACATTTAACAGGCTTAAATATATATATATATATATATATATATATATATATGTTTTAAAAAACAGATTTGTTTTCTTCAGGTCAGCAATTCTTTATTTTGGGGAGAGGCTGTGGAAGGAGGAGAGGGTAACGGATACAAGCTATAACTCAGGAAGGTGATACAAGCAAGGTCAGGCGGGACAGAATAATGTGAGATCATGTTAGAAATATCAACAGATTCCTTGGGGAGTTGTAAAGGTGCCTTAATTCTTGTCCTTGCCAAACATCCTATAATAGTATGACAAGATTTTATTTATGATCACAGTCAAATTGGACTCTTATGCTCTGGGTAGGCCACAGGTGTGGAATGTCAGTCATGGCTCTTACAATCATCGGAATGGCTCTTGTTAGGTCATTAAGAAAAGGAAAGGATTCAAGATGAGGCCCTCCAAAGAAAATGTCATTTTCTTCAGGCTGGAGAGGTACCTGTTTGCTTTTATTAAGCACCTAGTTGGTTTTACATTGAAAGAGCCATGTATTTGTACCTGAAACAAGGGAAGGGAAGAAATACCCATTTTAAAATCAAGCTTCCCTGATGAATTGGGCATTTTAGTTATGAAGTCAAGCTTTTGTTGCCTAATTCTGTAGTCTTTTAATAGAGAATGCTACACATAGAATACTACACACAAATTAAGCCTTGAAAGGAAATAAATACCAAATATGTAAATTAGACATTTCTATATACTAACATCTACATCTAACTATATTTGCCTTTATGGCTATTAAGTGTATTAAAGTAAATATACATTAAATATTTATGGTCAGTCTTCTATTTTTTGATGCACAGATGAATATACTCCACCACAAGCAGTCATATCTGTGAGAAAGCAGATACTTAAGGGAGAAAGTAACTGGAATATACACGTGTGAAGATTTAGTCCTACTCTCAAGAAACCAGAACATTTGTTTTAATCTGTTTAATCTAATTATTTTATTACAGTTTCCTATAATAGGCCTCATGTTTGACCATTAATCACATGAATGCAGATTATACATAAAATATTAAGATTAGATAGATTCTGACTGGAGATTTATCTTTAACATAAATGCTGGTAATCCTTAGAAAATAAGGAGAAAAAATAAGTTTTTACTAATGGGTTTATAGTCCAAATATAACATAAGATAAAAATGTCAAGATAAAAATGGAAAGTCTTAATCTGTAAAAAAAAAAAAGAAAAAAAAAAGTAACACAACAAACTTACTAAAATACTTTAAAAAGCTGTTGTAAATGAAAAGCTGTTGTAAATGAAAGTAAGTAATTTGTCTTGAAGAGATAATCAAGATATTTGGTTTCCAATTTTGTTATTAGAATGCCTTTTCAAAAATTATATTTCAAATAAGAAATCTATAATAATGTTGATAATATCAATTGTAAGAAGGCAATATGTAGAGTTTTTAAAACATTTGTCCAATGGTTGGGTTTTCAAAATGGAAAAGTGGAAGAAAAACATCTATCACTTTAGAGGTTTTCTGAAAGAAACCAAGGTTCCTTTCAAGTTCTTGCTTCTTGGAAATGCCTAAAGGGAGGCTATTGTTGAAGTAAAATACCACACTCAAATATAACTAGCCGAATAGGAGACAAAGAGGCCTCTATAGTTGAATCCTAATTAGAGGACATTTTGTTCTACTTCAAGTCCTATCCCCCATTCTAGCTTTAACCTTCTCCTCAGATTCACTTTAAAAGGCAAAGGTCTGCTTAGGAATAATGAACTTTCATGGATCAAGGTTCCATTATGTTCATTTTATGGAAAGGTCTGGATTTAATTCCAAAACACCACCTGGTCTCTGTGGGTCTTTGGGAACGCCACCTGTTTTGCTAAACAGTAGCTCTTGGAGCAAAAACGGTTGAACAATGTGGCCCTAGGACATATTTTTAAGAACACTCATTCATGCCTGGTTTCCATTTAACAATTCACCAGACAATATGATTACCAGGCCACTGCCAGCTACAATTCTTAGATTTCAACATTTTAAATAATTTATATGAAAGAAAAAGAAAATAAATGTCATTTTTTTGGTTTTCAATCAAACTATCAGTGTACATATTAGGACCTATTACTTTCCAAAAGTCATATAGTCCCTATAAAAGTTTGCCACACAACTCATCACCAAAAGTATTGCAAGTCTACATGTGTTTACATAGCAAAGAAAGCTTAATTAATCAGAGGAAATGTGGCACAAATGTGTGTTATAGCCTAAATAATTTAGTTCCCAACTAAACGCAGATCTATTTCAGATTATGATATTTTAAAATAAAAATAAATCACCCAGGAAATAATCACTCATGGGTAAACTAGCCTTTTAGTGTCATTAATAGTTCTTGTTTTTGAATAAATAGTATGTTACCAACTAAAAGAGTTTTGGAGCAACTTGTTGTAAATTCTGGTTTTTAGATTTACCAGAAAATTTTGATATGAATTATTGAAATACCCACTTCTGCATATAAACACTGTATGCTTGATATATTTTGTTTAAATATGCAAATATGTTAACAATAAAGGAGATACAAGCTCATTTAATGAGATTACTTCCATTATTTTTAAGTTACTGTAAATATTTGATGGGGAAAACTTGTTAGCAGTGGGACAACTCAATGATCACCTAGTTGTCTGTGTGTTCCTGCCAGATTTTCTATAGTAACACGAGAAAGGGCACAACGATCTTTCTGGGATCAGGGGTGTGTTAGTCTGTTCTCACTCTGCTAATAAAGACATAACCAAGACTGGATAATTTATAATACAAAGGAAAGAGGTTTAACGGACTCACAGTTCCACATGGCTGGAGAGGCTTCAAAATCATGGCAGAAGAGCAAGGGATGTCTTACCTGGTGGCAGGCAAGAGAGAGGTTGTGCAGGGGAACTCCCCTTTATAAAACCATCAGCTCTCATAAGACTTATTCACAATCATGAGAACAGCACTGGAAAAACCTCCCACTAGGTCCCTCCCATGACACATGGGAATTATGGGAGCTATAATTCAAGATAAGATTTGGGTAAGGACACAGACAAACCATACGGGGTTTATCACTGGCCTGGATGGAACATGCTTATTGAGACAAACACACACACACACACACACACACACACACACACACACACACACACACAGAGAGACAGGAGACAGGGAGAGAGAGAGCATGAGGGGGAAGAAAGAGAGAGGGGGGAGGGGGGGAGAGGGAGAGGGAGAGGGAGAGAGAGAGAGAGAGAGAGAGAGAGAGAGAGAGAGAAAGACTGAGTGCATGAGGAATTGGACCAGGTGATTTTGGAAGCTAAGAAGTCCCACCATCTACCATCTGCCAGCTGAAGGTGTAATTTCAGTCCAAGCTCAAAGGGCTGAGAAGCAGGAAAGTCCATGGTGTAAATCCTAGTCTGAGTTCAAAGGTCTGAGAACTAGGAAGGCCGATGAGCAAGGGCAGGAGAAGATGATGTCCCAACTCAATCAGAGAGTGAAAAATTTTTTTCTACCTTCTATTCTATTCTGGCCCTCAGCAGATTGGATGATACGCATCACAGTGGGTAGGGCTCTCTTCTTTATTCAGTCTATGGATGCAAATGCAAATCTCTTCTAGAAACATCCTCACAGACACACCCAGTAATAAAGCTGTACGGCTTGCCTGGGGTATCCTTTAGCCCAGTCATGTTGACACATAAAATAAACTTTTGTTTATTCAAAAAAATAAAACTGTACCTCAACATCTGCCCTCAAATTAAAGGTCAGTGCTATAGTTTGGCTAAGGAAATATTATGTATTATAAAACCCTATCATACCTCTATTCCATTGCTGAAGGGGCATCTATCAAGAAAAGTATCTCTAAATGAAATGTTCTGTTCCTTGAGTAGGTACTCACCATTATCTGTCGTTTAGAGTTTTTGTCTCCACAGCTATGGTCCCTTTTGGAGCCAGCTGCTGTCATGGAGGGAGAGGGCGTGCTGCATGCCGACCTGCAGGTGGCTAGCCGCTGCTGATGTTCTGCTAGCCTTGGGCTCCTGGCCCTCTTGCTTGAAAGTCGTCCTCAGCTCCTGCAGACAGATGCTCTGAAGCCTGCCTGCTCCATTTCTGGACTTCCCCTGCCTTCCTCTGTCCCTGGGAGTCTCCATCATCTTCACTGTCCTGTACTTGCCAGGCTTCTTCTCCCCTGTGGCTGCTCCCCAGTCCCAAGTTTCCAGAGTATTTACCTGCTTCCTCATGTGTCCAAACTCTCTAGTTGAATTTAAGTTTTATTTCTGGAAAAACCAAGTCTGCAAAATCACATTAAGAACTGATAGTGAGAGTTCTTTCATTTAACTTGTTTCCTAAACAAAACAATCCTGCCTTGCTGTTAGGGATGTTGTCAGCTTAAATGTGCAAATGCCCTTCGCCTTTCTTGATTTTTAAGGCTTTTTTTCAGGAAAACAGGAATCGTGACTGGAGGGCAAAATGCACGTTTCAGCAATACATACAGGTACACATTTATTCCTACACTGGCTATAGATAACACTCTCTTCTCCAACGTCTATAAACAGGGCCTGGTTCATAGTTCTAATTAATTAACTTTATTAACTTGGAGCTGAAAGGAGGTGGCAACTTAAGGAAATAAAAAGCAATAGACCTCACCAACTAGTTCCATATAACTGCTTTTTAACTGAAGGTAAAAGAGCAGTTTCTTACTTATGACATGTAATAAAGCAAAATAGATGCTTAGACAGACTGCATAGCACAGTCTATTCCCAGCTTATCCACAGAATATGTTTTCAAAAAAGGGAGAGAAAAGAAAGCATATTTTTTTCATTTAGTGCAAGTAGCAAGTTTATTTTCTTTGATATAGAATTAACAGAGCAATGATGCCCAAATGAGGTAATATTACATTTGCATAGGAAAACTTTCCTTGAACACTTATGTAGATCTTGTTAAAGTTATTGATTGTCAGATCGGAGAAATTGCAATTCCAAGTTTATCCATAAAATTAAAAAAAAATGTTACTTTGGAAGTTTCAAAATGGCAACTTTATCTCAGAGTCATAATCAAAAGGAGAAAAATACTCTCTTAGCTAAGACCAAGAGTGTCGGCAGCACTGCAATACTGTTTATATCCACGTTACACAAAAGCATATGCGTTTGGCAAAGAGAGTGCATGCATTCTTATTGCATCATTTTTGGTTATGTGCTCAATTGCCTTACGGTCCCCTAGAGGCTCTGCTTAACATGAATTTGACGATGATGATAATGGGGTTGGGGTTACCAGTCATTTCCTTACATATATAGCTCTGATGTAGTCAATTACATGTGTTTGATGTTGTGCTGGTAATATATAGATTTCAATTAAAGAGAAACCTGGGCCTATATAAACAATATATGTGGAATATACATGGATATGTAAAGACTTGAGGTTGATGACTTGACATCCATTAATGTTAAAAATAGTAAAGTAAAAATTCCAGTGGCTTAAAAAGATGGTATTTTCTTAAGGACACATTGCTGAACACATGGCCACCTACCTGCTCTCTAAAGCAATATGTATAATTTAACTACCAAATATAGAACAGAGGATTACTAGGAGACATAAAAAGCATTAAAGCCCATTACAATCTCGAATAAACCAAAACCTCCAGTACATAGAAAAAGCACTGCAATCATGTATTTAGCTTTATTTTTCTAATATATATCATAATTTAAAACTATGTAAGGCCACTTACATAAAAGCGATTTTTTTCAAGTGTTATAGTTTAGAGCATGGCTTTATATTTGGCTTAATCATTTTTTTTCTTAACCAGTTTAACTTATAAAGCTCGTAATCTTGCCAGCAGGGCTTCAACTTCGGGAACTGATTCATTTTTAGAAAAAGAGCCAAGAAGTTCCGTTTCCTTTTTTCTGTTGCTTTCTACATTACAGGCTTCCTTCTTTTCAACTGCCTTGATCCTCCCGGTAGACGTATGAGTGTCTAGATTATAATTAAGCTCCTTGGCCACTGAAGTCCTTGTTGAGTTGCAATTGATATTATGGTGTGAACGTGAACCTTCTGTCAACTGCACTTTCTGATTTTCTACGGTAAGGAAGAAAGAAGCATAAAACTTATCACCATGATAACAAACGACTGTGCACATTATGAAACAGATTTAAAATAATTATTCTCAATAAACAGGTAGTTTTCTTAGATAAACAATGAAACAGTCAACAGAGTAAGATAGATTTAAAGTAATCACACAGAGGTTTAAAAATAAACTAAAATATAACAGCCATCCATTTCATTAGCACTAATGCTTATTTCCTTCTTCCTTTATGCCTGATATGCCTGTCATGTGGTCATCATCAGGGCTTGGTCCCGTTATTTCTTTCAGGTCTCTGTTCAAACACCACCTAAGAAGGGAGGACTTTCCTAGCCGCTCATCTAAAACAGCATTTGCCCTTTGCACTGCTCTATCCTTCCTCCTCACGTTTTCCTTGACAGGACTCACGACGGCTGGACACATCACATATTTGCTTACTTGTCCATTGTCTGTCTTACAGAACGTATGCTCCAAGACAGCAGGGGCATTATTTTAAATACTGCTATAACTTCAGGGCCTAAAATGGCCCTGGTGCAAAGTAGACCCTCAATAAATATTAGTTGGATAAATAAATTATTTCCATACTCTGTGACACAAGATAGACATTAATTTGAATAATAATAAGATGAATTTCCTTTTTGAATGAAAGCAAGAAGGAAAGTTTCTAATAAGAATTTTAAAAGTCGATTATTTTCCTTTAAAAAAATAATGAACTGGCACACAAATAATTAAGACTTCCTAGCAAACCAGAATGTTATATGTAATTGTGAAGAATATACACATCTATAAATACATGCACGTATATATATACATACACATATACATTCTTTTATTGGTAAGTGATGGTAATGATGACTTTTAAAAAACAGACACCTTCAATATTCAAGTAACCTTGAATAGGACTTGAAAATGGTTTCAGCAAACTTGACATGACATTTAAAGTTTTTTGGTTATTCTCTGAGAGATGTTCCATTGTCCCAATAGTAATGACTTTGGAGCACAAGCAGTCACTCATGACAGTATGTTTTATGTGAGTGCTGAAAATTCCAACTGAAAACAGCTTGTACATTAAAAGGTGGCTGCTGAAGATATTTACTGCACTGTCATTTCCTGACCAGGGGCTTCCAGTGATGGATGAGGATTTTACACACTTTCTTGGACAATCTCAACAAATTTTAGAAGTATGATCACCTTTTAGCTGCTGGAAGAAAATAAATACACCTTTTCTTTCACCTTCTATATCAGGTGGTTTTTGTTACTCAAAAATCAAAATCTAATAGAGCAGTGATTTTCGTTAAAGGAGGGTATGCTCTGTAGCTTGTAATGTACATACTGTGTTTGCTGGAAAGAGCACAGTGGATGTGGTATTCCTATAGTTCCTATGACCATATCTTTTTTTTTTTTCCTAGCACGAACCCTTCTGTCCCACAGAATGCTTGAAAGCTGCATTTGTAGCTAAATCAGAATGTTGCCCAGCTTATTGCTCCTTCCCCAAAATGTTCCTATCTTTGCTTACTTGATTTCTTGCAAATGACTTCATTATGATGGTATCTCCAACAAACCAGTTTATTCTGCTATTGGACAACTCTAATTAAATGTCTAATGGCAAAGAAGATATTAAATTAGCCAAAATATGAAGTGTGTGTGTGTGTGTGTTGTGCATGTGTGTCCGCGTGCACGATGAAGGTGAACATGTATGCACTCCAAGAAAGTAGGGACACTGTTTTAAATATTGCTATAGCTTTAGTGCCTAGAATGTCCTTGGTGCAAAGTAGGTGCTCAATAAATATGTTAGGTAAAGAAATTATTTCCACACTCTATGACACAAGATAAACTTTAGTTTGAATAGTAATGACATTAATTTCTTTCTTGAATGGAACCAAGAAGGAAAGTTTCTAATAAGGTTTTTTTAAAGTCAGTGATTTTTCTTCAGAGAAATAATAAATTTGGCAGGCAAATTATTAAAAATGCATATATATATGAACATATATGTTTGTGTTGTGTGTATGTATAGATACACACAACACATACATATATACCATCTTATGAATAGCCTGTATTTATTTAGTATCTTTATTTATTAAGCATTTGTTGCACTTCAAACATTCTCACCCTCAGCATATAGATTAAGGGGTAAAAGCAAAAGGTGGTTAAGTCGTTTGCATAGACTTAGTTACAGAGTAAATCGGTGGTAGATGCCAAATGCTGCCTCTAGAGGTACTGAGGCTGTCTTAAAGAAATATGAAAACCTTTTTGCCAAAGAAAAGTGCTAACTCATTCAAAGCTAAGTTTCATAATTATGGTGTCCTGTACTTATACTTCAAAATGCCTCTGACACACTAAATTCTCACAACAACTTTGTAAAGCAGATAGTATACCTATGCAAACTACCTCAACACAGTACGTCCAAGGCCACACATATCCTCCTTTTCTTTCCTGCTCTCACTTACATTCATGACTAGGAACTTCAAAAGCACAACCTTTATCCCACTACAATTCCCTAGTCCATTCACTCTTCCATTCTCCAGGTCAACTATTTCACTTTCTCCTCTCTTTCAAACAGCCAACATGTCCTCTCTCATTCTCATTTAACTCATTCATACAGACAATTGGAATAGAGCTCCTGCATGTGCCTCACTGCTTCCCCAACACCTATTATCCGCCTACTGCACACACATACATCCACTCCTCCTGTTAGGATGAATCAACCTTCTGAGCTCCCCTCTGAGGACAGCCCTCAAGGTGAGTGACAGATGTGACTTTTGCTTGTCTGCTCAAGGACATCCCTCTGGCTGCTTTACCCTCTCTCTGCTGCATTGTAAAGGTTTCTTCTTCCAGGTGTTCATTCCCCTCAGAAGAGAAGTAAGCTCTAATAACCATAAATTTAGGAGGTGGGGGAATCTCTATTTGTCTCCACATCCTGCTCCAGCTAATATCTAAATTCTTGGCTCCTTTTATAGCAAAATAGCTTGAAAAAATTACCCATACTTATTCTCCCAATTCCTCTCTCCCTATTTTTCTCTTGAACCCACTCCAATCATGCTTTTGACCCTTTACTCTTCTGAAGCAGTTCTTGTCAAGGTCGCTAATGAACTGCATGCTGCCAAAAACAAGGCTTGCATATCTATTTGAATGTCTTAGAACTCCTTGATCTATACCAGATCCAAGGATGAAATGCCTAGCATCGCTTGGGTTTTTCTTTTAGTGTTTGGTCTTTGAACTTCTTTGGAGACTTAGGTAAATAATAATGGATGGGCCAAGGCCGGCAAAAGCATTTCTATCCTTTTGAGAAAACTCAAAATAGCTGTGGGCTTGCTTTAGGGACAAAATGAAGAGAAGAAAACTAAGATGGTATTTATCTCCTCTGTGGTTTCAGGTGAGGAATCTTTCATGAGAAGCACCAGACAAGACAGTGTAAAACGGAAAGAGGCCATTCCTGAGACCACTGAGGAAATAAAAAAGAAAGTGCACAAGGGTTTTTTTAAAGGATGTCTATAGCTTTGTTAGAAATTCCTAGATAACAGCTCTTCACTCCCAGCCCTTATATTAGCTCTCAGCACCCCCATAGCCCCCATTCTGGTCCTCAGCTTCTTTCTGCTTTGTCTTCAGCCATGGGAGACCAAAACTGTAGAACTGAGCGAGTCAGGTCTGAAACTGCAAAGCAGATACATGAAACTGGACAGGAGTGCCTATCCCAGTATAATCAGAGATAGTGCAGGTAGAGGAAGTGCCCAAGTTGGCAGTTCACTTTTTTTAGGCTTGGCTTTGTTGCCAAGCTGGGGATAAGCTATCCAGCTGCCTCAGCCTCACAAAGTGCTGGGATGACAGGTGTGGGCCACTGTGCTGGCGCACCCCGGAAGTTCACTCTTAACATAGAAATCTTATTGTAATGCTGAGTCAAGACCAGGTATCTTTTGTTATTACCATTGTTTTAAAGTTTGTTATTGGTGGCTTTGTGTGGGCTGGAGACCTAAATCCCATGCAAAAACATGCACTTAGTTTCCAAATGGTTGACTTTCAAACAACAGGGGGATGCCACAGCCCTGTAAGTTGGAGAAAACACTATACTCTGTCCAGGTGCTCAGAGGCATAAATAAATTGCAATTTGAGGCAGGCAGGCCCATTCTTTTCATATGAAGTTAGACAGTTACAAATGCAAGACAATACCTAGGGCAAATGGACTCAATGAAAGGTAAGGCTAGCGTATCAATAAAAAGACAAACATTTCTATTTCTCCTCAACTCAAATCTTCCCCATACACACTTTTAAATGGAAACTAAAAATACTAAGGCAAAGTGGGATGATTAATTCTTCAAGGCGAGGAATTCATTTCATTATTTTACAAATTAAATTCTAGGCCTTTTTTCCCCTTTAAGATATTACAATTGATCTCTATGTATAACATATCTAGGACTACTGCCAATATTCAGGGCAACTGTTGACTGTAGTACTGATAGGCAAACAACCAGCTGCTATTCTTAGTACCAATTCAGTATGAAAATGCAATTCATACATCTTGTATTTGTGTTTCTGTGGAAATAAACACGATGAGAATACATGCTGTTTTCCTTTAAGAGAGGAAGGCTTACTTATTTCAATTTAATTCCTCATAGGATTCTTACTGTAAGAATTAAATCTAGAGCCCCACCACAGCCTTTTCTTTGAAACTGAACTAAAAGTTGAACGTTGTTGGAGAGTTAAATGCCTCTTAAATACAGATACCCACTGGAATAAAAAATGAGAATAAAAGCCTTAAATGACATCTAGTGTTGGGTCCCACATGACCTTTGGCAGAGTATAGATTTTGATGACAAAGAAAGCTTAAAAAACTCAATCGTCTCGTGCTAACATTTCCATTGTTTCTTGAGAAACACAAAAGAAACCGGAAACTAGGAAAATGGCTGACAAAAAAATTATATTTATACAGATATGTATACATGTGTATATAGATATGCAACTTGGCGTGTAAATGAGAAAATATTTCAGCCAACAGTTGTTATGCTTCTTAAGAAGGCAAGGCTAAGGCCCTGGCGGATGGCCCTTGGGGAAGCCTTCTCCGCGGCAGGAAATATCAGTTATGGTTCAGAAAGAGGCATTATTCCTTTTAAGTCAGTATTGATCCCCCTTCACATTGTGGTTCTAATGGGCACTGGCTTCTTAGGAGTGCCAACTCTCAGATGAAATATAAAATTGAGCTCCTGTCTTTTGTGGTCAATGGTGAGTCTGTGGCAGCCTTGACAGGAGGAAGAATATAGAACTCTGGTGTCCTAAATTGACTGCATCTATTCCGTGCTCCTGAAATTTGGTCTCTCCTCACAATTCTTTACCTTTTGCTTTTAACGATTACTTTGACCTACTAAGTAGCTGTTTTGTTTCACCCCAGCAATGACTTTACTTTGGTGAAAGAAAAAGAATGACCCATAAATGTAATTTTTAAAGCACCACTGGGTCTACATGATAGTAAAGTGTGTGACAAATATATGTTTTTAATCTATGCAATAACGGAAGTTAGTGGTGGCCGCTGGCAGCCCATATCCCTGTGGTTTTCCTTCCTGTTGATTTACTGATGCTATAAATAATTGTCTTCCCTTGGTTTCATTTCACTGTTTATCTTATGTATTGAAAATATATAAAAATAATTCAAAGAGCAAAAGGTCATTCTGCATATAGTTAAAATCTTTTAGGGGTGCCAGAAACTCTTATTAAAACCTATTATGTAAAAATAGAACCATCTAAACAAAACAATACTCCCCCATCTTAACAGCATGCAAAGCAGAAGAAGATATCTTTGAATAGAGGAGACAATTGATGAAGAGCTTTATTTGCAGAAACTCATATGTAAACATCTATTCATTCTTGTTCTGTATCACTACCTTTTAAATAAAATTCAAAGACAATACTGCCATCTCACAGTTTCCTATGCTGAGTTTCTCTAACTCAGTGGAGGGCTAGAAGGAAGCTCAAGGTGATGCAGGCTCTGTGCACACGACACCCAGGATATTCAGCCTCTAAAGGAAATAGACTGCTTATCTTTCTGATCTGTAATGTGCTACTTGAGTTGGATACCCTTCTTTGTATCTGCTTTCCTCTTTCTTACCTCTCCCCTCAATTCTTAGCAATTCTAATTTGGCTTTCATCCATATCCCTCTATTGGAATTGCTCCCTACCATATTACCAAAAGCATCAAAATTCCTAAACTCAATGGCATTTACTCATGCCTCCTTTTCCTCTTACATTTGCAACATTTTGGAATGTGTGTAACAAAGAATTCAGCTGATCTTTGTCCCAGTCCCTGGAAGGTGGCCTCTAAAGCCTTGGAATTTTTATTCATGGTGGGACTCTCAGACCTGTAGTTTGAAGCCCTAAAGTGAGTTTTTGCTAATGAGGTAACTCATGGTGGGCCCCTAGAGAGTTTATACTAATGAATGACTCGGGATGGGGGTTAACCATGCCAGAAAGGCCAATCATGTGATTAGAGTTGGGGTTCTGAGCCAAATGATTACCAGCCTGATTTCTGAGCAGGAGAAAGGTATGGGAGCTTGAGCTCTATCATGTGGCTGATGATTCAGCTAATTGTGCCTAAGCAGCAAAACCTCAGTGCAAATGCAAGACACTGATGTTCACGTGAGTTTTCCTGGTTGGCAATCCTCTGTGTATCCTTACACATCAATGTGCAGCGAGATTGATGTGTCTCTGAGGACAAGAGGCTTCATGTGTCTCTCCTTTAGTTGCCTTTGATTTATACTCTTTTGCTATAATAAAGCTGTAATAGTAAGTATAGTGCTTTCCTGAATTCTGTCATTCTAGCAAATTATTGAAACTTGAGAGGGTAGTACGAAGCACTGAATTTGCAACCAAGTGATCAAAAGTGAGGGTAACCTAGGGATCCTCAAATTTGCAGCTGATACTGAAGTGAAGGCAGTCTTTTAGAGGACTATGACCTGTGAAATCTGGCTTAACTCCAAGTCGTTGGTGTTAGAAGTCATTGTAGAATGTCATTTGTGACTTTGAACATCATTATGGAATAATATCCATATGATCATATTATCTTTATATACGGCTCTTCTATAGTTTGCAAACACTTTCCCTGTATATCCACTCATGTGATTCTTATAACAGCCCTGTGAGATAGGTAATATGGGCATATTTACCTTGTTTGACATGAAATTGAGAAAGCAGACATAACTTTCAGGCAGAGCCAGAGACAAAACTAAGTCCTTAGACTCCTGGTTAACAGGCTCTAACATGGTATGGCCCTTGACTGTGCTCACTCTTCTACTTTTTGATGATTCATTTTAAATCTTCTTTGGTAATTTGTTCTACCTTCCCAACCTCTACCAAATAATTTTAACTCTTAATGTGGCCATTTCTTACAGTTACATCCTTGGCCCACTTTTCTGCCCTTTCTACCTTCTCTCCATCAAGATCTCACAGTATCAACCACTTCCTCTAGGAAGAAGACTCACATCTGCATTTCCAGCCCTGACAACAGAGCTCCAGTACCGTATCCACCATGGCCTCCCTACACATTCCTACATATGCCCTACTACTACTTCAAATAACACATTCTCAAACCACACTTTCATGCTCTTCATACTAACATACTGAAACCAACCATGGCCTCTGTTTATCAGCCATGCTATCTGCTATTGACAGCTATCTCGGACTACTATGCACTTGTGGTCGCCTGGAGGTAGCTTGGCAGATATTAAGTAAATATTTCTAAAGTATGTAATGGCTTGTCAGCTAATTGATACCAGGTCACAAGTAATTTGGTCAATTGATCTGGTGGTTCATGAGGGAGAGGGTAGAGAAATAATATAAGGGCATGGTTTGACAGTATGAAACACATACTACATATCTTATAAACCTTTTACATGCTATTTTGTTTTCTTTTGATTTTAGAGATAAGGTCTTGCTGTGTTGCTTGCTCAGGCTGGAGTGCAGTGGTGCCATCATGGCTCACTGTAGCCTTGAACTCCTGGGCTCAAGGTATCCTCCCGTCTTGGCCTCCAGAGTAGCTACATCTACAGGCACACATCACCAGGCCTGGCTAATTTTTAAATATTTAAAATTGAGACAGGGTCTTGCTATCTTGCTCAGGCTCACCTAGAACTACCCCCGTGATCCTCCTGCCTCAGCTTCCCAAAGTGCTGGAATTACAGGTGTGAGCCACTATGCCTGGCCTTTATGTGCTATTTTAAAATGTTTACAACAATCCTAAAGTAAAGGTACCAACAAGCCCATTTTATAGATAAGGAAATTGAGGTTTAGAGAAATCAATGAACTGCCAAGGCCACAGAGGCTTTGCTGGTTGCCTCCAGAAAATTCAGTCCAAACATTCGGCCCCTCCTGGTTCTGGGGCACATGATTAGGCCATGGGAAACAGATATGATGTGAAGTATAAAGAGCACTTCCCAAGGATGAAGAGGCTGGGGAGAGGTTGATTCCCAGTGCTAATAACTTGGGAGCTGTATTAGAAACTAACCAGCTAATTATTTTTAAATACCTCAGGACTGAAACATATTTCTGAAGCCATTTCTAAGTCTCATCACATAGTGTGCTTTTAAGTATGTTCCTTTATTTCTTATACTTCTTCAACATTTATTAGACATTTCAAATGTACAGGTATTTCTTCTGAATAACTTATACTATTTCTGTTTCATTTCATTTTGATTCGCAGAATCGTGTAATGTAGATCAAAATGTAGCCCTCGTTACTTGGTGGAACCACCTAGCCAATGCTTGAATTATATTTAGTTAGCATCCTATCAAGTGGCTATCCAGCCTCAGTTTGAAAACCTCCAGTCATTTCCTCACAATCTCATCAGGCAATGTAGTCCACCTTTGGTCAGCTCTAACAATTACATGTTTTACCTTATATTTATCCAGTGTTTATTTCCCTGAAATCTCCGTCACTGGCTCTGTTGATTTTTTCCATTAGGGCCATATTAAGTTTAATTCCTTTTCTACCCACCAGCGCTTCCACTATTTGAAGACAGATACTATATTCCCTCAATATTTTCTTCTCCAAGCCAAATAGCTATTCCTTCAGTGATCACAACTGTTCCTTCGGTGATCATGACCTGAAATTATGGTTAATTCATTAGTTAATTCAAAGAGGGTTTAGCTCACCATGCTAGGTGCTAAGTCCTTGAAACATTTAAGATCCTGTCATTTCTATAATGAACATGCAAAACAAGATCTGCTCAGTAGTTCAAAATTCTGGGGAAAAACTAAAGCCAACTAGGGTGTCCAGTACTGTCAAACAATACAATTATATGTTCATAGACTCTTTTAAAAAATTTCCATGTAGCCTTAATACTTCAGGTTGATTTTCGGTATACATTTAATAAGAATCTGCTTAAAATAATGTTTTTATTCATTAGAGAATTCAATCCTAGGATACATTTTTGTTGATAACCATTTTATAATAAAATAATTTTATATATGACTACATACATAGAAATGTTCCTTTACTTCTCCCTGGCCTGTTACTACATACATATTACATTAGCCATATGTAAACATAGAAATATATTCAAGTAGTAACAAATCCAATTCATATCCATCTAACTGTGACCTAACTTGCTATAACATAAGCTCTGTAAAGGCAGTATCTTTGTTTTATTCACAGGTATATTCCCAAGCCCTAGCACAGTGCCTACCCCCTAACAAGTGCTTGATAATTTATTTCTTGAGTGACCAAACCTAAGCATGGCATAATTTTATTACCTTGTTTCACTTAATGTTTTAAATTAAACCCTTTTTTTTTTTTTTTCAAAAAAGAAAACACTTTGCAGTAATATTATCTGGATACAAATTAAGCTGATTATATATCATTTTGGTTTATTGTACATTTTTTGGGTCCCTTGAGGCCTCTAGTCCCTTGAGACTAGAATGGCATTGTCCAATAGAAATTTAATGAGAGTCAGAAAAGTGGGCTATATATGCAAGGTAAAAATGTCTAGAAGTTACATTAAACACTGAAAAAAAATCAGGTGAAATTAGTTTTAATAATCTATTTTATTTAACCCAAATGTCAAATATTATCACTTTGACATATACAGCAAAAATATATTGACATCTTTAGCATTTGTTTGTACTAAGACTTCAAAATTCAAATGTCTATTTCATAATTACAGCACATCCCTATTCAGACCAGCCACATTTCAGGAGCTTAACAGCCATACCTGGCTACTGTCTACTGTATTGGACAGCACAGGTCTAGAACCTGGAGTTTTTCACAGTGCTGTTACCTATACATTATCTTGAGTTGAATATGTGTATATTATAAACAATCAAGTAAAAAATGAATTGTTCTAATATTTAGAATTTCATTGTGATTTTGTTTCATATAAAGAGGAAGGAACAGTTATACATTTCTAGGTAATTTGGATTTAGGTAAATCCTAAATTCTATTTTGCCTTTTATGAATGGCAAAATAGACAAAGGCTAAAGATTAAAAATATATTCACAAAATTTGAATGCTAATAATGACAAGCCTACTGTTGCTACTATGTTTTGGCGTCTCTTCATCCAGCTATCCAGGCATGGGGAGACTGGGTTACCATTCAGAGACTCTTCTACTTTTACTTCCTAGTTCTGAACATGTTTTAGTAAATCAGTGAAAATTAGGAGGATCTAACTTATTAAATCTAATTCTCCTTCCTTTCAAAATGAGATTGACCTTCATTCCATGCTATTCTCCTATTCATATTGCATCAGGACCTACGTGGGGGTGAGGTTCACACAGTTGCCACTATCAGAAGCTGATAGACTGGCCTCTTTTTATTGTTCTGTTCATAGCATAGCAGCATTATCTTGTACTAGATTGATGATACCAAGCTTCATTATGAAATCTGAAACTATTTCTAAGATTTTATTTCATGTATTTCTAGAAAATGAGCGAAAAAAAGAAATCCGGCATGAGTCATACACATTACCCTAAAGAGAGTAGCTCAGGCTAGTACACCGCTGCCTCCTACTGTCAGTTTGAGGAAAGTGAGAGAGCCCTACTCATACTTATTTCTGTTTACAGATTTAGACAAGTGGTCTTCTTCCTTCAAAGGACAATTTTGTGCAGATAACCTAGGAAAAAATATTGATGTTTTCTGAATTTCTCTGAATTCTTCCCCTGCTTAGACTGCTAGATCTGTGAAAAAAAAATCCAGCAAACAACTTGAGCATGGATCTTTTTCCATTCTAAAAAAGAAATTGGTTTTAAAGGTAATTCACAAAACATCTGTGCTTTTAAATTCTATTTCACATTATTTTGTTGTTAAATTTTTCATTTTTCTCTTCTTCCTTCTTTCCCTGCAGGGCCTTACATCACATCTCTAAGAAAAATACGAGAGAAAAAAATCTGTATTATTTTAAAATCTTTTAGCAGTCTTCTCCTAAATAAAAATATTAACAAGTATGACGTGAGTTAATATAGTAGGAAATATAACGACTCGTTAAATACAGAGAAATGTTTAAGAGCTTTAAGTTATCTAAAATATGAAGGCAGTACATGACTACATGACAACTTAGGATAAATAGAAACTACTTATTTCTATAATGAGCACATTTGGATCAATGATTTGGATGCTGGTTGTACAGTCCTCTGCGCCCAAACTGTAGTTTCACCTCTCGTAGTTTTGGCTGAGTCAAAGAATATGAACCTTTATTTTAAAGGTGAAATTTTTGATCAGCAAAATAAGTCAGGCAAAGAGGACCTTTCTGAGAAGCTGCTCCCTTTTAATGAGGAAAAAAGTAAAAGGAATAGGTCAATGTCATTTCAGTTATTTTCTTGCAAATAAAATACCAAGTTTGATTCCTATGAAACCCCAGGCTGCACTAAGGTCTCTGTAAAATTGGTTTCTATAAACGACTCATCTTAACAGCATTCATTGGCAGAGCTTGTGCTTCCTAAGACTGCGGACACACAATCAGATTGGACCACACAATTCCCCTTTTCCCGTTTACTGCTAGATTCTTGCCTCAGGCTTCCCTTGTCAACAGGGACTGTTTCCTCAAAGACCTGCTTCCAGTCTGTCTTCTTGGGGCTTTGAGCTTTGGAGCACCTCCTGTCTCTATGGTAACACAAGACACAAAGACTGGAAATGTATCATACAGAGGACAGAAAAGAAAGAAATTAGAGTATAGTACTCCTGGTAAGCTAAAGGTGGTGCTGACGGCAGGAAAACGGATAAGAAGGACAAGAGATAGTAACCGTTGTTCCATTTCACATACATACTCTTAAAAGAGCTACAAGTGTTAGCACAGACCTTAAAGTATGTGGACCTTTACAATCCATATGGTATTTAAAATTTAAAAAATACTGGAGACCCATATTGGCCATAAATACTTAGCAATTCATTAAACTACTGAGAGAAATAAAAATTCTCAGTGGCGACACAACACATTAAAAAAATTACATCAAGTATTACAGTATGGTTTATATTAAAGGCAAAGAAAAATATGTTACTATCACATGGCAGAATGTTCCCTTTTTTATTTTTCAACTCTAAATACAAATTTTCCTACTTTTTTTCAATTTGGGGCATCATAGTAAATGTAGCATTTATTAGTTCAATGGTTCAATATAAATCAGGAGGTTTATGTCCTCAAACTGTTAGTCAATTCCATTCTGTTTCTTGGTCACAAGCAGCACACTGAACTCAGAAGAGTTGTCTCAAAAACATGGTGGAGTATATGAGGAACAGTAATGCTGTCAATTTAAACCCCAAGATATTTAAGTAACACACACACCTATACATTAGGAAAGATATATTATTCATACAGCTATCTAAAAAAATATACATGGTCATATACAGGTATCCTATCAGTATTTTAAAAACATTTCATGCCAGCCTATGAGGTGTTGTTGAATATCAATGTTGAGAGCTTGCTATGAACTTAAGAATGTCTATTTAAAAAAATGTTGTAGAGATGGCTTGGCTGCTGGGCCTCAGAGCAGGATCTGCTGACACACTGCAAGCATTTGAACACACAGATTCACAAAGCTGGTTCTGAACTCTGTTCCTTGAGGTAGTACTCCAACAATCAGACCAGCAGAACTTCAGGGAAGCTAATCATACACTCAGTTGTAGAACTCTATTATTAGGATCTAAGAAGACTCCTTACTTGGCCTTTTTATTTTTTTTTTCAAACTCAATCAACTAAAATGCAGCTATAAGCTATGGCCACTAGAGGTCAGACGGCTACACCTATCACCAATCATTAAATTTTACTGGGCATTATGGTACAGGTAACTTGAGTAACTTAAAAAATATAGAACAGAGTATACTCACTTAAAACTATTATGGTATAATAATAATAATATGTTTACTAATTAATTATGCTATTTCTAAAGGTCTTAGATTTTGCAATGGTACTACTTTTCTCTGTTGGCTTTCACTTTATTTGGAAGAGGAAAGAAAACATTGCAATAACGGAATCTAGAAACCTTTGCAGTTAATGAAATCTCATCATATCAAAGATCACTCTTTTGAGCAGAACATGGAAGCAATGTGTTCTGTAGTTTTATCAAGCCTATTTGGTCATGCAATCCTTATGAACCTTCCAATTTGAATCATTTTATCTAACCTAACCTCTCGCCTATTTTCTCCTGGTATATACAGATCTTATTGTATACAGTTATAGCTTTACTTGGTAAAGATTTATTATAATGGGGGGTATTACTCCTTATCTTTCCAATGAAGTTTATCATGTGACACGCCACAAATACTTTGTTAAAAAACAATAAATGCCGGGCTCAGTGGCTCATGCCTGTAATTCCAACACTCTGGGATGCAGAGATGGTCGGATTGCTCGAGTCTAGGACTTCAAGATCAGCCTGAGCAACAGAGTGAGACTCCATCTCTACAAAAAATTAAGAAAAATGATTAACCAGGGCATGGTGGCACACACCTGTAGTACTAGCTACTTGGGAGGCTGAGGTGGGAGGATTGCTCAATCCTGGGAGGTTGAGGCTGCAGTGAGCCATGACCACACCACTGCATTCCAGTCTGGGCAACAGAGTGAGACCCTCTCTCAAAAACAAAAAGATTTTTAAAAATAGTAAAACTTTTGCCTATAACACAATCCACAAATAAGGAACTCAAATTTCATCATAACAAATTATGTTCACTTTCTCACTACATTATTCACAAAATAACTATTTTAAGGCTTTTTTTCCCATTTCAGGCTATGTTTTACAAAAGACTCACTAAAAACACAATACTAGTACGTTAGAGCACTTACTAAGTGCCAAATTTGCACAAGGTGCTTTACAAAAATCATTATATAGCCTAAGCAAGTATAATTTGTAAACTCTCCAATTCACAATAAGGAAGGAGGCTTTGAGGGATTAAGAAACCTGTCCTAGTTATAAGCCAAGTTAGGGTGGAGCTCTTATTCAAGCTCAAGTCATCCAATTCAGCTTCTGGCTCCAAATTATCGCACTTTAATAACATTTTAAAGCTGTAAATGCTGTAAAAGAAGCAGGAAGTATTTTTATATCAGTACAAGGAATCAAAAGGAAACTATGAGACGCTTCATTTTTACTCATATTGCTTTTGACAAATATCCTAAAAGTCTAGTGAGCTCTCTAGTTAAAGGCATATTAATTTCCAGGTTTTCTGCTTCTATGGTACAGAGTACTGTCCAAACTTATCTTCGTTGTATATCTACTCACAAAAGCAGCAAAATCTATGTCCTAGGCTCAGTAGTTTATTAGAAAATATTAGAAGCTAGTTATTTTGACATTATACATAAAACTCTCATATTTTAACATCTACTACCCAATTAATACCAAGAGTCCAGCATCATAAAATTATTTTCCAGTTTTTTTTTTTTAACAAAAATGAGCTATTCACAAAAATCTTGATCTCTTATTTATTTAATAATTATTTATTGACAAGGTCTTGTCTGTCACCCAGGCTGGGGTACAGTGGCATCATTATAGCTTACTGTAGCCTCAAAATCCTGGGCCAAACTGATCCTCCCCCCTTACCCTCCTGAGTAGCTGGGATTACAGGTGTGAGCCTCCATGCCCGGCTCCAATCTATTTTAAAGGTTAAAGTTTTAGCATATAGTTTTCTCTCACTAGTAATCTACGCTTTAGGATACTATTCTTCTATTAGGAAATAGTGTAATTTCTTAAAATGCCTTTAAATTTTTTAGCTGGACTTATGCAGCAAACTCTATATAAAAAATACTGCATTACACTCTCATATAATACAACTCCCTCTCTATTCCCCTATTCCCTGGTCTGAATCATTGTCTATAATCATCTTTGATCTCTCAAATCTCAATGAAATATGACCTCCTGATTTTCCAAAACATAGCAATGGCACCTTGTATTGTATTTCTCTCATATGATTTGTATCTGGGTTAGCCTGGTGTTACAGTTTTTTGTGCCCCTGCCGCATACTCAAGTCTAGTGATAAGACCATAAACTACTCAAAGTAGAGTCTACGTACTTCCTTCCCATTCTTTGTGTTAAAAGCAGTACTTTACGTGCAGATGTGTCATATTTCATCATAAGATTCTACATTCAAGAGGACAATGTTTTCTAATTCTTTGGTGTACTACAAGACAAAAGATGAAGAATACGCTTTCATTCATTTAGTCAAAAGCATGTACAGTGGGCCATGCTGCCTCACGCTTCAGGGACATAGGAGAGAAAGAACAGACACAGTCCCTGCCTTCAGGAAGCCTATAATCTAACCACATTCACATATCTCTATCCACAGAGAGATTTGCTTATTACCTTCTCTGTATAACAAGTAGAAACAGTAAGAACAGCTTAGATTGTGTTGAGTAGTCACTCAAACCTCTCACTTTTTTTCGAGGCAGCATTGAATCTGGTATCTGTTATGACTTTTAGCAAAATTAGGGTCCATTTTGTCTTAAATACTAAATACAAATGTTTAAGTCTCGTGGCTGTGTTAGATTCCAAAAGAAAATACATAGGGCTGGGGGTATTGTATCATCCGTAGCAGTAGATGATGACCAAAGGAACATAAGCAATGTGAAGGTAGCAGGAACTAATTAGAGGAAATCTTCTGATGCAAACTAATGAACTAGGATATTTAGGGGACTCATTGAAAGACAAGAGGCAGGAAGTAAAAAGGAGGCTATGTAGAAAAGCGGGCATGAAGTGATCAAATCTGGAAGAGCTTATAAAGGATAAATCGGGCAGAATTTGAAGAGCAGCATAAGAAAGAGGAAATAGATTTATAATCAGAAGTCCTGAGTTTGAGACATGTCTATCCCAGATGCCATTAAAAGTAGTGGCTTCCTCTAAAGTTCTTTCACTGAGGTTAACCTCTTTTTACTCTCCTTGTTGTCAATGCTATACTAAAGGGAGAATAAAATGAATTCATCGTTCCTCCTGGGCCTCTCCTAAGAGATTAGTACTCCAGTTTGCCATTCTTTTCACAGTCAGTCTGAAACTAGGTCTTAATCCAAATGGTGATGATGGCAATGCTACCACTTACATAATGTGCCTATGTGTGTGCCAGACATGAGGAGGAATGTGAATAACATTTCTCCTGTTAATTCTGACATACCGAGTGAAGTTGTTGTTAATATTCCCATTCTGTGGGGGGAACAAAATCAAGGCCACGGAGCCAGCTATTATCTGTGAGACTCTGACAATGTTCTTGGTTTGCTGCTGGGGCTTTCTTCTGGGCCTTCTGAAGAGAACGCTGAATATCTCAGGCAAATTAAAAACCCTTTTGTGGGAAGCAAGGTTGGGAAGCATCTGTTGTCTCCTCAGATTTGGTTTTAACTGAGCTTTCTGTCACGGAACAACCTTTTTGTTTATCAAGCTGTACGCTTATTAATTTGTTTGTTCTATGGATTTACATGAAAGAGAACCAAAACAGTTTCCCCTGGCTCCTCTGGTTACTTGCAAACTATACATTTGTGACAGCTTAGATCAGAGGGTGTTGTATTATGGGGTTAGTTTATACATAAAAGGAAAAATTGCAAGTGTTTCTTCTTGGCTCTATCATTTACTTTTTATCTCCTGAAACAATGCTCTTCATCTCTTTAGACTTCAGCACCTTTCTTTGTTTACTGGGGATGATTAAAGAAGCTAAACCTACAAAGCAGTTTTATGACAAAAACAACACATGCAAAAGCTCTTCGAAAAGTACAGATCATCATACTCATCACAAATCTCGAAAAGGGCTGGGTTTGGGCCTCTTTTCTGATGGTTACAGCAGATAGATTAGTAACAGATACTACAAAAGATAGATAACTCTGGGTTAAAACAGAGTCATGGAAGCTTTGGGAATAACTGATCAGCATATGTCTTTCAATGTTGTACAAATAAACAACTTTCATTTCTAAGACTTTCAGTGTAATCTATCTCATCAGCAAACTGGTTTATGCTTACATGTAGTATTAAATTTATGGTTACAATGATACATCCTATGATGTGTATTTATGTGCTAATTTGCTTGGGATAAGGTAGGTGGATATCCAAATTCAGAATAATATATCATATGAGAATGGCAGCTGTAATACATATGAATTACAGCTCTGCGTCATTTAAAATAACCTGACAGCTCTTTCTTACTGCATGGTAACAGCAATACACTTAAAATCAAGTTTGAGGATTTCAGGGCACCTATAGTTATCAAGGAAAGAAAGAATTTATGAAAAGTTTATTGGGGAGTGTAGGGGTGAAGGGTGGAAAGGAGATTTTCTTTTCTTAGAGCCAACGAAATATTTCACATTTTATTAAATATTGGTGCTTTTTAAAGGGAATTCCTTCTACTCTAACCTTCAAATATCTTGAAATATACCTTCAAATATATTGAAATATCTGTGATATCTGAGTAGTAACGAATACATTATGCTCATCAATAAATGAGAATGAAAACAGACTAAGAAGAACAATTGAAATCTCTTATTTAATTACACTGAAGCCCTCCTGTTCTTGTATTCTTGCCTTTTCCAAGTTCTTGCTGGCTATCAAATACAGGTCTCAAAGAAGTAGGTGTGTGGATATATTAGCCCACAGAGCATCCACTGAATCATTCTGTGAGGTGGTTATTGCTTACCTCCATTTACCAACAAAAACATTGAGCCCAGAAGTTAAGTGGATTACTTTAGTGACAGAGCAAGGAAAAGACAGAACCTGAATGAAAATGTGAAAGTCTCAGTTTCAAGGGGTACAGTATCAACTTCTGGATCATGGATTAGTTGTTCTGTTGAAAGCGGGGGCTCTCTTGTAATACAAAGAGATGGTAAATAGAGACATAGAGACGGAAAAGTGGTATCACTGTTGGTTGTGTGGGAGAAAAGAATATACAGGAGCTGCAGGAGATCCAGCAAAACTAAGCAGCTACAGGCTTAAAGATTTTGTAGTAACAGTTTGAGTAAGAAAAAATAAAGTTCTATTGATCATAAATTTTGATTTTATGTGGAGTATTTGTGAGGATTGCTACAATTATTTTGAAAATTCCTGTGTTTCTCTTTCATTTGGTTTTAATCTGAGATAAACTAAAATCTATAGTCCAAGTTAACATTGCAGTAGTTAAAAGTTGGCAATCCCCAAACTAAATGTGCCACTGCATATGACTTTGCGTATTTAGACTCAGCTTCATCAGCCACAAAATAAACACTTTGTGATCTCTAAGATCCTTTTTGATTCAAAAGGTATTTGAGTCTATAAGCAAATAAAATGACACTAAAAATAATGTTACAAATATTTGTTAGTGGAATCTGCTATAGGAGAAAGAAGCAGATAACCCCAGAAAATGTGGCGCTCTCTTTTTCTGAAACAAAGGGAACTGGAAGAACTCTAACTTCAGATAATGTGATTACAGGCTAGTTCTAAGCTGTAAATTTGGCAGTTACTACAGGCCTTATTTAGTACCTTAGAGATGTTACATACACCTTTTATCTTATCCTGTAAGAATAAAATCACAAAGGATATCTATTCATATCAATGTTCTACTTGAAAGAGGAAAAAAATTTGGCTCACAGGTGGCTGTCAGGCAAGAGTACTCAGAGGTTCGAACAAATAGGAAAGCACTTTGGGCTCTTCGGGAAAAGGTACTGCTATTTAATAAAAGTAAGGATCTTTTCCCACTGAGATAACGTAAAAAATATGTTCACTGACAAAACAAGGTATTCATTTTTAACAGCAAATATAATCTCCGAGTTACTTCGGGTTAGAAGTATAGAAAGTTTTGCTGGAGAATAGGAAGGCTTTTGCCTGACTTGTGTCAGAGGTTTTTCAATTTACACAACCAGGATAAGCACATTCTAAAGCAGACCCTATCATCACACATCCTCAGGCAAAACCATGTGTACCAAAGCATTATAGAAATAGCCTTCTGAAGTAGAACAGAGCACTAGAACAACAATGAAAAACATTGCGAAGACCAGAACCTTTCATGATCTTTGACAAGTCATGGTATATAAAATAGTAACGACTTCAGAGCCGCGGAGGTGCTGGGGGTTCATGTAAAAGCACCATCCATTTCTCTTTGTCTGCTCTTAGTTGAGCTTCCCTGTAATGAGTGAGTCTAGACCAAGAGGCAATATTAAAAACAAAAGGTTAGAGATCATCATGGGACATTAATTATGCAAAAGAAGGCAAACTGAATTTAATCAGAAGCAGTACGCTCGGTGCAGGAAGAATTTTCTCTCTTTGACAGAAGCAGTTAGGAAAACATTTATGGTAATACCACAGCATCTGCTGATTACAGTCAAAGCTGCAGGACACCAACGTTAAATCACTGAGCCATCCTGACAGCTCCTGGGTACTCCAGTCACATCCAACAGCAATTTACAATGAAATTCATCCAAGTCTAAAAATCAGCCAACATGCCTCAACCAGAGCAAAATAACTTAGTTTGGACTTTTAAAAAAACAATTATAAGAGGGAATTATAGCTGATAAAACTTTTGATAGAGTGTAAGTATTTGTGGGTTTAAAGACAACATACAACATATTAGATCTATGAATATGCTTTGTGATCAGTCAGATTTTGGAATATACAGGAAGAAAGGATTTTATGAGGCCAAGAGTACAGGAAGTAGAGTTTTAACTCTTTTGATAAGAAGTAAGGACAAAGTCTGACTTACTGTCTTAAAATGATGTATCAAAAGGACTCAGAGAATATTAGGATAAATTTTAAACAATTATAACTTGGTTACTAAATAAATATGAATAGAATAAAAAGTTCAGAGAGACATTGAACCACAATGTAGTTAACATAAGGATGATTCTATGAATTGCCCATAGAAGTACAGGCAAGACAACTACATGCCAATATTACCCACTGGGAATTGCTGAGATGGTAATTAAAATAATGAAATACTATAGATATTAATAACTAAAACTTTCATACTTAGGTGTTTCAGAGGGCTTTCTTGTGGTCAAAAACATATTGGTGTTTAAATTTAAATCTTTGAATGACACAAAAACCCAGAGAACAAAAGATTGTATGGAAGCCTTCAGAGATTAGCATTCACAAAAGTAAATGTCTCATATTTTATCCAAAATCAACCCCAAAGATTTTCTTTCCTCAGCTGCTTTGGGAGTTCAACTAAATATTATTCATAACATGAGAGATTAAAAGAAGAAGGAAACAAAAACTTTAAAATGGCTATTTTTGCAGGAAGCCATTGAAATTGTGGTCATAAGGGATGGCTCTATTGTTGTCTTTTTCTCAGCTTGATAAATTGCTTCAAAATATGTTGGCCACAGCTAATCACTAGCACAATATTCATCTGCAATTTTAAAATCTGAATTTCTTTATTCTTTTCCCAAACAAATTATAAATGTCTCTAGACTTCTATTTATAGATATAACCTATTGATGGTAAAAGTGCACCTGGATAATCAAAACCATTGACAAAAAAAAAAAAACGATAACTGAAAAGGTCAAAAAGTGGATCAATCGAACATTTCAACCTCACAAATAAGTCCAAACATAAATGAATAATGAATCCATAAATGTTTATTCAGCACCTATATGCATAAGACACAGAGCGTAGAACCACCAAGAAGTTTAAGATACTGTCATTGGTCAGAAAAGGACAAGGGACAAAAATGCAGCTTATGTTGACTCATTTTTAATGTTATTTAAGTGTCAAATGCGCTGTGCACATAATAAATAGAATAGAATTTTGATGGAGTGAGGCTCATCTAGAGCTTCACAAGGGTAGGGTTTCATTTCAGTTTTGAAGTAACAATAGGATTAGATACATCAGAAACAACTTGTAGGGAACTTTACCTAAGGGAAACATCTATTAAAAATGCTACCAAGTTCCCATTTAGTGGACGGTTAGGATTCAGGACAGGCAACTCTCATGCAGATGAATATATGAAGACAATGAAAAAAACATGGGTTATCCAATACTAACATGTTTAGTATCAAATTATGTTGGAAATTTCACATAGAAGATGTTTATGTAATAGAGTTTAACCCAAAAGCAATCAACTACATAGACTAGGTTTCATCTTTATTATGTACTAGTCAACCCCCAGGCACAAAATGAAAGCAATGATTGAGGGAGAGATCATTGTGAATCTCTTGTTATAGAAAGTGAAAGACTACAATAATTTAGCACCTTCTTTCTTCTGCTGCAAAAAAGTCTCCTGAAAGGCCACAGATTTCTGGGGAAGGTTAAATACAGGGCAGAAAGTAGAGAAGATTTGGACTACCTGAAGAGAGAGGCATTCTAATCAGTCAGAGAGAAGAGTTTGAGCCTCAAGTATTCTGCTTGGAGTACAGCAGCCTTCTGCTGTCCACATTCTTGTTTCTTTCCTCACCCACACAAGAGGAAGGAAGGAATGAGCTGGGAAAATGGGAAATGCAGGTGGTATGATAAAACCGATGAAGGAATGAAAATGGATTGCACTAAAGTAAAAAACAGAGTCGTCATCAGCAAACAGATGGCTCCTAATAGAGAATAAAATTTGATTAGACAGTTTGCTGGAGTGGATATCTGCTGCACCAGAATCAGTGAGAAATTTTTAGGCAAATCATGAAGGAAAACTTGTTTCTTCATGGAATAAGGCACAATTCTGAGTAAGAAACAAGAAGATTGCTATTCTGCAGGTTTGGATGTAGATATTATTTGACGGAAGTTGGTTTCTGCGTGGATCTTGATGGCAGAGGTTGAGGAACAAATTGGTTTTAGGGTGAAAAGATTCAGCAGACATTGGGGAACAAGTTGGTTTTAGGGTGGACAGATTTGGCAGATTAAGAAAAAAACTGTATTAAGCAGTGTGTGTGTGTGTGTGTGTGTGTGTGTGTGTGTGTGTGTTATGCAAGGGATGCTTTAAGTAAGCTAATGACAGAAGAGACAACTGAAGAAATTCAGACCATATAATTATGACACTTCCAGGACATTTTTAATGCCATAGAAGTTACCACTCTATCCAAATAATGTTAAATACAGATAGATATCCAGGTTAAAAGAACTGGAAAGTCATGTAATTTGTACAATGTCACTTTACTCAAGCAGAAACTAAGGCCCAGGAGATGAACTCATGTGTTTTCTGTTTGGTCATGGTAGAGAAAAGATAGCATGCCAGTTACCCAGCTCCCAGGTGATGGGGTTGGGCAACTGAAGTTGAAACCTCAACTCTGCTCCTTTATTTTTCTTTCCATTAAAAGCTCAAAATTCAGTCTAATTTCATTTGTCTGTGAGCACTTTATGCTATGATACATACTGCATTTTTATAGGGCTGTATGTGTTTCAATGTATTCTTTTTTTTTTTGAGACGGAGTTTCACTCATGTTACCCCGGCTGGAGTGCAATGGCACGATCTCGGCTCACCGCAACCTCCGCCCCCTGAGTTCAGGCAATTCTCCTGCCTCAGCCTCCTCAGTAGCTGGGATTACAGGCACGCACCACCATGCCCAGCTAATTTTTTGTATTTTTAGTAGAGACGGGGTTTCACCATGTTGACCAGGATGGTCTCGATCTCTTGACCTCGTGATCCACCCGCCTCGGCCTCCCAAAGTGCTGGGATTACAGGCTTGAGCCACCGCGCCCGGCCTTCAATGTATTCTTATATCCATTACTTCACTTTTTCTTTAGGGTGAGCGGGCCAGAATTTACCAAGTTGGCTGGACAGATGCAGAAACTCAGGCACAGTGAAGTTAAACAATTTATAAGGGAAATTAGTGAAAGATCTTGGCCTATGTTCAGCTACTCTGCTCTTGTCGCTAGATTATATTACACTTGCCAGTTGGTATACTTTGCCCTAGATTGCATTTTCTATACAGAAGAGGAATTGTATTTATTTAATGTAATGAAAACATTGCACATTTGTAACAGTGTTGTTTTCTGCTATTTTTCATTACAACTGCATAGTGCTGCAGCTACATTATGGGTTAAATAGACTCTTGAGGGCTAGCCTGGGAACCTAACCACCACTTATAACATTCTTTCCATGGGAAATTGCTTTGTGAATTCCAAAACAACTGATTTAAAAATTAACTTTGGGAATACAACCGATTTCAACGTAGAAGACTATTGGTCGGACATTTCATGTAATTGGTTGCTTAATTCAAGCAATTGAAGCAAACAATAATGGACTGCCTGCTATGCATCTACCAGCCATTATGCTGGGGCCAGGGATGCAAGGATGAATAAGATCTTAGACCTTGAGGCACTCATATCTATCAGAGAGAAACAAATTACTAAAACAAATAAAGTATAAATAAGTGCTAAAATAGAGTTATGGGGAAAATGCTGCAGAAGCAAAGAGGACAGAGGAACTAGGCCTCCAAGGGATTTACTACGAAAGTAATATTTGTGTTGGGTCTTGACATGTAAGTAGGAGTCTGTCAAATAAAGAAGAATAGTAGGGCATTGCCGGTACAGGGAGAGGCAAGTACAAAATGCTGGGAAGGAAAATTGTCTGGTGTTTAGGGAAAATGATGGCAGCAACACACAGGAAGGCAGGATGGCTGTTAATTATCAGTTGCTTTTTAGTCATTAAAAATTTAAGTAATTTCTGGAGAAAAAGTTAATAGGAAACAAAATCAGTGTATAAGCAAAGTGAGTCCATATTGGGACCTCTTCAATTATTTTACCTTCTTGGATTTTCCAAAGGAAAGGGGATGACTAGATTGAGAAAATTATATAGATTCTTGCCCTGCAAGAAAGATGAGAATTTCTGAGTACTAATTTCATTAATCTTGTTTTTATCCCCATGGGTCATACTGTCAACCTTCGGCAATGTTTTGCTGAACTACGAGATTGGATCAAAGATTATAAAAGCTTATTTAATGATATCTAGGTGTTTTAGGAAATATGGTAAAAAATCAGTAGTTAAAATAAAACCTGGCACATTTCAACCATTTCCTTATGCTTGCTTCTGTTAAACTAATATGCTTTATATCAGCAAAATTATAATCTTTTTGATCATAAGAAATAGTCTCACTGTAAACATATGATTAAGGAATATTCAGAATAAAGCCTAACCTGAAATTTCAGTCTGTATGTAGATCAATTTTAGTTAAAGCATGCAAAATGAATAAAATAAGCAAAAGACAGGAAGCAAAGCTAGAGAAAGGGAAAGAAGTAAACAAAGAGGAAAGAATGTTTTAGCTCAAGTACATTTAAAATGTGTGAGAAACTTTTTTATATTCAAGTGCATAATTCATTTGCAGAGGGCTGACTGAGGGTGTTTATGATTATGTAAACTGTATTTCTTTCATGTACAACATAAACAAAAGGATACAGTCCACTGATCCTTTGTAAACATTAGCTAAAAATAATCCTGACCCTTCAGTGTAAAGCTGATGCAATGTACATGTTAGGACTCAAATACTTCATTCAGTCTAACACAAGTCAAAAAGGATTTTAAGAAGGATTAAAAAATAGAATTTAAAATGTAGAATACCCCAGGTAGAGTTCACAGTATTCTCTGTTCTATGGTTTTTGATAAAAATAATAGAATAAAACTTATTTTTTTCCATTACTTGGTATAGATTACTCACAGCTTTGAGAAACTTTTTTGGTTGGTTATTTTTTTAAAGAAAATAACACAAAACTTTTACTCTTGAAACCTTAGCTATTTTTCTGACTATTTGAGACTGTGTCTATGAAATCTGATGAGGAAAAGGGAAGGGTGAGGTTTAAAACTCGAGGGCTAGTAAGAGGTATGAATGTTAAATAAATGATCGTGAATTTTGAGCCAGAGGTCATTTGTAGTTGTATCCCGTTTCCAGACCTTTTACATCTGCCTACTTCCCCCACTGACACCCCCCTCCACCCCAGCCCATAAGCTCTATATTCTTGGCTGTGTCTGGAATTCTTGGTAAGGTTCACAACTATAATCCACCTTCTGGACACCAAAGAACGCTGAAGCCCAAGCCTTACACCATTCTCCTATTTGAAGGTGACAATGTCATAGTCACAGAACTTTAGGTTTCCCTTCAATGACAAGGAAACAGGCTCAGAATCGTGGAAAGATACGCCCTAAATGACACAGTGAAATAGGGTGCACTGTTGCCATGCAGAAATCAAGCCACCACCTCCACCAACCATAACCTACTCTATTGGGCCTCTAAAAATTCAGCCTGGTGCTCCTCCTTTATTACACCAAATAGCCTCTCCTAGATTTCATGTTTTTCAGGCTGTGTATTGCTCCCTGGGAGTTATTTTGAGTCTAATTTACCTGTCAAAAGTGTGAAATACTGATTATAATAAATTCTTTCCTCTGACTCCAACTCTTTCTTTAATCACAGAGTTTACACTCTATTGGGAGAGGCAGGCATTAAACAAATAATCAAACAAATATGTAATTATAACTTGTAAGTACAATGAAGGAAAAGTAAAGGGTGCAATTATGAAGTGTAACAAGGGACCTGATTTAAGTTTTAGAGGGAAGGCAGTTAAAGGAAAACAACTATGAGAAAATTATATTTGAGACCAGAAAAAGAAAGAGCAAGATGGGGTGAGTGGAAGAAAGCCAGCCCAGGTAGAGAGAGCAGCATGAAGGCCTCCAGTAGAAGGCACTTATGACTGGAAAGTAGTGACCAAAGAGAAGAGTGACTCGACTGAGATGGGAGAGGTAGCCTGGGCCTGTGGATGAAGGTGTTCTGCGACATTAGTACGAACTGAGATTTTATTCAAAGGACAATGGGAAGTCACTAAAAGATGCTGGGCAGAAAGAAGTATGGGCTGGCCAGATGTGCTTTTATAAGCTCTCTAATGTCATGGCTCTCTGGTGTCATGGAACTCAGTTCTTTGTTTGATTCTGATTGTCAAAACTCAGGCTTAAAAGTCTATGGCATTATTCAAAAAAATGAGGAAAATTATCAGTGTAAATTCCTCTCTCCTACTTGTAAAGACAATTTAAAGCAAATGCTCTTCCGATGGTCTTTATATAGCGTCAGCATTATTTGTAACCTCAAATAAAAACTCACTGTAGAACAAAAATAGCATATTTCCCAATCTTAGAAAAAAGTGACAAAGCTTTGGCCATATTCATGAAGCATGTGTTGGGATATCTCAAAAATAGTAAAAATGATAGCGTTTTTAATAAAGAAACAAATTATTGTAAAATTATGTGACATAGTTGAGTTTCTTGCAGGATAAACTTGAAGTTTTAATTTATATAGAAAATTATATTTTTAAATCTGAATTTTAAATGATACTTATAATCCTCATTTAGAAAGCAAGGCCAAAAGTGAATTTTCAAGGAAATAGTTTCTGAAATAAATTCTGAAATGTTGACATGTTTGGTATACAATCTTCTACATTCATCACAAAGAAAAATCCTTAGTTATATCCTGAAATGTGACTTTATTCTTGTGATCCCTAATTGTTCTTGTGGTGCTATATATAAGCCAAAGCCATCAAATACTCCCCCTTCAATTTGTTTACCATTATAAGAAAGGACAGATAAGAGAGATACTAAATATTTTTATCTTTGAAATATTAAGAACTAATAGCCTCAGTAACATTAAGGAAAATAATGGTAGAATGGATTTAATCAAGGTAAAATGAAATAGGAGACTGGCAAAACTCAGATAATTGTGAATGACTCCAACCACCAGAGGATACTCAAGATTTATTTGCTATAGAATTGAAAATCTCATCTCAGGTCAGGGTCTATTCCAAGAATAAGTTTATGAGGTTGATACACTGATTTTGGTCTAATTTACTATAAAGGAAGTTATTTTACTCTTCATTTGTTGCACAGTTCCTAGTTAAAAAATTTAAAGCTTATCACCCAAAAGTTAGATAATAGATTACAGGAAAGCATGATTTCATAGTTTCTAAAATTTGTGTCTTAGTTGGGTACTTCAACAACTTAAGAAGAAAAGTCACGGAAAACGTTATAAACTAGCTAATTTTATAGCCGCTAAAATGCTTGATTGTTAAAATAAAAAATGCTCTTGGGGTGCCTATATTTCTGCTTTATAAAGTAAATTAGCCTTTGCACAGTTTCTTAGTGAACATATGACTTTAGTAAATGCTTCCTTTGTTCCTGTTTTTTGGGAAAATAATATTGAAAACACAAAGAAAGTAAAAAAAAAGTTATAGTTCTAGAATAAAACAAAGTTGTTTAGTCATCAGAAACATCTGGTACTGAAAGTGGATTTCTTAATTATTGAGAGGGCCCTAAAATATAAATATGCACAGGTTCAAAAGAGGGCTGCCAAATAGGTTACCAAGCAAAAAATACGCCACCACCTGGAGAACAAAATCCATCTGTCTGACTAAATCTAGTTGAAAATAATTTTTTAGGCTTGTTAGTAAAACCCTCATGTAAAATTTATTTGATTGAATAATTTACTAAGAATATTTCCATAAGCATCATAAAGTGCTACAATCGATAAAAATGAATATACTAATCATCTTTCTAACTTTGAACCACTGCCATAGCTTCTAGTGCATATATTTTGTAGGTTACTAGATTGTTTTCATTGTACCTGTGATCTCAACTTGAACACAGGATTCCCATCAATAAAGTGTTGCCATCCCATTAAAGGCCCACTTTACAGGGAAAAAGGAGACAGTCTAAATATTCCTGGTTGAAGCTGATATTTACTTGAAGGCAAGCAGCACAAATGTCTTTAGAGATTTGCACCCTAGTGCTCTTACCTTCCCCAATACTGGAACTCGGGTGAAAGCAAAAGTTAGAATGAAGAATGCCAGGAGGAATAATATTACATCTATATTCTCTCTCCTCGAACTTTCGTGCTTGAAAAGAACCTGCTGTTAGAATCCAGATGGTTCCTCCTTTTAAGTAGAAGTTAAAGGGGCAGTGCATTAAATGAGATAATACAATGCATACGAAGTACAAAGCACAGTACTTCACACAGAAAAGCCACTAAACAAATATTAGTTCTATTAAATGGCCATTGGTCTCCTGTCCTTAAGTATCAGAAAACTGTAACATCAACGTTCCTAACAAAGAAGAGAGATCTCCAGTCAGGTAAATTACCTGTTAATAAGTGAAATGTCAATATACAACCAAGGTGGATTAATGGTTTTAATCCTGAAACGTACACTTTACCCTTTCTGAAGACTAAAACATGTATTTAAGAAGTTAGTATTAAAACTCTTACCAGCATCAGAGTATTCCAACAAAAAAATTTAAATAGTAGAATAAAATGACCCTTATCTAAATAAGAATGACAATTTAAGCTGAGTCAAGCAATTAAAAAGATATGCACTGGTACCCTTTCTTCTAATCTAATAATATAAAGAAGTCTTTAAAAATTATTTAATGTGGTTAAATAATGTGGTTATCTTTAAAAATAAAATGGCAGAACTAGAACTAATCCCTTGATCTTATGCTTTTAGGTGGAGATCAATCAAGATACTCTACTAAAAATCAAAATGGCATGTTACTGAAATTAACAATCACTTTTTAGAAATAGCTCAATGGATTCCATATTATCTGGATTGATTTTTGAACATTAAACAACAGATGGTTATTAATAGTACAATATTAGAATATAAAATTTAGGGCAATCTGAAAACCTGTCAGTTGCTATGATTACAGTATAAGAACATGTGGAGTTATTTCTTGGAGACAATGCCATGTTCTTTTACGTCACAAATCTGTTACCATGACAGGGAGGACGAACGCCTGCTATATAGTGCTATGCATCCCATTATGGTGAGTTAATTCATTTTATACAGTCTGTGATGTCGATGCAATCACTTTAGATCTCACTGTTATTTCAAACAAATTCATAACTGAGCAAAAGGCAGGATGTTGACAGGCATTAATGTGGGTCTACACTGTTTACAATTGCTTTCTAATCTACTAAATGGCTGTGAAAATTGATGCACTGTTAAAAGTGTTTTTATATACTGGTACAGACAAAGAGTTGGGTTGCAGTAATTTCTGTAACCCTAAATTGAATTTTCTACAGTGCTTTTTGTTTTCCTTATTTGTTTGTGTTCAGTAGGTTCCTGATTTTATATAAACCATTAATAAAGAAACCAAAAACATCTTCTGATTTTATTAATTTACATATATTTGCTTCTGCTTGCAGAAAGTAAAAGTAAACTTGTAATTTTATCCTAGTTAGTTGTAAAATAAACTTTTAATTGTATTTCAAATGAATGAGGGAATCATATTCCCAAGAGATTTAGATTATCCAGTTCTAAACCTCTGAATCATTTAACTTGAGTAGGAACTTGACTAACACATGGTATATTGAGGGCTATATAACCTAATGATAGTTGTAAAAATTCAGAAATTTCAATGTGAAATATTAGTGATAATACCTCCTCAAACTACTCCACCTGCTGACAGTAAGATAGGTCAGAGAGCAGAAAGGTTTTGGAAAGAGTGGATTCGACTCATATACCAACATCTGTGATTATTTCATGTAGTTCATTTAAATATCACTACAAATACACCCTACGTGAGTGGTTATTAGTCATCACAGCTACCAGGAAACCGCACTGCCTCTTCAGCTCTGACAGAAGTGTTAATAGTGACATTTGACAGCTCTAAGAATCATTTCTCCCTGTGAGGCCCACCACTGGAACAACCTGGAATCTGAGGACGGGAGGTTGGGTTTTCGCTTCTACACAAGCTATGCGAAAAAGATTACCTATTGATAAAAGGAAAGAATAAATGTTCAGGGTGTTTAAAAACAACTTTAAATCATTCAACTAATTATCAGCTACTTGATTACTGTGCTAATGTCTTGTATTTCCCAGAAAAGGGTTAGATACAGTGAATAATCATGCTTTCATTTTAAGATGTTAATCGTATTTGAAAATAGTCACTTTTACATAAAATTTTGTTTAGAAGTAAATGATGCTCCTGGCATTTTTTTTACATCATCTTAAATTATGGTAGTCAAAGAAAGTTATGTATTAGTAAAAATAAAACAAGAAAAGTCCAATAAAATGCATATGTCCAAATGTGCACAAACCAAAGAATGCTTATGTTCAGCCACTAAAATATGGGTAGATCCTTTCAAAGATCTGCCTTCTCTCTCCTCGTACTTATCAATACATTTCATGCTTTTGTCTTTTTTCTCTCAACAAGTTATCACGTTGACATTTACAAAGTATACCATGAAGAATATTAAATAACTGCTTGTCTGATCACAGTTTCACTCTGAGCTTAATATAAGATTTTATGTTTTTTTCCTTGTGGTAAACTGGTCTTCTCAAGGACTTAAAATAACTTAAAATGATGTCTTTCTGGAGAGGGAACACAAGACTATTTTACTACCTCAAACAACTAATAGAAGAAAAAAAAATGAAGTAGCAACTGACCTTCCATGACAACCTGCTACATTTAAAAATCAGGGCTACCAAACACAACAGTTGCTGAAGCAACCTGAATATAAAAATCATATTTAACAATGCTTAACAAGGCAAACGTCCCGTTCATCTATCTTTTTAAAATCTCTCTTGCATAAATATTATGGAAAAAATGTGCAAAAAAGTTGCTAAATTAGTGCATGAAACAGTATTACCAAAAAGGAATAGCACAATAAGCCATATTCCTGCTTCCTTAAAAAATGGGAAGTAAGCAATATTCTTATTTCCTTAAATCAGCTTGAAGTAATTTATTTTCTATGAATAACACAAATACTGGATGGCAAGGATTAATAGATCTAAAAGAATTAGGATGGCTTGGTGCAGTGGTCCCAACTGCAGCTTACATGTGTTCACTGAGGCAAAATGAGAAAAATAATGATTCTGGAAGTTAAATTTACAAAATTTAAAATTATGTCCTCTCTCCTTTTTTTTGGTATTAAAATATTCTCATTAAGAGTGAAATATTAGTGATTGCAAAGGATAATCTTTAATACCCATTTATTAATTCAACAGATGCTGAACTTCTCATACGAGTCAAGCTCTATTCTAGGAATAACAGACAACAAAAGTGAAAAGGACGCTGGCTTTCATGGAGCTTCTATTCTAGGAGTAAGGCAGGAGGCAGCTCACAAGAGACACACAGGTAAACACATAATATGTTAGAGGGTGGTCAGTATATTGGAGACAAGGGCAGTGTCAACATGCTGAGGGTTGGGGTTGCTATTTTACAAAGAATGGTTGGAGTAGGCCTCTCTCATAAAAGGAGAATGGAGGAGAGAGCTGCAGGAATAGATGGAGTGAGTATACATATATTTTGAAGGAGATGTTCCAGACAGGAGAAGCAAGCACAAAGACTGATGTGTCCTAGGAATAGCAAGACGGCTGGGGCAGCTGAAGGGGAGTGAGCCAGGGCTGGAGTAGCAGAAATGAGGTCAGAGACATGATGGGGACAGCTGGTTTGGCCCTTGGTCTCTGACATCACTGGAGGGTTTTGAGAAGAGTTATTTCATCCAACCTGCATTTGAGCAAGTCATCCTGTCTATTGTGTTCAGAAAAGACTGGTGGAGGACCGAGTGGAAGCAAGGAGGCCAGTTAAGTGGCAATTCCAATAATCCAGGTGAGAGAAATGTAATTAGTTTGTTCTCCTACATAAGAGATTCAGAGAAAGTGTGGTATGTCAATTCAATAACAGTTATTTTAATAATGACTTACTAATTTATTTCCCTGTGTCCCACTCTTTTCAGAAATACTTTCGGGCACAGAAGGGTCTTAAATCCAGGTTTTGTCAGAAAGTGATTTCAGTAATTCACTCCATCTTAATTTATAGCCTGATTTTCCCCCAGGGCTTCCTTCCAGGACTTTGAACAGTTTGGAATCAGAGCCCGCTGGGAAAAGTCCATGTAGTGACCTTCCATGGGCTGCTGGAGCCGAATTAGAATGATAGGCTTACTTGGCTTTTCTAATCTTTGAATCAGGAGGAAAGGGCTATTATTTTTCTTCCAAACTTGAGTATACAGTTCATTCACTTCTCTTACCCTGATGACACTCACCCTTGCTGCTCCAACCACACACACACTCTCCCTTGGTCAACCTTAAATGTGAACACTTCCCTAAGGAAAAGAGCTTGAGGTCGTCTGTCTCCTTGGCTTAAACACAGGCTTTGGCTTCAAACCTTGTACATCTATGCTAAATACATTTCGGAGTTGCCAGTCTCAGTTTCTATTTGTGTATAGAGTACCTCCTTCTTGTTCAAATTCCTCATGTCTGAATTGACATTGTTTTTCTTCTAAAAGGAAAAACCTGCTTCTCTTTACATTCCCCATTTTAGTTAGTAGTACCACCATCTTCCCATTTAGCCCATGATTTTTACCATAGGGAAAGATGAAGGGAGAGGAAATAGTAATTCTAATAATAGTGTATCTCCCCATAGTATAACACCTAATTGCCCCCTTCCCTTTTATCCAGCAATTTCTCAGCTGGAAACCTTTGTAATAGTAGTCAAATAGTTCTCTGATGGGGCCTTTGTGTTTGGAGAACTCTGGAAAAGAGGGATCAATGTGTGCTTGCGGGGTGAATACACCGACACACACAAATTCCTTTATTATGCCACAATAGTATTTTTTCTGACAAGTATTCCCAAGAATGTAAGGCTGGAGGGTGTGGCAGACAGACAGCTCACCAAATATTCTATGTGCTTTCCTACATTTCCCATATCTTTCTGCAATCAGGTTGAGGCCATGCAAAAATCTCTGGTTCATGGGTATGACATAACTTATGGTATATTTAGGGTGATGTAGTTAAGAGTCAAAGTATGTCCTCCATCCTTCTTTCCATGCTGCAAAGACTATTATCTTCTAGAGGATAAGGCCAGTTGTTGAGGGAAATTGCCTGACCCACACTGGACTTCACATGGGAAAGAAAAACCTTAATTGTGTTAAGCCCTTCAAATTCTAGAGTTCATCTGCTATGACAGTAAGTCTTTATGCTGAATAATAAAGATTGCTTGGTTATCCTTGTTAAACCAACCATAAATGTTAAAGAATAGATTATTTTAGTACTTCTGGCATTCTGAAATTTATCAAAAATCTTCATTTCCATTAATAGTTCATCTTATTACCATCTTTAAGATAATTAGTACAGAAGCTTATTAGTATACTTAGTAAAGGAAGTGACCCAGATCAAGTTTCAAGGATATTCATTTTTTATTTTAGTATCTGAAGATTTGCTATATTAGTCTTTACTAACACAACACCACTTCTCTTTCTGTATGTATATATACATTGCATATATGTATGAATATTTTATAATGCTCTCTCTCAGTCTTTGCCTCTATGCCTAAAAAAATCACACATTTAGCAATTGATCTTATCCTTCTGTTAATTTTAGTTGCTTGCATTCATTCCATTGTACCTACCTTGGAGTATATCAAACTCACAGATACTAAATTTTCGCAATACGATAAATAACAAAGATCTTGGCCTTTGACATTTTTGTAATTTTGACTGAAGGTAATCATTGTATGTCAATTAGGTGCTCTCCTGCAAGCCATCTCTGAAAATCTTGGTTCCCTCCACAGTCTGAATCCAGTGCCTCTCTGGACACCTACACAGCACTTTGGCATAGAGGTGGGAACCGTGATCACTCTGCTGCATAAATGCTTGCTGATCTAGCTCCTCCCAAATTGTAACCTAGGTCAGCTTGAGGTCAGAGGCCAAGTGTGTCTTTATCTCTCTGTATCCCTAGCACTTCATATAGGTCAGCGTTCATAGCTGAAGCTCAATAAATATTTATTTGTTCACTAAGTGAATGAATTGAAGAAAATTATTTCTGAAATTTTTAGCTAATTCAAGACCATGGCTTCCTATTGTGGGGGTTATGAGTTTTTTCCTACGGAAAAAGGTTCTTAACTTTGATTAGATTCTCAAAGGAATTGGAAAATCTTTCAAAAAGGATAAAAGACATTGCTTGAAAATCACATACACACAAACATAAGCATACGAACACAATGGCCATACATACATCACTGCATTCTTACCGCCTCAACATTCATCTGCCCACTTGCACATATCTGCAAGGTCTTCCCTGAGGAAGCTCTCCAATTTATTGATTCTTTCCTACTAGAAAGTTTAGCGTACTTTAAAACCTCTGATATTTGACTGAGTACTGCCTTTCTCCAGATTATTTGTAAAAGTGTTAAGTAAGCCTAGAGCTAATATCAATCCCTGAAGAAACCTATTCCTTAAACTTCTCAACCTTTCCTTCTTACTGTTTGTTTTCCTTTTCTAAGGTAGTTCCTTTACCATAAGTAAACCTCTCATCCAACCTCAGCGAATAAAGATTTATTATTATTTATTTTTCCATCTTGCCCATAGAAATTGCATTTTTCATATCTTTAATTAGGAAGATGATATATAACACCCAGGCATACTCAGTATTAAAATCTGCATTTGTGAGATGAAGAAACGCCCTAGCTTTCTAACTAGATGCCTTCTCATTACCTAACTTATAATGAAGACTGAGCCACTTGTCATAAAAATTATGCTTAACTTACGAATTGAATGTGGTTATTTTCAATCTTTTAAAAAAGAAACCAAAATGTGAGAAATCTGAAAATGAATAGTTTCCAGATTTTATATTCATTATATTATATTCATAGTGTGGAAAAGCTGTTCTTTAAAATATTTTATGCTGACAGAGCTTGATTAGGGGAAAAGGACTTTTGAAAATCAGCTTTAGAACACATGCACACGAACCTTCCCTGACCTTTCACACGGCACTTACAAAGGCATTACGTGACTTTACCATTCAGTCTCTCTTAGGAAGTATTTTAATTTTTTTATTAACAGCGGTAGAAAAACCAAAGCTAATATTTAAGTCTTGAGATTCCCCCTCCTTAAGATGAAGTGAGTACACAGAACATGAAAATATACAGACATATTCTTTATCTCTAGATAAACTTCAAGAAGTACATCAAAGCTTTATATGATCTGGCCTCCTTTTGCTTCTCTGACCTAATCTAGTTAATCCCTCTACAATATGCCCGCCTTGTTGCTGCATATACCAGCACACTCCTGCCATGAGTCCCCGTCCTTAAACTCCTTCCTGTACTCATGTGCAAGGCTCACTCACTTCCTCATCTCCTTTACGTCTGTCCTCAAACACTACCCTGTGGGGAAGCTTGCCTTCATCTTTCCATTTAAAACTGTACATCCCTCATGCTTGCCACTACCAGTATCTGGCACTCTCTATCCCTTTTCCTAATCTTTAAAAAAGATGAAATATGGCTCTCCTTTTGTTTTCTCTTTCTTTCTGGGATTCTCCTTACATACATGTAAATCTGAGCTGTCCGACATAGTAGCCATACTGACAGGTGACGATGGAGCACTTGAAATGGCTAGTCCCACAGGAGATGTGGTGAAGTGCAAAATGAACACTGATTTGGAAGACTTTGCCTGAGTAAAAGAAAGCAGAGTACCTAATCAATATTTTCATATTAATTAATGTTGAAATAATGCTTTGAATACATTGGGTAAAATAAATGATTAAAAATTAACCTCATCTGTTTAAGTAACATGTGTTCCACATTATAAGTCTATTGGACAATGCAGTGTTAAGCCTTTCTGTTGTACTACATGTCCATTATACTTTTTTCTATACACAGCATCTTTTTTTTTCTCTCCACTTCTGCTTGGATGTTTTCTGAGAGTCTTCCAGTTCCCCTACTCTGTTTTCTGCTTGTCTAAACTGCTATTTTATCCAGCTAATTTTATATTCTATATTTTTCGGTTCTAGAATTTCCATTAGATTCTTTTGATGGATTCTAATTATCGGGTGAAGCATTCCATCTTTTTATGCATTTTCTGATTCTCTAGTTTCTGAAATATATGCATTTTGAAGTAACTGTCTAGTAACTCCAGTATTTGGATGATCTCAATAACTATTTCTTGTGTGCGTGTTTATGTGTGTGTATGTTCATATGTCCTGTCTCTTAGCATGTCCAGCAGTGTCTTATTGAAAACTTTGCATTGTATATATATTAACAAAATATAAAAAACAAACAAAAACCTAGGAGGCCCCAGATGCTGCTGTCTTCTACCTGAGGATTCATTTTCCTCTCCTGGAAAGAAAAGGTAAGTGTCTTACTAACCTCAATCCAGTCAAGGCTAAGCTGTGGTTTTAGTAAGATTGGGTCTATTTTGATATTTCCTAGGGAGGGCATAGGCCTCCTGGGTTTTTGACTGATTGTCTGGTAGATTATCATTTCCTCAGCAAAAGGAGGTCTTCTGCTTAAGACTTTGTCTCTTGCGGAACCCCTCACCATCCACAACTTCAGGATTTAGTAAATCTTATGAAGGGGAAATGGACTCTGTGCTGAGGCCCTTCAAATTTCCCTTTGTGCCAGTCCAGCCCCACACAACTGCCAAAATGTGGCTGGCTTCTTAGCCCAAAGCGGTAGCCCTCTGCCTGGGAAAACCCAGATTATCAGTCTCTCGCCTTGGCAGCTGCAAGTGTCATCCTACAGACAGGTATACTGCACTCCAAAATTTAAGTTCCTCTGGTCCTCACTGTTTCCACAGCGCTTGGATGATCTTTGTTTCCGTTGGTATTCCAGTTACTCTTGGCAGGAATGTGGATCTGCCACCAGCTCCGCTCCACTCACACACAGAAGCAGAAGCTTGGTGTGGTATTTTTTTTCTTAGCCCTCTTTACCATCTAACATGCCATGTACAGTCAGGTGCTGCAGAATGACACGCCAGTCAATGACGGACTGCATGTGTGATGGTGATCCCATAAGACGATACTGAATTTTTGCTACGCCTTTTTTATGTGTAGATATATTTAGATACACAAATACTTACCATAGTGTTACAATCGGCTACAGTATTCAGCATAGTAACATGCTGTGCAGGTTTGCAGCCTAGGAGCTACAGGTTATACCTACAGTCTACGTGTGTAGTAGGCTATCCTATCTAGGTATGTGTAGGTAAACTCTATTATGTTCCCACGACAATGAAATCGCCTGACAATGTATTTCATCGTTAAGTGCCATCTGACTGTATTTTCTTTCTTTAGTTTATCATCGTCTTCCTTCAGCAGAATGTAACTTCCAGGAAGGCTAAGAGTTTTGACTTTTTTTTTCACAGCTGCACCCTCAAAAATATAAAAGAATGAATTCCATAGACATTACAATGGTAAGATAGGAGAAACCTGAATGAAAGTGATTATTAAGTAAAAATGAACTGTTTTATCCTCCCAGTCTGACAGCCAAGAAAACAGAAATTTATTTTACCATGATTTACAAGGCCCTTACTGAGTGCCAAACAGTGTGTGAGAGGCTTGCATTCAAAAATGATTATAGCATAGTCCTCACTCCAAAGAAATAGAGCAGCAAAAAATAGGGATTAAAAACAAAATAACCACCTACTTTCTTGACTCATGACAAGAGAGCAGCAATGAATTTTTATACACATGAAGACCCTAATTAACCACAAAACCCTTCGAAAGTTTCTGTGGGAAGTTATACTCTTAGTACTCCCACAGTGCCACTCAGATTCTACGCAGAACAATCTGCCAATTTTTCTATAATTGCCTTCAGGGTCTGTAGCATCTTTGTTTTCAATGGCGGCAAAAATGTTTCCCCTTGAAAGTAGATTTGACTTTAGAAACAGTCAGAAGCCCTTTGGAGTGACGCCTGATAAAAAAGGAACCTCATAAAATCATTTCAGATCAATCAGGAAAACTATAAAGTAAATGGGACTTCTTGTGTTTTATAAACTGGCTCTGAAGGCAATTTCAAGAAACTTGAAAATATAGAAGCATGAAAATATTGTTGAAGTAAGTACTTTAGTGTTTTGTTTCATTATTTTAGTCCTATGGTTGAACACATAATTTTCAAAGTATACAATATCCACTGCAAGTTAAAAATGAAAGAATCCAGGGATGAACAACTAGTATATTGGGAATAAACGGAAGTTTATTACTAATTGTTATGGTAAATGAGACTACTGAGATTTCTCTAACCCTGTACTTCACAGTTTCAAATGCACAACTTTCCTGTGCTAATATTACTAAGCAGATTTTTAATAATGAATAGTCCTATTTTGTGTTTCATGATATTGAACTATGTATGTAATGCTTCGGTTTTCCTCATTTACAGTTATCCACTAAGACTACATAGATGTTCCTCAGTATCCATGGGGGATTGTTCTAAGACCTCCCAAGGACAACAAAATCCAAACATGCTCCAGTCCTTGATATAACATGGCACAGTACTTGCAAATAACGTATGCACCTCCTCCCGTATACTTTAAATCACCTCTAAATTTACTTCTAATACCTAATACAATGTAAGTGCTATATAGTTGTTATATTGTATTGTTTAAGAAATAATAACAAGAAAAAAGTCTGCCCATGTTTAGTACAGATGCAATTTCAGTGTGCGTATTTCTAATCTGTGGTTGGCTGCAGCCATAGAGGCAGAAGCCGTGGACATGGAGGGTCAACTGTACATCTTTTATAAGATACAATTTCTGAATCACCTTCTATCATGAACTTGAGAACACATATAACAACAAACAACTGTGAAGAGAAGAGTAACTTGCTCCCATTTTCAGTTGAGAAGCTACTAGGTCAAATAGGGAAGAAGAAATAACGAGAAACATTAAGAGTATGAATAAAATACAAACTAATACAAACCATGACACCAAAAGTTGGCTGCTCGTAATGGTGATTAAGTTGTACTCTAATATATTGCTTAATGTATACTTTGTAAATGTTCTGACATTTTAATTTATAAACTACTACAGAACTCCAAATAATAAGATACTTTAAAGTGTCCATAACCTATACATAAGCTACCACTTTAAGAGACTATTTCTTTTATCTATATCCTGAACAAAACAAGCTTTCACTATGAAAGGTCTGCTATTAATAAAAGGAAATAAAGTCACCTCTGAGAGGTCAATTTTCTTTTGTCTCCTTTTTTTCTCTCCTGTTAGTCATTCGTAGATTACTATTAATAATTCTGATTGGTTATATTTGCATTTTTGGACAATCAAGATAGCCAAATTGATTTCTTCAAATGGAAAGTACTAACAAAAATATGTTGCTATTTTATAGTAATAACACATATTTTCCATGGGAATAGTTTGATTGGGTAGAATTGACACATGCATATAAATGCAAGGAAGTAATTATGATGATATTATTAGCAGTTATTGTGGCAATAATTTCAGAAAATGGTTATATCCATCTGTCTGAGAAAACAGACTTCAACACAAAATGAAGTCATATTCATTACACGAAAGAAGTGATTAGAAACTAGTAGTAAAGCCAGCGAAATGTGTTTCTACCAAGCTCCAAGTTTAAGTTTTAATGCATTTTTAAATGTTTCTGGTCTCAAAACATTGAACAGCTGACAATTTCCCCCAAGAGAACAATACCTTGAGGGGAAAAGCAATTAGAATATGGATTGACCAGCAATCAGTAATCATTATTTGGTACATTAAATGTAGTATGTTGGCACCTGGTTAAGTAATTTAGAAACTGGTTAAGTATCTGGAAAACAGGGGCTTCTCAAGTTAAATGTGAAAGCTCACAGAAGTAAAATGGACTTTCTCACAGTTACAACATATCCGGAAGAAAACTGCAGAATAAGGTTTTAGAAAGTTAAAATTGGGTGAACATATTAAAGGGAATTGGAATCAAAGGGATTAAAGTAGAAAATCTGGTATTTCTGGGAGTTTAAATTCCCCAAAGTTTATAACTTAGAAGAGCTGATGATACATTTCCTATCAAGGTTTAATATTTCTATGAAGGTGGTTTAAATATACTGTATGATTTGAAAAAAGCTTTTATTACATTCTTAAACTGCAAGAGAAGAAATGAAAATAAATTACTAAGCCAGTGAAACAAGAACTTCTACAAATTCCCTTCACTGCTGACATCTTTCCACCTATATAGCTTTACGGGTAGACTCTACCTTCCCTCCCATTTCTACCGATGAACTGTCCACGAGCCAATAAGGCCAACTCCTTCACTTGCAACCTAGACTTCATAATCTCTCATTCAAGGACAATGCTCCAACAATTCACTCACCTTTTTCTAACATACCAATTTCTCCCCACTTTATTCGATTATTCTCTTTAACAAACAAACATACTATTTCTCTCACCTTAAAAAACAAACAAACAAACAAAAAACAAAACTCTTCCCTTGATCCTAATTCCTCTTCTAACTACTAATTCATTTATCTCCTTCCTTTCATTTTATTATTTTTTTAGAGATAGCATCTTTCTCTGTCATCTAAGCTGGTGTGCAGGGGCATGACCATAGCTCACTGTAGTCTTGAACTTTTGGGCTCAAGTGATCCTCCTGCCTCAGCCTCCCAAGTAGCTGGGACAACAGGTGAGAGCCACCATGCCTAGCTAATTAAAAAAAAGTGTTCAGAGATGGAGTCTCACTATATTGCCCAGGCTAGTCTTGAACTCCTGGTTTCAAGTGCTCCTCCAGCCTCACCCTCTCTTTCCTTTTATAGCAAACTCCCTTGAAAGGGTTATCTACAGTCACAGCTTCTAATCTCTTTTATTCTTTCTTGAACTCATTCCAATCAGGTATTTTGGGCTTGCAACTGCACTAGAATTCCCTGTCTTCTTCTTGAGGTCACAGTAGCCTCCACACTACCAAATCCAATGGTCATTTTACAATTCTGACCTTACTTGACTTCTCAGCAGACTGGACACAGTTGTCGCTGTCTGCTACCTGAAATTCTTTCTTCCTTTGGCTTCCAGGACTTCACCCTTGTTTGGTTTTCCTTCTCAGTGTTTTGTGTTTCCTCCTCCTCCTCTCCTCAGCCCCAAATGTCAGTATGTTCCAGGCTGTCCTTGAATATTAACTCTCTTATATCTACACTTAATTTCAAAGCAATCTACTCCAGTCATATTGTTTAAATACCATTTACCTACTGGCAAACTCCCAATTTATATTTCCACATCTCTGACCTGTCTCTGGAATGCATTTTCTGAATATTTTAAATAAGACATACTGCTTTTAATAATAATAAATAATATTTTTTAAAAACATAATTTTTCTTCTGGATTTTAAAAGGACCTTATTCCTTATAGACTAAAAATCCTTTACCAAAAAACTTTTATTCCCATGTATAATTTTTTTAAAAAATTACCAGGTATGAGAACTATAAAGACGAATAAAGAAACTTAAAAATTACTGGTTCTCTCAACAGGTAGAGATAACTACTTTCAGACACACATGAACTCTTTAACAGCTCTAAAAAATTTAGATCTACGCCCATTTGGAACAAAGTCATGCCTGAGAGAAAGGTTTTAAATGAATACATGTTTTGTATTCTTTCAGATGAGTAACTTTTATTTCTGGGTGGGCCTGTAATTTTATAGAATCATTAGTTTAACATGATTTACTTTTATTAAGTTGGTCTTCTTTCAAAACAACAGATTGACTACAGCTAAGATAGAAAAGTGCTAAAAAGCAATACCATGGTATATCTGCAAAGATCTATCACAGACTTAAAACATTTTAATTATTTCAAATGTACTCTCTACATTTAAAATTAAAAAATGATACAACAAATTATAAAGCTAAAATAGGCATGCAATTTAAAATATGCTAGATTAGGGATATATTAATAAAATGGTGACTCAACTCTCTTATTGTTAAACAATCAAGGGAGAAGGAATAATAAAGAACTTGCTCAATTAACAATCTGGTTAAAAATGGCTCTGGCAACAGACTGACTTGCCAGTTGTGTGAGCATGGGAAAATCTGAGTCTTCATTTCTTTATCTGTGAAATGAAGATAATGCTGTGCTGGCTCTCATCTTAAGACTGTTGTGATTAAGTGAGATAATACATGTAAATATCCTAGCACAGTGTCAGGTCTTTTAAACAAACGTTGGCTATTATTGCTATTGTATTAATTTCTTAAACTGATTTACTACACCTTTTTTCAAAACAGGTTTACTCACAAAAGCTATTCAAATAAACAAGTAAAAATAATTAAAGAGAAAACTCACACCGAGCTCCGAATTCAGTTTCAAAGCTTTTAAGCAACAAAATTTGTTACACACACCAAAACTATACTTTGAGATGAATTTGTTCTTTCAAAAAGACAAAAATACTCAGAGGATGTAACTGAATGACCACAATGCACACTGGCCGAGAAGCAAGGCTGTAACTTGCTCTTTAAAGTACATGCAAGCGAACACTGTTCTTGTCATTTTAATATAAACTTTCCACCCTTAAATTGACTTTATGAAATAGTTAGATAATTGTTGTGCACTTTTAAGTCACTTTGCCAGTGTTCTTGAACTGTGAAAGTAATTCAGTACTGAACTCATAAAATATACTCCCCAAGGTCCAAGTTTAAGTGAGCATAGTGATTTGTTTCCTAACAATGGAGCCCAACCACATTTAAAAATTCCTTTGTACTGCACAGTCCTTGAAGTTTTGAGTTTCTTTCTTATCCATGGCCCTTCTGAGCAACCTGCAGCTAATGGCAGGTTTTTTTTTTTCCCCCCCCACATAATCTACTACCGCCACCCCACAGCTGTCATGATTAAGAACTATTTACCTCCATTTCTACCACACCACTCTCATTGACTCAATGACTTCCTTTGTTGTTATTACCACAACCAATGCTACTGCTCTTACTACCATCACCATTACCACCAGCACCACCTCTCTTACTACCACCAACAGTACCATCGTCGCCACCACCACTGCCCCCTCTTACCAACACCACTAACGATAAGCTAGAAGCAAACTAAGTCCTTTACTTGAGTGACTTCATTTAATCCTTAGAACAACTCAAGATATGCTGTATCCATTTTATAGATGAGGAAATCAAGGCACAGAGAACTTAATAATTTTTGACGTATGTTCCTATATTAGGTGAATGGGAAAGCCGGAATCAGATCAAAGTTTTAATAACTCCAAGGCACACGTTCTTTCCATGGCTTAGCATATCATTTGGCACAGAGTTAACACTAAAATATATATATATATATATTGCACAAATAAAAATTGTCATGTTTTGGGTCACATGGCTCAATGGAAAAAGGATATCTGACCCATAGGCTGTGTGAACTTGGCATGAGGCAACTTGGCAGAAGAAAGCCCCATGGGACATTCTATACTAGATATTATGTAACTCGCCTGTAAGCTCTTCTCTTGGGACAATATACAACACAAAGAGAAGGGTACAAATAGCATAGGACCACTGAAATCAAGGACCAGACAGAAAACAATACGTTAGAGCCACAAAGTCAAGAAAACCACGTAAATATTAGCCAAAAAGGTAACAGCATTATATCCAGCTGGTAATGACAAGAGAAACAGAGAGGCAGAGACAGGCAGAAGATACATCATTAGATGACACTGTACTCTTGCGGCAATGGCAATATCCTAAACAACCTTCTAGTTCTCCAAGTGGTTTGCTAGGTAGCTGCTGACATGGTATTTTAAACTTTTTTTCTGGCTCCTCTTTTTCTAAAATCAAGCAGTGGTCCTTTTTTTAGGAAACGAGAGACTCATGTCTCTGCTCAAGTCAGAAACTCAAGAGCCATGTCTTATTCCCCATATACAATCACATACCATGTTGTGTATTTTCTCTCTATTCCCATTGCTTCAATTCTGGCCCAAGTTGCCACTATCTTTTATCTGGATTACAGCAATTCCCTCTGACCTAGCCTCCAGCCATCAACTCTGGCCCCTCAATCCATTCTCCACATAGCTGGCTCTCACACATTGCTTCTGCACCTAGCTCAGATTTATTCAGCTCTCACTTAAATACCACTTCTTTGCGGGAGGCTCACCTTCAGAGTAGACTGATATTCCTGTTATTGACTTGCATCCCCTGTTTTCCTTTCTTAACACTATTACACTTACAGTTACTTGTTCACTTTAATAAGTCTTCCCTTCTAGATGGCAGTCTCCATGAAAACAATCCTGTGTCTGTTTTGTTTCATGCTATACACCAGCGGCAACGATTTTGGCACCAGGGACTGGTTTCATGGAAGACGACTTTTCCACAGGGGCGAGGGGGAAGGACAGTTTCAGGATGAAACCATTCCACCTCTGATCATCAGGCATTAGGTTCACATAAGGAGCACACAACTAAATCCCTTGTATGCACAGTTCACAACAGCGATGGTGCTCCTATGAGAATCTAATGCTGAGGGATGGTACTCCTATGAGAAGCTAATGCTGCCGCTGAGCTGACAGGAGGCGGGGCTCAGTGGGGATGCTCGCTCCTGATGTGCGGCCCAGTTCCTCACATGTTTCTAACCAGTACCTATCTATGGCCAGGGGGTGGGGGACCTCTGTACACCAAGTACAATGACTTGCACATAAGAAGTGAAGCATATTTGCTCAACAAATACATCATTTGTAGTCATCGGAAGGCTTTTTTTTTTTTTTTGAGGTGGGGTTTTACTATTTTCCCCAGGCTGGTCTTAAGCAATCCCCCCACTTCAGCCTCTGGAGTAGCTGGGACTACAAGCATGTGCTACCACATCTGGCACAGTCTGTTTTCTGAAACCTAAAAAAATCTCTCAATAAATGATCTCAAACATGTTTGTAAACATCTTGCAATTAAAAGTACTAAAATTCAGTCCACCTCCACTGAGGACTGACATTATGCAGGGACTGTACAGAGTGATCTGGGAGGGCGAAGTAATATTCAAAGGCAAGTTCTCTACAATTTAAGCAGTGGAATTACCAGATCAGGTCTGTGTTTTAGGAAGAAAAATCTGGCAGCAATGTGGGGGACTAATGTGTGTTAATACTTGAGGAAGGGGAGCTATTAAATTACTATAAGCAAGAAGCTTTTTCTGATGGCAGAGCCAGCCATCTACATGGCCATGTAACCTAGTTCTGGCCATTAAAGCTTAAAAAAGAAAGTTTGTTAAAGGACTTCCAAGAAAGATTCTCCTTCCGAAAAAAGGAGGCTCAAAAGAAGAAGGCACGTCCCAAGATCCATATGCTTTTGGACATAGCTGTGTGTGGATGTGATGTCAGTTATTCTGTAAGCATGAGCTGCTGAGCCTACAGATAACAGCCATGGAGAGCAAAGAGGAAAGTTAAGAGTCTGAATCAGGCCTGGCATCATGGCTCACGCCTGTAATTCCAGTGTTTTGGGAGGCTGAGGCAGGAGGATCCCTTGATGATAGGAGTTAGAGGCTAGCCTGGGTAACACAGTGAGGTCCCATCTTACAAAAACTGTTTTAAAAAATTAGCTGGGCATGGTGGTGTACACCTATAGTCCCAGCTACTTGGGGGTCAAAGGTGGAAGGATCACTTGAGCTCAGGAGTTTGAGGCTGCAATGAGCTATGATCACAGCACTGCCCGCTAGCCTGGGCAACAGAGTGAGAACTTGTCTAAATTAGAAATAAGTTTTAATTGCAAGAAAACAAACTTCAGGATGTTAAACCTCAGTTTATAACTTTACTTTTTTCTTGTCTCCCTTTCTCTAATAAGACGTCATATTCTTAACTTTACCTTCAAAATGCTTCTTCCATCCATCCTGTCACTTATCAGTTAGGATGCTCCAAAAAGTGGCAGATTGCTTATTATAAGGTGTATTTATTGTCTCACTTAAGAAATCCTAAGTTTTGGTTTTTGATGTGGCTAACTGGGGCCTCAGGGAGCCGGGGAGGGGGTGAAGAACAGGCAATACCATTTTCTTTTCTTTTTTTTTTGAGACGGAGTCGTCCTCTGTCTCCAGGCTGGAGTACAGTGATGAAATTTCAGCTCACTGCAACCTCTACCTCTTGGGTTCAAGCGATTCTCCTGCCTCCGCCTCCCGAATAGCTGGGACTATAGGTATATGCCACCATGCCCTGTTAATTTTTAGTAGAGATGGGGTTTCACCATGTTGGCCAGGATGGTCTTGATCTCTTGACCTTGTGATCCACCCGCCTCGGTGTCCCAAAGTTCTGGGGTTATAGGCATGAGCCACTGCGCCTGGCTGCAACCCCATTTTCTAGTGTGAGTCATACGGTTCAATTTTATGGGAAATTTATTTTTGAGAACAAAAATAAGTATTCTATCTGTCCAAACAAACAAACAAACAAAATCAACAGCCCATATTTTCCCTCCCCCAAGAACAAGGGAACAGGGAAAAGAATGAAAAGGGGCAACATGGACATAATTTGTCTCTTATAACCAGCTTCTCATAAATTGAGATGCTTATTATAATCTAGAAAGTAGGATAGATCCTATTTTCCCCATTTATCTATCTAGATGCAGCATATGGTTATACTCCTCTTTCATTCATCTAATATTTGTTGCCATTTATGATGTAGCCATCTATTATCTAGATAGTAATGAGAGCACATCATTTTCTCTGCCCTCCAAGAATAATTCAGAATTCACCTCAAGAAGACATCACAAATTATCTGCTTAGCAAATTTCCCAGCACATGGTAGACTATCAAATATTTGTTTAATGCATCTGTTCTGTAGCATTATATTTTTTAGCGAGTTCTAAAGAAAACTTGTGAAGATAAAAGCTTCAGGGTATGGCATCTGATTAGAGAAGGGGATGAAGAAAGAGATGACTAGAAGGCATAATTTTAAGCTTTGAAAATTCCTTATAGACACATAACATGCAAATGTCTATTTCTTCTAGAACATCCTTGACAGGAAACAATCCTTCTTTTGCTTGAATATTACAACTTGTAAGGAAGTCACACTGTCCTGAGAGGTCAGTCTATCACTGTACAGTCCTGACCATTATAATGTTCTTTAGAGTAAGAAAGAAATCTGTTCCCCTGTCTGGAGGGGAGAGGAAATTTTCATAGTTTGTTCCAATTATAGCACTTGAAGAAAGTGGTTGTGGTTTAATGGAATTAACAGTGACCTGGTGACACAGACCAGCTGTAACTTTGAACAAGGTGCATAATCTTGCTGAGACTCATTTTTTTCTTTCTCTCAGATGAGGATAATCTTCACCTGCCACATTTATTGTGAGAAGTGAGATTATGTAAGTGAAAGTACACAGTGCCTTCTTGCAGATAAAACATTTTTTTAAGCTATGCAAGAAGATGATACTACTGAGCACTTCTAAGGATAACTCTTTACAAAAAGATGAAACTTAAAAACTTTTTTTAAGTGGACATATCACATTAATGTTAACTACATTTAAAGTCTTAATGCACAAATATGTCACTTAACAGACAACTGTAGCCACGTATTATAAGCAGTTGGTTATGGACACGCTAATCTTTTGATGACTCTTTTTAAGTTAAAATGTATTAATATTCATGAGTCTGCCTTTCTTACATTCACAGGAATAATGCTGGGCTTGTATATCCAAGAAACATTTTTTAAAAAGAGATGACAATGAAAACGTATCGGCAACAAAAATACAGGTACCTCTTATGGAGACATGCTCTGTGCCAGCCAATACACTAAACCCTTCACATGCTGAATAGCTTCTAGTGCTCAGAAACCCTTTTGAAGTAGACATTATCACCTCCATTTACAAATATGAAACTGAATCCAAGATGGCTTAAGTAACTTAAAAGAAAAAAAAAAGGTCACATTATGAACAGCTGAGACTGGATTTGAAATCTGCTCCTTGATGTTATACTCCCTCCTCCCTTTATTTGCTTCCTTAATACGTATCATGGGTGGGCTTGACATAATTACTGTGTTTAAAATACATCACTCACTAAATTCTGCTTTAAATAAGATTTTCTATGAACAGGGGAATGGCTGACTCTTTGGTAGCGTACATTATTATATCAGCTCTCTTTTGTGATGATTCTGTAACTACAATGACAGATGGACCTATTAAAAAAGTAAAAGTAGTAAGAATAAAAACATTCTCATTTAAGTTTTTAAAAATTTCATGTCTGTATTAACTATCACAAAATGCAACAGAAACAAAGAACAGTATAGTGTCAAGCGTGTACATCCTGTCTTCAAAACACTGACAAAATATATTTAAAAGATCTGCAATGCAGCAGTCCAGGAGGGTTGATGTTAGGAAAAAAAATATTAAACCCAGAGTTAACGATACCTTAGAACTACTCTGAGTTTGTGAAGGAATTAAAAAATCATTAAAATGTTAAGAATTTATAATACATCAGTTAAATTTTTAAATAAGGAGAGTATCTATACATACTGATTAAGCTTTAAGTAGTTTTTCCATACTTTAAGTATTTTGAAGTATCTTCTCAGGAACCTACTTAACAGTGTGCAGATGGGGTGGCCATCAGCCAGCTAGTCACCTTCCATGCCATCCAGTGATCCATGGTGGCAGGAACTGTGATCTCTGTTGCTTCCTCTACTTCCAAGTCTTGCATTAATTTGCCACCCAACACCTATTCTTCCTGGTCCAACCAAGGCCAGTGTGTACAGTCTCACCACTCATGCAGACCCACTCGGAGAAATCTTACTTTCTAGTCATGTGCCTCCTATTTGGTTACAGATGATTACACAATAAAAATACGGTATTTAAAGAACTTTAAAAAAAAAACCCATAAATGATTAGATTTTGTTTTCAGTTACCTATGCAAAATACTGTTTGGCTTTCCCACATAACTGTAAATCTACCTCAACATGGTTAGGTGGTAACCGAGAAAATTATAGGTACAGGAGGATAAATCTTCTGAAATCCTACCCTTGGAGTTCCATTATATCCTATGCGGGGGAAAAAAAAAAAAAAAAAAAACCCACAAAACCAAACCAAACCAAAACAAACAAACAAACAAAAAAAAAAACAAAGGAGACAAGAGAGTCTATTAAAATGGACAATCTTATTTGTCATCAATTGTACTGAACTTTTTATTTCTAATCATCTATACAGAGATCACTAAACATACAACCTGTAATTTTAACAATACAATGACAGAAAAAATTAACAATTACTGAGCTGGTACTGTATAGATCAGGCATAGCCAGGTCCTTTTATGTTATTTATTCTGTTTCAGACTCATCACCACCTCTCATGGTTAGAATTGTTATTCCAGTTTGACAGGTGATGAAACAGTCTTAAAGGCACAAGGTCAGACCCCTGGCCACCTCCCTGACACATGCTGGTGGTGGTAAGAAAAAAGCTCACACTCAACTTTTCCTCTGAGGGACTGTGTTAGATGAACTTTTCCTGCCTCTGGCTGGCTAGGGGCTTTGGTTTCCACCCTTCTCACCTCTGGCCGGCTAGGGGCTTTTGTTTCCAGTTTTCCTGCCTATGGCTCTTAGGGGCTTTAAGGGCAGGGACCTTTGCTGCCTCTGGCCCCTAGAGGAGGAGGCTCTGTGACTCAGCTTTTGAAAACAGTAGCCAATCCAGTAAAGGATTCAAAGATCAATTAATCCAGAGAAAGGTTGAAAAGAACCCTCTCATTGGAGGAAAACAAGAAGGGGGAGGGAATAACTCAGGGGTATATTCTCCAGCCACCCAAGCCTGCAGCAGCATCCCCTGCAGGTTCCCTTCCATGGGGAGGAAGCTGTCTTTGCGCTCTGCCTAATAAACTGCACTGCCACACACTCTTTGGGTCCATGAGTCCTATCTGAGCTGTAACACCTTTACCACCGGGGCCCTCTTTTCCATTCTTCGGGGTTGGGAGGCCAAGAACCTGCAGCTGATCCAGTTACACTTCCTTTAAAAAGAATATCACAGAACATAAACCACCCTAATAAGGTCCTAAACATTTAGAGGAGGTACTATGGAAAGTTCTTGTCATTACAAAGCTAAATTCTTCCTGTTCTGAAGTCTCCTTGAATAGCTCGAAAAGAAAATTAGATGTTTAGCACTTGATGATCTGTTCAAATTTTCAGAAACAGTAATAGTGTTTTACTTAGGTCAAATCATTATAAAATATAAACACCAGAATGTTACTGGCCTAAATGAAACACTCTGATCCTATTGATAGCTACTGAATATAAAGAACTTTATGAATTAATGTGCCTGTTAAGATGATACAAGGTAGAAAGGAGATCACCAAAAGCAAGTTTCCAAAGTCAAACTGTAATGTCTTCTAATAACAGATCTTATAAAGAAACATTAATATTTACACATGTACTATACAATATATATAATTGAGACATTTTTAATAGTGGAATGTTGAAAGAGGAAAATGTAATACTTCCTTTTTTAAAGAATTGTTATTTGTTAAATCCTTTTGGTAGGCTGTATTCCAAGAAGGTAATATTTTGAATTGGTTTTCAATCATCACAAAGGTTAGAGAATATCTTTCTGTATATTTTACTAAGGCTTCCGAGAGATGTAATAGATACTTCAAATTCATATATTTTAATGACAATGCCAACTCAAAAAGTAACCCCTACCTACTGATAACTTAAAGAAAATATATTCAGAATATAACCTGAAAATAAACAGAGTATAATGAAGACTGATAGTACTTTTTTTTCCCTGAGATTTAGCTCATGGTATACCTCTGATAAGGAAATGCATCTTTCTAAAAACCACTCAGGTTTCTTCAGCAAAAATACAACAAACAAACAAACAAAACCAAAAACAAACCAAAACAGTAGACTGCTCTTTTTCTTCTGACATACCATAAAAAGCCTTCCTTCCAGAATATTTTTCCCTTTGAAATTAAGCCATAAAATAAAATGTCTTGCTTGAAAATCAATATATTAGTGAATCGGGACAAATGTATTTGTGTGATTTGAGTTCAACTGTAACACATATAATGAAGAAAGCCACATTTTTACTTAGAGAAGGTATCTATCAAATATAATCCTAATATTAGTTGTGTTTCTTATTTCTAGGTAAAAATTTCGTTAACAAATAAAACACTATGATTTAATGAAGAATGGATTAACTTGTAAGCTATGATACTTACAGCTTATGATGAGAGGTTGGCTCTAAGCATAAAGGTGAATTAAATGAAGCCTGCCTTTGAGGAGGAGAAACTGGATAGTTGAGGAGGGGAAACTGTATAGCTGGCGGACAATGGGCTACGTTCTAAGAAATGTGTCACTATGATTTTGATGTCATGGGAACATTATAGAGTATATTTACCCAATTGATATAGCTAACTATACACCTAGGCTATACTGCAACACAATTGTATTTGTGTATCTAAGTGTATCTAAACATAGAAAAGGTATAGTAAGGCCAGGCATGGTGGCTCACGCCAGTAATCCCAGCACTTTGGGAGGCCGAGGCAGGCAGATCACCCAAGGTTAGGAGTTCAAGACTAGCCTGATCAACATAGTGAAACCCTGCCTGTCTCTATTAAAAATACAAAAATTAACTGGGTGTGGTGGCACATGCCTGTAATCCCAGCTACTCGGGAGGCTGAGGCAGGAGAATTGCTTGAACCTGGAAGGTAGAAGTTGCGGTGACCCGAGATCGTGCCCCTGTGCCACTGCCCTGCAGCCTGGGTGACAAAGTGAGATCCTGTCTAAAAAAAAAAAAAAAAGAAAAGAAAAGAAAAAAGAGTTCCCCTGGAGCTCAGGAGGTTTTTTATTTAGAAATTCTAGAAAATATCTCTCAAACTAANAAAAAAAAAAAAAAAAAGGTATAGTAAAAATACAACATAAAGATAAAAATGGTACAGCTGTATAGGGCAGCTCCATTATAATCTTATTGGGCCACTACTTTATATTGGGTCTGTCATTGACTTAAATGTCACTATGTTGTATATGACTATATTTTCTTCTGAAAATTTTAATTTTGAACCATATATATTTATTACCTAGATCAAAGCTAAATTCTAAAAACTGTAAAAATACTATGTTCAAAATATTAGAACTTGTTATTAAAGGAAAATATTTAGGTTTATTCTGTGAAAAAGCTCATAAAAAATTGAAAATAAAACACTTCAGTAAACATGGGCAATGTTATATAAGTTATAATAATTTCTTCTGCAAACTGAGAATTCTATCAGGACGGGAAACATTGTGTTCACCTTTGCAACTAGAACATCCAGTTGGTATTCTGTGTGTGGCTGACGCTTGCAAATGATGGTTGAACAAATAAAATGCCATAAAATACATCCCCATTGCAAAGAGATGTCCTCTGTATGTGCCTGACAGTTATTTATAAAACTGAATGTATGAGGAGGATTTTAGGCAAACACAGAAAAAAAAAGATTAGAATTTTTTAGAAGAAGCTTAGCAGTTATTGGTCGTTATTTAAGCTAATAAGCAAACATTATAAGCCCATTTATTTATCTGCCCCAATAACTCGTTTCCTCTGCAAGTATTTGCTGACTAGCATATGTAATAATCCCAAGTAAAAGTTAAAAAGAATTTATGTAGGGTGGGGTGGTGAGCTGTCATTAAAGGAGCACTGTAGGAATTTAGCCTAATTTCCATGATTTTTATTTTTCTAATATTTGTATTTCTATTAAAACAACCCAAAAGAATACAACTGACTAAATGCACACTTGGCTAAATTTTCATACTGAAAAGTTCCACAAATATCTCACTGTTACACAAATCAAAAATTTTGATTTATAGTTTACATATATAACACACATTTTTGGGGTAGTTCTATTAAACAAAATCACCCATCTTCCCAAAAGGGATTGTTAACAATTATAACCAGCTTATATGAAAAGTTGATTAGAACAGCTCAAATGGAATTGGCAAGTAAGGGCTTTTTTACTGAGCAAATGCATAAAACTTTCAAAAGATTGATAGGAATATGTAACTTAATTTGTCAGTTTCATTTTTCATGTCTTGGTAATAAATGTTATTTTGATAAATAAAGATGATTTTATTGCATTTATTGCAATGTGATTTTTATACAACCATGGTTCTTCAAGTAATATAAGAGGAAGAACCATATTTCAGTACTCAAGCTGTTAACTCATGTTTCTTTTAAAGTTATTTGTCAATGTCTCTTCATTAGCATAAGAATTAGGTGAATTATGGTATGGGGTTCTCTAATGTTCTAAATCATAAAAATCCCAAGGAAAAGAAACAAGAGTAACAGACCTATAAATATGTGTGGATTGTCACTAATTCTACTCTATTTGCTTTCACCATCGACTTAGGATCCTTTTCATTTTATGTTCATCTGACAAGGTAATGGTAATGACAGTGGGCAAGAGGTTGTACCATACACAGAACAAAATGTGGGTGGATTTGAGGTTTGTCCCATTTGGCACCAATCCAGCCATGACAGTAGGTGAGAGAGGGAAGGAATTCCAGTCCCACTGGATTGCTTGTGTCCAGGGAACAAGAGCAAAACTAATCAAGGTCGTTATCGGGAGTTCTGAAAGCAGCTTCCAGGCACCACCAAAGTAATGGTCAGAATGGTACTGGCTGCTTGTGCTCTTTCAGAAGCTAGGCTTTACCTGGCAGCAAAAGCAAGATAAAAGCTTTTGAATAAAGATATAACCATATGAAACAGCTTTTACTCTTTATATAAAGCTGCTGTCAAAACACTGTCCATAAAACATCTAATTATCCCTGTCAAAGGTTCTGCATTCAAAGCCCTTAGGAATCCAAAGCCACAGAAAAAGTTTGCCATTCTTCAAGAATCAGTATACATCCTTATAGAAGGAAATAATAATGATTTAACCTACAGAGGTCCTCAGGAAACATTTTTCAAAAAGAGTCTGAGAGCCTTATGACATGGCCTTTATTGATTTTTCCCTTTTGTAGGGTTCAAAGGAATTAATAAAATGTGATTGTTACTTGTGAACAGGTAATGTGTCCTGGTTATGGTGGACTGACATTCAACATCCATTTATAACCATCGACTAGAGTGTCTTCCTGTGCTTCAGTGACCAAAAGCTAAAAAATACATCAGAGTCCCCGGGCGGTTTCAATGTGATTTGGTTTGGCCAGTCTTCACACTGCTCAAGGTTAGGATGTTGGAAGTAAGGTAGGGGCCATGTTTTTGCTGGTTTTGCTTGCAAGTGTGAGTGTGGAAGCATTTGGTTTTCTCTCATAGCACCAGCAGCATTCCTTGTGTCTGGTCACTAGCTTTGCAGCACTAAAAGGCAGAAAGACAGCTCTCTGTTATGCTGGTGTGGATTTTAACAGGCACTGAAAGGTTCTGTATCTGGTAGTAACAGTGGTGGCTTCCTGATCATGGGGAATTCCTGTTAGGGAGTATCAGTGAGGTTCTGGAGCCAGCAGCTTCCCAATTAAGCAGGCAGTTTCTGTATCATAGAGTGGGGAGCAAATGCCTTGGTAGCCTGTGTTATGGCTTTAGATGTAGCTCATCAAAGCTCTACGTAAATTGTTTCTTCAGTCCTCCTATCGACCTGGAATCCACCTATAATGTCATGATTAAATACTTCACTGCTTAAACTGGATTCTAGTCTCTGAGCCAGAACCCTGACCTATATAATCTGCCGGTACATACACACTCCTTCCAAGAAATGGATTTCCTGTTTTGTAGTGATGAGAAAGACCAATGCAGGTTCTAAAAGTCTATAGGAAGACAAAAACAAAAACTCTCCAGAATAATGTTCAGGGACTAATGGGTGTGAACTCTTTCCTCCACTCTGAATGAACATGTGTTCCTGGTGACACTGAAACATATTCCAGGACCAGGAGAGCTAATGTTTAAAATATTTGCTTGAGCCAAGATGTCCACATGGTTAGTGTACTTCTAGAACGTAAGCCCCAAGTATAAAAGGACAGTAGTACAGTAAGAACTAAGCTCTCAGACTCAGTGAGTGAGACCCTATTTTCTAGCAACAGTGTCCTGGTAGCTGCAGGTACCTATTAATTTCTAGAGGCAATGGGTTCTGAGATATGCTGCATCTGCTCCTGCTGTACAGCCTTCCAACTTTCCGTAAGATGTTATACCCTCGGCTAATTAAAGTGGAAACCTTATTTAAATATACTGAGAGATAGATAGATAGATAGAGAGAGAGAGAGAGAGAGAGTGTGTGTGTGTGTGTGTGTGTGTGTGTTTGTGTGTGTGGTCTTTCCCTACCAATCCTTAGCTCACTTGGAGTATTCAAGTCTCTTGGTAAAAGTTTGTTTTATTATGTACTGTCTAAAGATTCTTTGTTAAGTGTCACTTTGGTAGAAAATGATAGTCTATCTATTCACCTCCATGGGTTAAAAGTTTAAAAAAAAAAAGAATATGATTGGCTGTCACTATAGATCCTCAGTTTTTATAATAAAGGGATAGTCCTCTGTTACACACTGTGAGGGTGTTTACCACCAAGTTGTGGGTAGAGTTGCCAGATTTAACAAAATAAAATATAAAAAAAAGTACACTTAGTGAAATATGAATTTTAGATAAACAATGAACAACTTTTTATTATACGTATATCCTATGCAATATTTACGACATGTTTACATTAAAAAGTATTCATTGTTTATCTGAAATTGTAACTGACATTCTTACGTTTCATCTGGTAACCATAGTTGTAGAAAAACTCTCGCGTGAACTATCACTGCAGAGTGATCTTATTCTACATCAGCTTGGGAGCCTGAGACTGTCTAAAGGATTTAAGACATCCATTTTTACATAGAAAGAATGAGCTCAGTATGGGCAATCTATGGCCTTATAAATAATGGGTAATAAATGGTACATGAAACTCTTGGTTGGCCTTACTCTCGATATTTTTTGGGTTTTATTTCCTTGAGCCTAAATTCAAATATGCATTTGCCTACAGGATGCAGCCCAAGTTTTGGCACTCTGTAATCAGCACTATTTTCTCTTTTTCCCCTGGCTGTTAGGAAGCTCAAAAATAAATCATAGTATTAACTTTTCAGATTTTCATCCTTAAAATGATAAGCTATCTTAAATCCTTTCAAAAGAGGTATGCACCATAAATTGCTGATTGAGTCAAATGAGCTGGCTTTTCTTTATGGTAGTCACAGATACTGAAAGAAATACTTATGAAAATTATACATAATAGAAATCACCTTCCTAATTTTTACATCTTTGGGAAACAGAAAATAATTTGTTTACTTTAATTCTTCTATAAAATTTGGCTATACAAGTTGAAAACAGTATAGCATCTTGCACTATTGTTGCTGTGATGAATACATGCCCCAGAGCAGAAAAGCTATTCTAGAGTTTCAACTTTTATTTACCAAGGCCTGTATTCTACAACACATAGAAGAGAGCTGTATCAAGCAATTTACTGTTTTTAGTTACTGAAAGTGTTCTACTGCTGAAATTTGAGGAGTGAAAATGTGGCTAAACTTTGAAATGTAATATATGTCTGGGAAATAAAATAATTTGCAGCATAGCTAAGTTTTGCTCAAGTCTGGAGAGATAACATGAAAAATTTTCAGACTAGCAATTTGCTGACTAGAAAATGACTATATTTTCAATCAGCCTAATATGGCAGTTGTTTTTCATAGGCAAAGAAAAGCTAAGGAAAACTTACAGCCTACAGATATTCAGCACAGCTTGGCAAAATTTAGCCGCTAGTTTCTTCTTATCCGTGTTATACATTTCCATATGGGACTTCTTATTATCAAGAAGAAATAAAAGAAGTAAACAGAAGCAAGAGGAAAGGTCCGGACTGGCATGCATTAACTGCTTGTCAACTATGGTTTTCCTAATGAATTGTCCTGTTGCTCTGTATCTCAATGATTACAGTACAACAGCTTTCATTAGTCACTGCAAATAAGACTTAGTGCCACCTTATTTACATTCTATTGCAAATAATTAGCATTTCACATTAGATTCGTCCAAGGCATTTCTGAACTTGCAGCAAGACTATTTGACATCATCCAATACTTGATTCCATCCTGAACAGGCTTGAAAACAGATTCTGTGCTTTTTAGTTACAACAGTGTCACCAATGAATTCTACCATAGCTTACATTCCTGCCAATATTGTAGCTAGGGATATCAAAACGCTGCAGTAATTAGACCTTGCAAGCCTGACTTCCCTAGTGGTAGAACTGTCACAGAAGGGGAGGAATTGATATTCAAAGTTTATAATAACTCAAACCTCTACAATTATTGCTAGAACACGAATGCTACCATTTTAAACAGCAGAAAGCAACTTATGAAAAAAGCTTTATTACAAAGGTAAAAGGGAGAGGGGGAAAAATAGCATCATATGCTTTGATGACCAATACCTTTCCACTGCTAACAATTTATAATTACTGATTAAAATTCAAACCTGATTATTAACTTGGTGGGGAAATATTTCTCTCAAAAATGTAGCTGCCATATTTAACAGAATATAAAGCTTATTCTATTCCATGAATTAGAATTTCACTTTACAAGCACATTATTCTAGAACTAAATATATAGATTTGCATATATTATTTCATATAACCAAATTTATAAAAAGTATTTTGTACGAAACCAATTATTTCTATTTCTATATAATTAATATATGTCTATATGTCTCTGTGTGTCCATGGGTGTTTTTATGTGTCTGGACCTACATATGTAATCTTTTATATGTAACTGATGTATTCTCTGGAATGCACATACAATAAAACCATGATCACTGAATCAAATAATGCTGAACTTGTGTGAATGTGTTATTCACAGACAGAACCAGTTAATTTGAATAAAACACTTTGGGAAAGGGCAGTCGTCAGTCCCAGGCAATGGCTAGGTCTATTTGCCTGCTCTTATCTGACTTTCCCATCTTATGCTCCATATGACGTATACCTCCTGATATCCACCTCAGGACCGTATTTTCATGGGATAATTGAGCATCCTGGTCCCATTAACCAACTGCAGAATACCCCAATCCTTTACATATTTCTTCCATTTGCACTTAGTTATGGATCGAGCCTAAGAGTCTCACTCCTCAATGCCTAGCCAAGAGGGGCTCAGATGGCTGATGTAGCAACCCTTCACTCAAAAGAAAAGTGATCTGTGGGACCATTCCCGTCTCAACATTTTAGTTTTCAACTGATGGTTTAATTGTCCTCATTAGATTTTTAAGAAAAATGAGTAACTGAGTGTTAAAATACAATATAATAAAACATTAGCCTTAGGATCAAAGATGTTAATACAAACACATTAAAAATAAAGGTGTGTAAGATTGATGATTAAGAGGTCCTGGTGAATGTAGCAGAAATTAGATGTTAGAAATCGAGAATAATAATAAAATGTACTCATTTATAAAGCCTTTTCATATAAATTATCTTTTCTATAAAGAGATTAAACAACTTCAAAGAAATAGAAATGGGTATCTTTTTACATTAATGTTTTGTTTCTTAACATATCTTTCAATGGGGGAGTGAAATAGTTCTATCTGAAGAAACCACTTCAAAAACAAAGCAACCCTCTGAGGATTTCTTGCAAGGTTACAGTGACCTACAGTAACAAAGTACGTGTTTACTCTCCCCTGACAACAGCTGGTGGTCAAATCCAGGCTATAGCTGCTTAGTGGTACAGGTGGTTGTTTAGGAAACTGGGATGATAATTAGGTCCAGTATCCCTGAGGTCACATAGAACAAAATAAAACAAATGTTTGTTATTCAGGGAAGAAGGCTGTTAGAATTTCTCTGGGCTGATCCACAATCTGTCTTCTTCCCAAATGTCTGCCTGAAATGAAACTGGGAATGTGGAAACTTTTCCACAGGAGTCATTATCAACATCTATCCTTCTTTCTCAAAAAATTATGGATAAATGTATGGGTTTGAATCCCACCTCTGCCATTTACTAGCTATTTAACTTTGAGTAAGTTACTTAACCTCTCTGTGTCTAAAGTTTCTTGCCTATGTGTTTCTCTCTGTGTCTAAAGATTCTCGCCTGTGTGTGTGTGTGTGTGTGTGTGTGTGTGTGTGTATGTGTGTCCCATAAGGCAAAGGGCTTATAGATATATAATATATATAATATACATCATATATAACTACATATTTATATATCATATAATATATATTATTATATATAATAAATATTATATATATATATGAGCCCTGTGCCTTATGGGATTTTTAGGATGAAGTAAGTTAGTTCATACAAGGGCAAAACACTGCCCAACTAGAGTAGGAGGTATATAAGCACTGGCTTTTATTTCTATGGTTAGGAAGATGTGATGTAGAGAAAATAAACAATCATGAACTTGTGAACTTGAAAGGGGAATTTCTTGTCTAGTCTGTTATTAAAAACGCCTGGCTGTAGCTTCATACAGCGGGTCTACCACCATACACAATTTGACATGCAGCCCTAATACCCATATTTTGATCTCAGACACTCTCTTCCATTAAAGAAAGTGAGTGTGGAGAGTAATTGATTCCAAATCCTGTAGCAAGGTTAAAAAAAAAAAAATAGTCAAAATGGGCCTGGGATATCTTGCTGTCAACATTTAAAGAAAAATTGTAAAATGCCTAGGGCAGTCTTAGAAGTACACGTAAACTTAAAGTCCTTACCAGGCCAGTTTGACAGGGCATCACAAAGAAAATAAAGGAGAAAGTCCTACATGAGCTGAAATATATTCTCCTAGTTTCTTGTTTGTTACTTCATGTTTTAATATCTGGTAAGCTAAACACTCCCATTGGTTACTCATTTTATTTTTAATTCTTACTTTCTCTAATTTTTGCTTGTTTTTCCATGTGAATTTAATTAGCTTATCTGTTCACAAGAAAACGTCTATAGATAATTTTTATTGTAAATGACTTAATATTGACTGACTGAATTAATACATAAAGAATTCCTGGAAATAAGAAAAAGAATGAATGACCCAATAAAAATGGGAAGAGAGATTTAAAGTATAAAGATATAAAGACATTTACTGTACATAAAAAAGAAAAAATAGAAGAGACAGTGGTAGCATTAATTGACACTGTAGAAAGAAATTGTGTGGATAAAGGACATGGGTAGGAGTGAAACTTTGTAAATTTTCCATTTTTAGCTATAATAATGTATTACCAATTAAAAATAAAGTTATAAAATGAATATAATCATGGTTAATTGGAACAAGTTGAATTATCTATTAACTCTAATCATGGCATGTAGAAAAGGGGAATTAATATGTAGAATATGAAGCAATATAAAAACAGGTGACTATAATAGGATATATTTAACTTTTACCAATACTCAGGAAAGTATGGATATTTAATGGAAAAAAACCAATGTACTTACATAGATGAATTTTTCTCTATCTATGGAAGTAGAAAAGTGTACACGTGGAGAGCTCTAAGTAAGAAATGTGGTTTTACAAAGGTAGGATGTGTTATAAGAAGTAGGAAACCCCAAAGAAGGGCTGTGGGAGGATGAATGAATCAGTCTCTTGAGAGGACAGCTGACTGTGTACCACAAACCCTCCTAGCTACTGGGAGCTGAAATCTCTGAATAACTTCACTAATTACAATGAGATGCTCAGAAGGTACAAGGATGTGCCTGGTGAAGTACACTGGAATGGCTGTGACCAAGGCGTTCATGAGGCAAAGAGAAGAAGCATCAGAATTTCTGACAAGGTGTGATATGTCCATCAATGTAATATAAAAAGCTTGACTATAGTCAGTGCGCTGGCTCAAAAAACCACAGAGCCAATACTCACCTTGGCAGAAGCAAGATTCTAGGTACAAATTAGTCAGGCAGTTACTTACAACATTTCCCCTTGGCTGGTCTGAAATCATATCCTTTCTCTTTTTGGTCTAGTAACTGTGAGTAGGCATAGAGATAAGAGTTGAAATAATGACGAGAAAGATCTCTAATACAGAAGCAAACAATAATTAAGTAGATTAGAAAAATATCATTCAATAATTTGTACTACAATTGCTCTTGGCAGTTGTGTGTGGGGGCAAGGAGGGGGTGGGGTGTGGCATGGGGTAGGAAGGGGAAGAGAAAAACAATTTACCACAACGAGGTAGCATGAGATCTTTGGGTACTGAAATCTGTATCTTGATTGTGATGTTATTTATACATGCAATAAATTGTACAGACCTATACACAAACACACAACACATACACAATAAACGCATGTAAAACTTGTAAAGTCTGAATAAGGCCCGTAGAATGTCTCAATGTCAATTTGTCAATTTCCTGGTTATGTACTAGATATTACTATTAGGGGAAGACTGGGTCCACGGAATCTCTCTCTACTATTTTTGTGACTTCGGTGAATACATTAATAATTTTTTTTTTTTTTTTGAGACAGGGTCATGTTCTGTTGACCAGGCTGGAGTGCAGTGGTGAAATCTTGGCTCACTGCAACCTTGACTTCCGGAGCTCAAGCAATCTTCACACTTCAGCCTTCTAAGTAGCTAGAACTACAGGCATTCAGCATCACACCTGGCTAATTTGTTTATTATTTGTAGAGATGAGGCCTCACTATGTTGCCCAGGGTGGTCTCAAACTCCTGGACTCAAGCAATCTACCCTCCTTGGCCTTCCAAAGTACAGCATATTTAAAAAACGGGGAGCCTAAAATTTTAAATGTGATGTTTCACGTAAAAAAATGTAGATTTCTGATTAATGAAATAGCAAAACTAATCTTAGGTATCACGTGGCTGAACTGGGCAGCAGCTGACCTCTTCAGATAGGACATACTCTTTAATTCCCCTCAGGTCTCTGCTTGGCACATCCATTTCCATTATGTGGTTGGTTTCTGACAATATTTTTTTTAGCTTTTACTTCTACTCTACCAATAGAATAATTTTATACTTTTATGTTTCATAAATCTGGAAGTGCTTGAAAAAATTATAAAGGAAAAGTATAGCATTTGACTACACAAGGGCAAACAAAACAAAAAGAAATACAATAAACTAAGAAGAGTCCATAGCTTTTAAGTTATTTTTATTATAAAAGGAGAGATTGCAGGGTGGAAATGCATAACAAAAAAGTAAGTCTGCTTTTATTTTGTTGCCTGTACATTTAGCTATTCAAGAAAATAACTTTTAAAAAAACAGGAAAGTAAATATAGACTTACTTAAAGGTAAAATGAAATTGGTATAAAAGGTATACTAGTAGTTGAGACTGTGAGCTCTGGAATCCGACTTCTGAGATTTGAGGCTATTCTGTCTCACACTCAAAACACTCTGCTACATTGTAACTACATTGGTGAGTTACTTCCCTTCTTTGAATCTCCCATTCGTCATTTATAAAGCAGAGATAGTATTACCATCTACTTCACAGGATGTTGAGATGATCATATGAGTGTGCATGTGAAATATTTAGCACAGTTCCCAACACCTATCAGTGCCCAGTGAAAATGAGATAGTATTATTGCTGTCAGCATAAAATCCCAAATCCTTAACTTAACTGTCTGGTCTCAGCTTACCTCGCTAATTTCTCTAACTGCTTGCCATTCGTCATTATTCCCTTCTTTTCAACATCACTCTTCTACTGGTTTTTCTAAAAAGTTCAGATCTTTCCTGCCTCCTTCCATTCACTCCTTTGCTGTTTCTTACCTGCAAACTTCTGGGACCTCCCTTCACTGTAGCCTGAATGTGACTAAGCAAATTTGAATGAGTGAATAATCACTCATGTGAGTAAATCAATGTTAAGAGATATAATTGCTATATTCAAAGATCATAAGTCTGCTTGTTATCTACAGTCCAATATAGTTATTAAAAAATGAAAAAAGAAAATGGTAAGAAGAACCAAAAAGTAAGCTTCCTTAGCTTTTCACAGCTGAAAAACGTTTGTACCTAAAGTTAGAAAGATTTCTTGCTTCAGCTGCTTATCATATCTTCTCATTTATTTCAATGACAGCATAATAAGCTGCTACTTTATTTATTTACTTGCTGTTGCAGAAGAAGGTGGACCCTGTAAAGTCTGCAAGGGCAGAAACAGCTAGAGCAACCCAGCATTTGAAACAGGTGCTCCTGGGAGCTGTACAATGAACCTCTATGGAATGAATTTCTCAGCAATAAACTACAAGACATTGGGGGAAAAAACTGTAGATTCTATGCCCAACAGCAAATAAAACTTCAAGCTTAAATGTTTAATTCTGATAAATGTTCTATAAAGTTCACAGAAAATCCAATTATATAATTACATTAAGAAAGAATATTTGGGACTCAGAGACAAGCAATAGTACAACAAAAAAGAATGCCATTCTGATAAATATTAAGCAATCTAATTAGACAGACACCATATCTACTTCTCTATAACATTTTGACCTGTAAATTGTACCTTCACACCATAAAGGCAGCTCTGTAATTACAGTGATCACCACAGTTAAAAAGCTAAGAAACAGAATGAGTGAGTAAATCAACATTAAGAGACATAATTGCCGTATTCAAAGATCATGAGTCTGCTTGTTATCTACAGTCCAATATAGTTATTAAAAAATGAAAAAGGAAAATGGTAGGAAGAACCAAAAAGAAAGGTTGCTTAGCTTCTCACAGCTGAAAACTGTTTGTACCTAAAGTTAGAAAGATTTCTTGCTTATTTTCTGCTGGTTTCACTTGAATGTGAAGATTTTTAACATCTAGATGTATTTACTGATCATCTGTCACAATCCTGGTGTCTCATGTCACTGAAAATACTTTAAAGCCTATAATCATGAGAATTGATCCACTGTGCTAAACTATGCTGAATCCTTGTGGGATATTAGTTTAGGGATTAGATTAGAACAATAACAGCATAATATTCTTAATATAGCCAAAGTGAGTTAATCTCTGTGACCCTCAGTGTTCCATAAGATTTGATTTGTCATGTTTTCTTATCTGTACAAAATGCTATTTTTTCACATCTTCCCAAAAAAGTTCTCTTGTAAAAAAAAAAGTTTATTGTTTTCCATTCCTTCAAGATTTAATTCAAATTATATTTAGTACTTGAAGTCTTTTTTCAAGTCGATCTATTCTTTTCGCTAGTGTTACAACCAACCCCCTTAATACCAATTTAAATAGAATTGTAAATAACAAATATAATTTACAGACTGAATTATAAATAGGACAGCACAATTAAATATACTTAAGCAGCCACTTTGTTTATTTATTTACTTGCTGTTGCAGAAGAAGGTGGACCCTGTAAAGTCTACAAGGGCAGGAACAGCTAGAGCAACCCAGCACCTAAACCAGGTGCTCCTAGGAGCTGTGCAATGAACCTCTATGAATTTAGCTAAATATAATTTAAGCTAAATTTTGAAGGCATGAAAAACAATAAACTTTTTTTCCACAAGAGGACATTTTTTGGAAAGGTGTCAAAAAAGAGCATTAAATATACTAAATTGTTTTGTCCTATTTATCCTTCAGTTTGTAAATTCCTTGAGGACCCGGAGCTTAATTTTTTTTTTTTTTTTTTTTTAAAGACAGAGTTTCACTCCCGTCTACCGTCACACAGGCTGGAATGCAGTGGCGATCACAGCTTACTACAGCCTCAATTTCCTGGGCTAGGGTGATCTTCCCACCTCAGCCTCCTATGTAGCTGGGACTAAAGGCACACTCCACCACACCCTGCGAGTTTTTTGTATTTTAAGTAGAGACAGGTTTCAACACATTGCCCAAGCTGGTTTCAAACTCCTGGGCTCAAGCAATCTGCACACTTCAGCCTCCCAATGTGCTGGGATTACGGGTGTGAGTCACTGTGCCGGTCAGGTACTTCCTCATATACATCTATATATCTAACAAAAGGTACTTCTCAGTTTGAGGTTTCCTTAATCAGTAACATCAGAAAATTAGAACATTATTTTTTAAACCTCAGGTCTCTATCCACCAAAACTGGTATTATGTATTCTATTTTTTAGTAGAACAATTAGAAAAGAATGGATTAGAAAAGAAAATAGAGTACATCACCTGTAATACAGGTAAAAGTCGGGAATTTTTTGTTTTCAGTTTTTGGTAGGGGTGTCTGGTTATATGTGTATGCAGTGGGTCTTAGTATACTATGTTTTTCTAACTGTGAGTTGCAGTTAAAAAAGTTTGAAAGCCACTAGGATAGACTATCTTTAGGTTCCTTCATTATCTACATGCTTTAATTTCTAAGGTACTCATTTAGATGTTAACTTTTCTTCTTACATCATAGCTCACTAAGAACTATTACTGAATTACAGGGAATTTTATCCAAAGGAGACTGTTAAAAAGTGTTTAACAGATAAGCACATTAATGAATATGAAAATGTTCACTATTGAGTAAAACTTGGAATAAATATCTAACCATTTCTTTTCTCAAAACAAACAACAAAGCCAGAACTTAATTTCCATAAAATCTTTCAATCTAAAACACCCATAAATCTGAGTATAAAGACTGAAAAGAAAGTAATGAAAAGTGCTCTTGAAAACTAGTGTGGGCCGGGAACAGTGACTCACGCCTGTAATCCCAGCACTTTGGGAGGCCAAGGCAGGTGGATTACTTGAGATCAGGAGTTTGAGACCAGCCTGGCCAACATGGTGAAACCTCATCTCTACTCAAAATACAAAAATTAGCTGGGCGTGGTGGCGTGCGCCTGTAGTTCCAGCTACTTAGAAGGCTGAGGCAGGAGAATCACTTGAAACCAGCAGGCAGAGGTTGTAGTGAGCTGAGATCACGCCACTGCATTCCAGCCTGGGTGACAGAGTGGACTCCATCTCAAAAAATAAATAAATAAATAAATAAATAAGAAAGAAAGAAAGAAAAAAAAACTAGTGTATAACTTGTATCCTGTTGTCTTATCCTCAAGTTTAAAATAAAACTACCTAAGTTCAGATTTCTGAAAAGAGTCCTTATAAAAAAAATATATATATAACTTGGAAGAATTCTCTACAAGTAAAGTTTGAAGAATGGTATCTAAGATATGAAGGTTTAATTGTATTAAAGTCTTCTGTACCACCAATGTCATCGCCCTTTAGGTTTCTGATATACGTTTACGTAGGAAGCAAAAATCTCAAGCAAATAGTCACCCCCAATCTCTTTTCACTATCAACCTCGACAGTTCAAGTACTGCTCAGGGAAGACAGACATGTGGTATGTAATAGACACTTCCCTCTTGAGCAACCATCACCACAGACATCACTAAATGAGCACCATATTCTTTCCAACTGAGCATTTTCCAACCCAGTGCTCAAAGAAGCAAATATCAACCAATGAATTGTTGAGAAGAGACAGTTGCTTTTTTGGCCCAGGCCAGAATCTATGACATGATTAATATGGAAACCAACTTGTCATCGCATATACACATCCTACGCATTCCCAGTATGCATGCCCAATTGGCTAATACATACATGCCTTCAGAAATCTGGTTAAGATTATAATTAGGCATGATATCATCAGGAATTCTAAACTTTTGTTGTGTTTAGTTCCTAAAGTTACTTGACTTAATGAAAGTCTATTTATTTATATTTTTCAACTTGAGGGATTAGGTCATATATAAAAGGTAGATATCTGGTTCTTATGCTCTTCCTTTTTTGGCTCTCCTTTTAAACTCACGTTCCCATCAAATGGCTTCGAATTGGAAATGATACATAATATGTGAGATTCTGCATTAAAACATATAAGTATCATTCATGGATAACAGAGTGTTAAGGGTGAAAAAAGAAGATATGAAAAGCTGGCCTAATCCAACAAAAAGCACCTAAAGCCTAACTATAAAAATAAAACCTCATTTTTTCCTTTTTTCTCATCAATATTATCTGATATCAAAAGTTAAAGTTTATGAATTATTGAATTGATGAGTAGATTTGCCCCTTTGAATCATCTAACTTTGCCTCTGAGGAGTCATGTCACTTCCTCTTCATGTCAATGTCATACATGGCTGAGTTGCTACAATCCGCTTTGGCCACTAAAGCTCAAGTCATTTGGAGCCATCAAATCAATTATAACAGCGGCTGCTGTCTTACATCGACAACCAGTGATTGATAACAAAACCTGTCTGCTTTCAGTTCTCGTCTGACAGCAACAACCCAGTCTCTGCCTGCTCTTACTGGCATTTGTCATAAATCAATAGCAATTCCACCACGCAGAAAGGTGCTGGCGGCTCTCTTCAGTCCATCTGGTCTCATTTTATTTTCAAATTTAAAAAAATATAACTACTAAGCAAGATTAATGCCAAAAGTTCATTTCTTGAAGTATCTAACATTACATGTAAGTAATCCCATAATACAGAATCTCTAAATAAAAATTTAACACCACAGAATATTCCTATTTAATTCAATTTCTAAAGTGAGTCACTAAAACTTTGAAAGAGAAAATTTTACATTCTGAAATCTGTGATTTTTATGTTTAGTAGAGAAAAATGACATTTTCTTTCAGGTTATTCCAGATACAATGTCATGTTTAAATAAAATGTTTACAAAATATTTTAATAAAACTTATTGAAAAACAGATTTTTTTTTACTATTAAGCAATGCCACTACAAAAACTTAAATTTAATATTACAAGCAAATATTAGTAAGCATTGAATATTAATTGCATACAGAAGACTGACTTTACAGATATGAAAATGTAAAATTATTGGAAAAGTTATTACTTACAGACTAAAACCAGTACACTTTAGCTATTTTGTGAAGTTAAATAAACACCTGGTTATTTGAAGAAAGAGAAAACAACACTGATCTAATTTGCAGAATTTGAAGAACATTTTGAAAATCTGTAACACCTTACCATGCAATCTTCAATGTCAAAAAATATTTAATAAAAAATATGGATACATTTGACATCATATTAGGTACTGTGCTAAATTAAATGGGAAAGGATAATTTTGCAGAGATCTTGCACAGTAAGAGTGAAACAAAGGTAATTCAAAAGACCATAAGGCATTTATATGAGGGGGAGAAGAGAAAGAAAAGAAAGTAACATATATCAAGTGCGTATTTTCTATAAGATGCTAACAGATGCTTTATAGATATGATTTCGTTGACTCCTCAAATCTATAAGGTAGGTATTTTTTTTACCAACTTACAAAAAAAAAAAGCATGGGATTCTATCAAAGAGACTGAATTTGAATCCAGTTCTGCTGAATTTTCTTTTTTGTTGTTGTATGTTTTAACTTTTATTTTAAGTTTAGGGGTACATGTGTAGGATGTGCAGCTTTCTTACTTAGGTGAATGTGTGTGATGGGGGTTTGTTGCATGGATTATTTCATCACCCAGGCATTAACCCTAGTATCCATTTTTCCTGATCCTCTTTCCTCCCCCACTGCACCCTCTGATAGGCCCCAGTGTGTGTTGTTCCCCTCTATGTGTCTGCGTGTTCTCATCATTTAGCTCCCACTTATAAGTGAGAACATGCAGTATTGGGTTTTCTGTTCCTGTGCTAGTTTGCTAAGGATAATGGCCTCCAGCTCCTTTCATGTCCCTGAAAAGGGCATGCTTGTGCTATTTTTTATGGCTGCATAGTATTCCATGGTATGTATGTACCATATTTTGTTTATCTAATCTAACATTGATGGACATTTGGGTTAATTCCATGTCTTTGTTATTGTGAATAGTGTTGCAATGAACATACATGTGCATATGTCTTTAAAATAGACTGATTTATATTTGGATATATACCCAGAAATGGGATTGCTGGACCAAATGATAGATAGGTCTTTGAAAAATCGCCATACTGTCTTCCATATGATTGAACTAATTTACACTCCCACCAACTGTGTATAAGTGTTCCTTTTTCTCCACAACTTCACCAGCATCTGTTATTTTTTAGCTTTTTAATAATAGCTATTCTGACTGGTGTGAGATAGTATCTTACTGTGGTTTTGAGACATACATGCTTGTTGGCTGCATGTATGCCTTCTTTTGAGAAGTGTCATTAAAATGGCCATACTACCCAAAGAACAGGATAGATTCAATGCTATTCCCATTAAACTATCACTGACATTCTTGACAGAACTAGAAAAAAAAATTTTTTTTAAATTCATCTGGAACCCAAAAAGAGCCCAAAGAGCCAAGGCAATCCTAAGAAAAAAGCTGGAGGCATCAAGCTAGCCAACTTCAAACTATAGTTCAGGGCCACAGTAATCAAAACAGCATGGTACTGGTCCAAAAACAGAGACACAGACCAAAGCAATAGAATAGAGAAATTAAGACTGTACATATACAACTATCTGATCTTTGATAAACCTGACAAAAACAAACAACGGGAAAAGAATTCCCTATTCAATAAATCGTGCTGGGATAACTGGCTAGCCATATGCAGAAAATTGAAACTGGACCGCTTCCTTACAACATATACAAAATTTAACTCAAGACAGATCAAAGACTTAGATGTAAAACCGAAAAAATAAAAACCCTGGAATATCATTGAGGCAATATCATTCAGGACATAGGCATGGGCAAAGATTTAATGATGAAGACGCCAAAAGCAATTGAAACAAAATCAAAAATTGACAAATGGAATCTAATTAAACTAAAGAGCTTCTGCACAGCCAAAGAAACTACCAACAGAGTAAACAGACAACCTACAAAATGGGAGAGAATATTTGCAAATTATGTATCTGACAAAGGTCTAATATCCAGCATCTATAAGGAAACTAAATTTACCAAAGAAAAATAAACAACCCCATTAAAAAGTGGGCAAAGGACATTAACAGTTCCGCCTAATTTTAATGCCTATATTCTTTGCATGCTCATTTATCATTTATTCACCACTTATTGAAAACCTACTATATATTCTATGTTAAGCTAAGCATGGCAGACATAGAAAAACGAACAAAACTCAGGCATTGAGACTATTGTTCAACAAAATCAGAATAAAACCAGGGAAGTTTTATGTCAGCCAGAGTATAAACAGATAGTATCATAGTGAGTAAGGCAGCAATAATTTTACTAGTTCCAAACCCCAACATATGTGGACTTATAAAGCTTGATTTAAATCCTGATTTAGGTAAAGAGCTGTAAGTCCTTGAATAATTTATTCTCTTAACCTCACCTTTTTCTCATCTGTAAAAATGAATTTACCTATACAACAAAACACTGGGCATTATAGTAGTTGCTCACTATATACAAATTTTACCTTTAAATACCTTCTATGTTTAGTTGCCATCCTCAGAAATATACAAGGCCTATCTTCCTCATTTAAAATATAAAGTTAGGCCGGATGCAGTGGCTCATGCCTGTAATCCCAGCACTTTGGGAGGCCGAGAAATAAGACTGGGTAGATCACTTGTGGTCAGGAATTTGAGGCTACCCTGGCCAACATGGTAAAAACCTGTCTCTAGTAAAAATACAAAAATCAGCTGGGCATGGTGGTGGGTGCCAGTAATCCTGGCTATTCAGGAGGCTGAGGCAGGAGAATTGCGTGAACCTGATGGGGGTGGGTGGGTGGGGGTGGGGGTTGCAATGAGCTGAGTTCGGGCCATTGCACTCTAGTCTAGGTGAGAGAGACTCCATCTCAAAAAATAAATAAATAAAATAAAATCTAAAATTATCTGATGTACAGAATTCTCTGACCAGAACTGGTGCCATGACAATGATGGCCTGGGGTCATCTTAGTAGAGATCTTGCTCAGGAAAGTGGCCTGCCAAAGAAGGGGACCACAGAAGCAAGAGGGTGGGAATGAATGGGGGATGGGAGAAATCAGAAGTGGCTGGCTGAAAGAGTAGAAAAGGCTCAGCAGAGGAGCCTCCAGGGAAACAGTGAGCTCTATGGACTGGCCAGACCCAGAGCATGCCAACTTGCTAAAGTAGTACCTAAACTGCTTAAGAATCGTCTTACTCCTTTAGCTTTGTCCGCCCTCCTTGTACTGGGGAAGAGAGGGGCTGCTATGATAGGCAGGCCCCCACCAAGATGGATTTGCTCTACTGTCAAATACTAAGACTACTAAGAAGAGAATATGCACAAGGGAATATATTCCTCAACTGATGAAAACCTATAATCCCACTAATCCATGAAGGTATCTTTAAGTGGCACCACTTTAAAAATCTACTCCTTCACATAACAGCTTGCAGCACCCATAAGGGAATTCTTTAGATCAAGTCAGTTCTGCATCTGTTCCAGTAACAGTTACAGACTGACTTGAAATGTATCTTCTCAAATTCCAAAAAGTCAGTTTGACCACTGTATGTATTTGCCTATATGCCTCCTTGTATACTGAGATATTTTCACTAACATATCACCTGTCCATAAAAACTTGACTCTGCTTACAATCAATGGCTCTCTCACTTTTGGAAGCTTAGCCTCCTTTTGTTCTCCTTTTTTGAATTTTTTCTTTTTACAGAATAGAAGCAACACAATTACATGTATTAAGAATATTTCAGGGCTGACATTTAAACGCCCTCCTTACTGGCCTCCCATCTCTCCTGATCATGTTTCTAAAGAACTATCCCTTGTGCTTAGGTCCAAAGTATCAAAATTAACAACTGTTAGTAGAGGGATTAGTAAAGGGATTTGAAGGTTTGAATTTGCATTTTGTTAAGAATGTGATGCCTTAGAATAATGTGCTGTATAAAATAAACTGACTACGTTTCATCTACTGAATTGCAAGTTGAATCTTGAATGTATTTGGCATCCTAATACTGAACTGTTGGAGGCTGCATGGTATAATATAAAAACCACATAAATACAAGAGTCAGAAATTTTTTACTTCATATGTAACGCTGTGAGCCGGTGCCTTAGCCCCTCTAAGTATTTATTTGTTAATTGGGAAAACTAATAACAACATGTGCCCTCACAATAACCTTTTGAGAATCAATGATTATAACACCAGTACTAGTAGCATCAGAAGTACAATGGTCTCTGTGGTCTTTCATGTCTACTTGAGTATTATTCCGGAACAGGCATTCTGTGAACTGCTTTTACATTCAGAAGTTATTTAGTAACCACAGACATCTACTAAACATGTTTATTTTATTTATTTTAAATAGAGAAAACTGAAACATAGAGAGATTAAATATCAAGTAAATATCAAAACTGAGATTTGAATCCAAATCTGCTTATCCCAGTGTACATCCTCTTTATCACAGTGCTACAGAGACTCCTGCAAAGCACTACACAAACATCATGGAGGACCCTAAAATATACACGAGTATAAAGTCAACCCTCCGAATCCACAAATTCAACTAACTGTGATGCAAAAATATTCAGAATAAAAAGTTCCAGAAAGTTCCAACAAGCAAAACTTGCATTTGCTGTGCACCGAGTACAACTTGAATCCACATGAATGAAGTGATGTGGAGGCATTGTATTTGCTATGATAAATAATCTAGAGGATGTGCCTAGGTTATATGAAGATACTATGCCATGTTATATAAGGGGCTTGAGCATCTGCAGATTTTGGCATCCTTCGGTATTTGTAGGAGTTTGAACTAATCTCCTACAAATACTAAAGGATGACTATACTTACATGCCAGTAACGAAACTTCAGCAGACATGTACCATTCACATTTTTGATAATGTGTATACACCCATTTACCTGCTTATTCGAGGTTATGGTACAGAATTGTTTCAGACTATTCTTTGTTTCCTTAAAAATACACCACATTTAATAACTATTAAGAAACATTTTAAGCACAGCATTTAAGAAATACCTATTTTGGAGTCAGAAATATCTGAGTTCCAATTCACCTCTACCTTATTCTACCTATGAGACTGTACACAAATGATTTTCTCTCTTTCTCTTTACCTTGGAGATGAGAATAGTCTGACTTGCTTCTTAGAACTGTTGTAAGAGTTAAATAAGATAGTACACAGTACCTATCACATACAGAGTGCTCAGTAAGTGATGTCTGAGAATATTAATTACAGTGATAGCACTGGTGACATTTAATTAGCCTGTTTGCTGGGATTTCCCAGATGTTAAGTCTAACACCAAGCATGCAGCTCTTCTATAGTTTGTAAAATTAGCAAACAATGGACATTTAAGCAATAAATAAAAATGCCATGGAAGGAAGTAAAAGCAAACTTAATTTTAACTTAGGTACCCTGAGAAAAATTTCATCAAGTTGTATATAAAGGGTCAAGAAACATACAGCGAGCTGGAATTAGGTAACTTATCTACCTTTCTTTAACAAGTTAGAATCATTTGATCTATATTAGAGAAAAAATATACTTATTTCCTCTTTCACATTTTTCACACTAAAATGAAGGAATAGGGGTCAGGGAATGAGGAAATAAATAAGAGGAGATGAACAAAGAAGGTGTGGCGCCAAAGCATGAAGGCCATTTTCTCAAAGATTGTTGGTGAACAGCTCAAGGAATCTATACCTAGGCTGGAAAGAGAAAAGAAACAATAAGGATGATGAGCAGACAGGGGTGAGGGTAAGTGGTGACCCTGAATTGTAGGAAAGCAAGGTGACTAGCTATTTGCTGTGGCTTACTTAAGGTGTTAACGGGTTATTTTTATAGCTTAACCCACTGTTACTCCTGACAAGACAAACATGATCAACTTAAAGAAGAATTTAAAATGAAGCAGGTGCTTTCTGAAAGAAGACGAATGAATATAAGGGATGGGGTAGTTCGGAAAGAGAAGCTTTTTTCTTGAATTTCCTTTCATTATAGGGATATTCTGAAGAGTGTATAAATATAGGACAAACACATAAACATAAAATCTTAGCAAACATCTACAAAGGAGAAAAAATTATATTCTTGTAGCATTTATGCTATTGTATTACATATGTAAGTTTCTCATATTCCACCTAATGAAAATATTACAGATTGAAACGTTCAGAGACAAAAACAGAAGACAAAATTATAAGTATTGCCAGCAATAAGAAAGTGGGGGCCAGGTGCAGTGGCTCATGCCTGTGATCCTAGTACTTTGGGAGGCTGAGAAGGGGGAATCACTTGAGCCCAGGAGTTCATGACCAGCCTGGGCAATATAGTGAGATCCTGTTTAAAAAAAAAAAAAATAGCCAGGTAGGAAGGATTGCTTGAGCCCAGGAGGTTGAGGCTGCAGTAAGCCGTGACTGCATCAAAGCAAGGAAAAAAAAGTACAAAATACAACTTTTAATGAGATATTCCACTCTATAATTCTAAACAACTGGTATCATCTTAAATAAATTCAAAATGACATGGGGGTAAAATATTTCCTACCCTCTTTTGCAGGGTTCATAACTGAGACCCCTATAACAAAAGCCAGATTAACAAGAGAAAAGCATACTGTATTAGTCTATTCTCATGCTGCTAATAAAGACACCCCCGAGACTGGGCAATTTATAAAGCAAAGAGGTTTAATGGACTCAACAGTTCCACCTGGCAGAGGAGGCCTCACAATCATGGCAGAAGAATAAGAAAGAGCAAAGGGACTTCTTACGTGGCAGTGAGTAAGAGAGCTTGTGCAGGGGAACTCCCATTTATAAAACCATCGGGTCTCACGAGCCTTATTCACTAACAGGAGAACCGTATGGGGGAAACCACCCCCACCATTTAATTGTCTCTACCTGGCCCCACCCTAAATATGTGGGGATGATTACAATTCAAGGTGAGATCTGGGTGGGGATATGGTCACACCACATCACATACATATTTATTTAATGTAAGTTTTACATAACAGGTGAAACTTCAGAAATGAAGACCCAAAGAAACAGGAAAATTTGCATATTCTTATGCTTAGGTTTGATGAAGAGTGGACAGTCATGCAGATAAACTGTGGGGCACTTAGGAAGGCCTGTTTGTTCAGAGACTTCCTGATGTCTCTGTGCATCCTTCTGGTAATGGGGAGGACTTCTCTGGTTCTTATGACTTACTTTAGAGTCAATCCACAGATGAGTAGTAATCTAAAAGGGCCAGCTTCTGATCTAACCATGGATGCTGCTAAAAGAAGAAGGAAAAAGAAGGAAGGAAGAAAGGAAAGAAGGGAGGGAGGGTGGGAAACGAGAGGGGCAGACCAAGACATGTCTCTTCTACACAGTAGGTCATGTTTTTATTTTTATTTTTTTGAGAAGGAGTCTTGTTCTGTCACCAGGCTGGAGTGCAGTAGTGTGATCTCAGCTCACTGCAATCTCCACCTCCCAGGTTCAAGCAACTCTCCTGCCTCAGCCTCTCAAGTAGCTGGGACTACAGGCACACAGCACCACACCGGGCTAATTCGTGTAGTTTTAGTAGAGATGGGGTTTCACCATGTTGGCCAGGATGGTCTCAATCTCTTGATCCACCCACCTTGGCCTCTCAAAGCTCTGGGGTTACAGGCGTGAGCCACCGTGTCTGGCCCATGTTTTTACTTTTTATGCTTATATTTTATGTTGATATTTAACTAGCTTTGACAATTCATCCTTCATAAGTTGACAAGACTCAACAGAAATAAATAAATGATAGATTTTTGGGGTAGGCATTTTCAAAGAGAACATCACATTTTGAATCTTCACGAAATGTTGGAATATGAAATAAAGAGGCAACATTTCTAGAAGGTGAAAGAATTGTACAGAGTTGAAAAGTGTGGCTCACCCTGGGAGCTGCCAGTGGCTTAAGTATAGCCAAACAGTGGAATCTGCTGACGGAGTGGGATGAAATAAGCCTGGGAGGCACAAACAAAATCATGTGAGGAATTCACATTCTAAATTACTGGAATGTACACAGAGAGCCCAAGAAAATATCTGTATTTTTTGAGGATCTCTTTGGCAGTGATAGTATGAAGGAATGAAATGGATAGGAGGACAACTGGAGGAAGGGACAATGACTGGGACGTTACAACAACAAAGCAGTCTGGAAATGAAGATGGCCTGAGATAAAGCAGTGGCACTCAAAGACTTGAGCAACCTTAAGGAGATAGAATAAATTGTGCATGGTGACAAACGTGGTGGGTATGTGGTAGTGGTCACAAGTAAGGCAAAGGGGGAAGTTTCCAGCATAGGGGAGTAAGTTGGGCTGGAGTTTGGGAGGTGAGATAATAGGACAGAGATGCATCTTGTTGGGGGTGGATGAGAACACCCAAGGAGAGAATGCTCTCACCCTGGCCTCACCCCTTAAAGGTCTGTGTCAGAGGCCAAACTAAGGACTGCCAAGGAAGAGTGCAAATATTCCTTTTCTGAACATTTTAAAGAAAAAGTGGCATATTATCTTTCTCTAATGGCCCTTCACAGATCTACTGAAGGGTCTCTTCTAGCCCTTTTGATTCTATGACAACTGCCTTTTTCAGAGTTATATGGGATGCTTGGGGAATTAATGGGATATTTGTAAAGCATTTTCATTTCCTTTAAAGTTTTTATTTACAATCCATTTACATACATTTACATGCAGCTAGAAAAGCATATTTAAATTCAATTTCCTTTGAAATTGCCAAGGGACTGCAACAGGGAGAATAAAAAGCACTTTAATAGAGGAAAAAAGTCTACGCCCCACAGGCATCACCGTCCCTTTCTTGTCTCAAAATACACACATACACACATATAATCAAGTAAAATGGTGGCAAATCATGCTATTCTTTCATTAAATTTGCTAGGATCAACTTTTTATTTTGGGGGGTAAGTTTCTATATTGCTAAACAACCATATGGGTGCTGGTCACATGTTCATTTTGAGAAAAATATATTGAACTGTGCCCTATGACTTGTGAATTTTCTGCATATTTATAAAACATTTCAGCAAAATAATAATAAAAACCAAAAATAAAAATTTGAATGATGTTTAGTTCATCATTGTTTTTATTATTATAAAAACCATAAATAAAATGATACCAGGTGATGACATGATATGCAATTATTGCACAGATTATAGTGGTCAATTATCTGAAAACTGTGATCCAGGCACAGATGACATTACCAGTAGAAATAATAATCCACCAAGTTCACTTAATAAATACTACCTGCTGGGCACTCTGTTAGGCATTAGGTAATCAACAATGAAGAAGATGGCCTCTGCCCTCCAAGCGGGCACACTCTATTACAAGCTTGTCCAACTTGCGGCCCAGGATGGTTCTGAATGTAGCCCAACACAAATTCATAAACTTTCTTAAAACATTTTGAGATCTTTTTCATGTGGTTTTTATTTTATTTTTTAACTCATCAGCTATTGTTAGTGTATTTTATGTGTGGCCCACGACAATTCTTCTTCTTCCAATGTGTCCCAGGGAAGCCAAAAGATTGGAGATTCCTGCTCTAATAGGCAGGACAACTATAATCACCACTAACCAAGTTTAAACAGAGGCATAACTTAGTACCATGGCACAGAGCAGCAGTGGTTAGCTTTCTCTGGCCAGGAGTGGGACAAGAGTGGCCTCGAAGGTAACATCTGAAAGGGAGTTTTGGAACCAACAATGCACCTGGGCAAAGGAGAAAAAAATTTCAATCAGAGCGACTGACCAAAGATGTGAAGGCAAAAGCACTTTAAGAGGATAGAGACGCACCATGTTGGAGATGCCTGAAGGAAGAATCATGGGTGGATGAGAACACTCAGGGAGAGGATGCTCTCACCCCACCTCACCCCTTACAGGTCTGCAAGACAGTACAAATAGCTAGAGTAGAGTTTATGGATAACCTTAAGACTTGGAGCCTTTTCGTTCCAAGGTTTCTTGCTACAGTTGCTTTCATAAGAACAACGTTAGCCTGCCAGAAAAGAAGAATTTAAAAACTTAGTTATTTGTTTGCTTTGCTTTTTCCTCTAGTTTTAACACACAGCCTGAGGTTTGTCAGCATGTTTAACAAGAGCCAAGCAAGAAAGTGAAAGAGAAGGCAAAAGAGAAGGGAGATGGGACTGAAAAACAACACAGCAGGGGACAGTACTATTTCAAGTGTGAATATTGAATTGTTTAACCTAGAGGTTAATTATCTTTTAAAAACAGAATACCAAAGTTTTAGCAATTTCTTCTGGTATATCTGGAGAATGATATTTCCAACAGGGTTAGCAAAGTTTCTTGGAAGAGGTATTTCAGACAAGTGTGCCAAGGGTGCTGAGTTTTCTCGTGATTTTAGTGGGTAGAGACAGGAAAATTACTCACAAAAAAATGACTAGTATGTGTAATAGAGATATTCCTTGCACAACAGAGAATTACTTGCAAGCCGATGGTTACCAGTTCTCAAGTATATGTAACATATGAGGTAAGCCTGTACATACAAAATAGATTAAGTTAAACAGGCAGTCATAATACTGTGGTTAATCAGAAGCCCAGATTTCACTGAAACAATGTATTGCTATTAGTCAGGGAAAGCAGGCTGGAGAGGAGCAGCCTACCCAGTATTGCTCTTGGCTCCACTGAACTGTCACTAGCAAACTGATTTTTTAAAAAAGAAACGCATACAATCAATGCATACTTTAGGGATAAGTAAAATTTATTTTTTAAACAAACAAATTTTCTAATAGTTTCACCCAACTACGCCTGCTCTGCTTGTTTGGCAGTTTTCACTAATGTTGAAAATATGTTTCAAGCTCTGAGTAAATATTCTGGAATGATATGGATTGAAAATGAATATTTCTAATCATTAATTCATACAATGATAATTTTTTTCTTTTTGCACTCTCAGGGTGTTCTTTCTAAACAAAGTTTACATCTTAAAAACAGCAATTCTGTCCATGTTGTGTATTTCCTTTATTTAATGTTTATTTTTGGTCCATAATAATATTACCTATTTAATATGATTTTATTGTATATATCTTTTATATTCAGATAGCTTTAAAAATATTTTCTTTTTAGTGAAAAACAAAACATCAAACAAGGACCAACAAGAAAAATATAAGCCAGCTGGGTTTTTGTTTGTTTGTTTTCAGAGTCCTGCTCTGTTGCCCAGGCTGGAATGTAGTGATATGATCTTAGCTCACTGCAACCTCTGCCTCCCAGGTTCAAGCAATTCCTGTGTCTCAGTTTCCCAAGTAGCTGGGGTTACAGGTGTGTACCACCACACCTGGTTAATATTTTTTTGTATTTTTAGTAGAGATGGGGTTTCACCATGTTGGCCAGGTTGGTCTCAAACTCCTGACCTCAAGTGAACTGCCCACCTCAGCCTCCCAAAGTGCTGAGATTACAGGTGTGAGCCACCGCGCCCAGCACCAGATGGGTTTTGAATAGTCGCCCTTAAGATTTTAACCCTGTTTTCACATTGGAACTTGACATTAAAAAGTAAGAGTTATTCCAGATCATTATTTCCAAAATCTTCCTTTTCTAATCCAACATTTCAGCTACACAATAAGTTTTTTAGGAATTTGTTTAAAAACAGTTCCTAGGCACCTACGCCCAGAAATTCTGATTCAGTAAGCCTGGAATGAAGTTCATAAAAGTATTTTTTAAAGAAGCTGCCTACTTGCTTATGACACACAGCAAGCTTTGGAACCACTGACAGCATTATTTCTCATTATGTATAATTTATAATTTAAATAGTGATAGTTTCTGGCTTGACTCATCATTTTCCTGCAATGACTGACAAAGAGAAAAATGATTTTGAGTTTTAAAAAGTTTTAAATTTAAGTTTTAAAAAGTAAAAACTTGAATTACCATCACCCACAAGTTATAAAATCATGAGATGCAAAAAATTATGAATATATAATTACTTGGAAACATTCATTTTTGACTAGTTTTCTTAGGAGCAAATTGCTTAATGCTGCATACAATAAAAATAATTAAGATAACATCGCTAAACTGCAAGGCATATTTGGCTGAAAATGATTGCGAAAAGAACCACAATAGCAAATCAAACTGTAAAACACAAATGTACTAAAAAAGTAACTAACTGATTGCTAAATACCAATGTGAAAAAAAAAATCAGTAGTATTCAGGATGGTCACTGAAACATATATATATTGGGAAGGATTTTCCAGACAATGCCATGGTGAGGCTTGACTCTGGCATAAATCATGAGGGAATGAATCTTTAATAAATACTTATATGACTTACAGATTTTGCATATAGGTATTTTAAATCAGCCTGTTTACACCTATGTATTGCTAGAATGGCTCATCAGCCTTCCTGGCCGGAAGGTGAGTGGATCACCATGAGACATAGCTCCTTCAAGAGTCCTTTATTTAAAAGGAGGAACAAAGCATGAGTGGTTTAAGCAAGGGTTAAAAATGAATTTTAAAATTCAGGTCACTCATTCCCCCATTCTCCCAGTGGAGTTTACTTTCAAGCTATCAGGTCCTGCCCTGGCCACTGGGACCTAAGAAATCTCATGCTGGAAAGAGAGGGCCATCTAAACTTCTGAGCACCCAGACAAGATCTGCTGGGCTTGAGTTGCATCCTACTGCAGAGTCACTCCCTTCTCAAGGGGGTAATGTGTCAAATTTGAATGACATCTATGACTGCCTTCTTCTCACTTCAGGAAGTGACTGTCCTGCTATCCACACAAGAATGAGGGGAGAGCCATTTTGGTTCCTGGATTTCTTTTCCACATAGTCAACTCTTACTTCCTAGGTAATAATTCTTAAAAGTGTCACTATAATCAGGTGGCCTGATTCTAAATGCCTGTAGACTGTTTACCTTCTACTACAAATTATTTGAGAATGCTATGTCTTGGCCCAAATGAGCTTAGCTAGCCAAAGCATGCTACACCACTAAAAGCAAAGGTCTATAAACCATGCAATAAGATCAGTGGCTGCCTGTTTTTGCACTAGAAGACTATGGAACACAGTCAGCAGTGGCTCTGATTCTGCCCCGGATCGATGTTAGTAGAGCTCCAGGTACCACATGAGCTGCTTTCCTGGTAAGTCTGAATATTATGTACTTGTAGAAAACTTCTTGATATTAGAGCACTCCTCAACCTACATTCCAGTTGTAGGCCCTTCAGATCTCTGGTCATTAAGGAAAAGTACTTTGGCAGAGTGAGGGTGGAATATCTACTCTTATTTCTCAAGAGGGCTGCTGTGGCTTGATCATTATGAAAATCTGTCTTACCAGTTATCATGCAATACACTGCAAGGTTTTGTGAAACACAAATACTCTCTGTCAAGAAAAAATGGATGTGTAGCCTCACTGCAAAAGCATTTTAGACTTCACTTGTTCTCAGAATCTTATGGAAGACCTAACCATGTTTCTGGCTGTTAAAAGCCTGAAAAAAATATCATTATTGATCTATTCCTTTAAAATTCCAGTAAAATAATTAATCGTTAAATTAGAATCCTCCTAACTTGATTTTTCTATCTGTAAACACCTTAAGAGGCAGCCTTCACTTTCACTGCTAAAAGTGTTTCCTACAAATTCACTTGCTCTTCAATCAGCTGCTATGATATAAATGTATGCAACCTGTAAAAAATCAACTTGCTTCCTTACACCTGGATATTCAACCAACCTCTAGATGTCTGTAATTGTATAAAGGAAGGTGTAACCATATCTAAGCATTTCATATTACAGGGGTCCAGAAGCCATGGTTGGTGGTAATGTGACAGCATCTCGATCTCTGTTGATTGAGGAATTAAGAGTATTTCTGACATTTTAGAGCTCTTTTCTCATGCTGAGCACACAGCATTTCAAAAGTAAAGCCGGCCAGGTGCGGTGGCTCACGCCTATAATCCCAGCACTTTGGGAGGTTGGGGCGGGAAGATTACTTGAGGTCAGGAGTTCAAGACCAGCCTGGCCAACATGGTGAAGCCCTGTCTCTACTTAGAGTGTGAGAGTTAGCCAGGAGTGGTGGCAGGCACTTGTAATCCCAGCTACTCGGGAGGCTGAGGCAGGAGAATCATTTCAGCCGAGGAGGCAGTGGTTGCAGTGAGCCGAGATCTTACCTCTGCACTCCAGCCTGTGTCACTGAATAAGACTCTGCCTCAAATAAAAAAAAAAGTGAAGGCAAATGTTTTAAAGTAGATGATTTAATAAAATAATCTTTTATTATATCCAGTAGGGCTTATTAAAGAATATCTCACATATATAATTCACAATTTGATATGCAAGATAGCTTGCATATAAAATTCATAAATAAGTATATAATATTCTAAAAATAGTATTTGTTTTACAATTCATAGGTATTTCTTATCTTAATTAAAAGAAAAAACAATAGGTCTTAGAAAATTCAAAAAATAAATTTTAAGTTTTTTCTCCTTAAAATTTATGGAATATGTTTTAAATGAATGAATGAAACTAATTTGTTTAGTGTTTGAGGCACACAAATGACGTATTAGGATCACCATCATTAGAAACTAATTTATTTCAGAGCCCTTCATGATACTCTGTTAGCTATATCCCTGGAAAGAGCAGAACAAATGATACAAACATTAAATATACATGGAGTTCTTTCAAGGAAATCACATTAAGCTGAAACCTTCCTTTCCTCCTGGTCAATAAAAAGAGGAATCTGTAGTAATGACTGGGTCATTGTTATTACCGATTTTGACTTTCTCGATACAAACAAACATAAAGCAATAGTGAGAAATAGCTTGACATAACAAGCCTACAATATTAGTTCTCCTGAATTTTAAGAACATTCCAGCTAGAATGCACTATCGGTCTATTCAATTAAGAGGTACATACATTAAATTTATACCTAAAAAACTACCTTAAAATTTATTGCTATGTTTACAGAACGGCTGGTTTTAAAAACCATTTTTATGGGTCAATACACTTCCGAACGGAGGATATAATAGTATAAATAGTACCTCACATATTTTTTTACCATGATAGTAAGATTTTTCATCCTCAAGTACCTACAGCAATTAGGTTTTACAAGAATTACTACTTTCCAGGTTTAAGAACATTTTATCAGATTAAACCAGCATGAAAGACCATGCAATTGGTAGGTATCCCTTTGCCTTTTATTTTTCAAAAGGGGTCTGCTCTCGTTTATGATGAGTTGATTTGCAGCTTCAACTCACTTTTGGCAGTTAAATCATAAGTCTCTAAAAATAAGGGATTATAAAGACAGGAGGGAGTTACCAGTACAAGCGGAATCTAATACCTGTGTGGATTACAATTGGTTGGTTCCAACCAAATGAGTATTTTTACCGTAGGCCACAATAATGCAGTTTCAGATGAAAATAAAAGGAATAACCATTGATCTGTCTCCTATAGCCTCTGGGCATTCCAATATTGAGTTCAGGCCTGGATAAACAGTTGTTATGATATGCCTAGCACCTACCTCTGAGGGAATGGTGTCAAATTAATCTCCATGTCATCAGTACCTTCTCAACAGGTTTTAAACAGTCTTCTCTTTCCCTCTAAGTCCCAGATCAACAGTTGTCAGGGTCTGAGTCAAGCTGTGCTTCTGCCCACATAGTGGCACTGTCAGCACTGTCGGCTGCTCAAATGATTTTTTAAGCAGAGCAGCCGGTTGCCTTCAGTAGCAATGCTTTTGGGGGCACTGCGTGCTGTTCACCCAGAGTCTCTGGCTGCTCTACAACTGTGCTAGTTAAGGGATCGACAGAAGGAACAACAAATGGCTACAATTAGCATTCGCCCTGCTCCCGCAAAAGAATTTCATTGCTATGGCAACGGGAGTTGCCCAGACAACATAGGGCTTTGGCTGAGAACAGTGTACTGCATTATACTAAGTATGGAACAAAATAGCCATAGATCAGGCTCTCGCTTCACGGCACAAAGATCTCTGCCATCATATTTAAGTTTAATTAACAAGAACTGATTTCTTAATTTGGGGAGCCAAGGTTCTGGCTATTAATAGCCTAAAACAAAATATCATTATTGATCTATTCCTTTAAAATTCCAGTAAAATACTTAATCATTAAATTAGAATCCTCCTAACTTGATTTTTCTATTTGTAAGTACCTTAAAAGGCAGCGTTTACTTCTATTGCTACAAGTGTTATTTACAAATCCAATTTTTCTTCAATCAGCTGCTATGGTATAAATGTATACAACCAGTAAAAAATTAACTTGCTTCCTTACTCCTGGATATTCAACCAACCTCTAGATGTCTGTAACTATATGAAGGAAGGAGTAACTATATCTAAGCATTTTATATTAGGAGCTACAACCTTGCAGGTCTTCTAAATAATTTTACATCAAACAGAAGAATATCTATTACACTGTTTTTGAAGTAAACTTTTAAAGCAGGAAACTAAAACATCTTGAAATTGGTATGGTAATAGTACTATAAGTAAAATGGAAAAACTAATCAAATGACATAAAAGTAAGCTTTCTCAGCCACCATTAAATGCTCTTGCAGTCAAGCTTCATAAATTGGATCAGTGCCACTCATAGTCATGTAAAGCATTATATGGATCTGATCCAGTAATGCTTCTTAATGAGCCAAGAAGCAGGATATATTCAGGCAACACCACCAGGTCAATGAGGCTAGTTGGTATAACCTGGCAAATGACAGTGGTCTAAATTTTTTAGAACTCAACTATTTCCAGAGTAGAGTCTCTTTACCAGCCAACATCCTTGTTATGGAACTAAATATTATCATCAGTAATAACAGTTAACATTTATTGAGTGCATAGTGCTTTGCATGGCTTGTTTAATTTAGTTTTCACAAATACTCTCTAAGGTAGGTATAATTTAGATAAGGCAACTGAGGTGCCAAGAGATTCAGTAACCACCAACATACAAACAGCAAAGCTGGAATTCAAAACTAAGTAGACCCCTATAGGGTTTTCTTTACTTCAGCTACATTATAAGTATTACACCACAACAAGCAATAATGTAGTAAATTTTTTTTTTTTTTTTTTTTTGAGACACAGTCTTGCTCTGTCACCTAGGCTGGAATGCAGTGGTGCCATCAAGGCTCACTACAGCCTCGATCTCCCAGGCTCAAGCAATCCTCCCATCTCAGCCTTGCCAGTAGCTGGGACTACAGGCACATACCATCATACCCAGTCAATTTTTGTGTTTTTGTTAGAGATGGGGTTTTGCCATGTTGTGCAGGCTGGTCTCGAACTCCTGGGTTCAAGTAATCCCCATACCTTGGCCTCTCAAAATGCTGGGATTACAAAACTGAGCCACTGCACTCGGCTAATGTAGTCATTTTAAAGCTTCAGTCTCTTTTAGAAAAAGGGTAAGTACAAAGTCTATAATGGGAAAAGTCTACACAAAAACTCTTAGCATGTAAGCATAAATGATATTTAATTTAATCATTCAAATTTCTTAAATAATTATCTGGAGATGTGGGTAAATGTGGAATAAAGAGAGAACTGAATTCTTCATGAAATACATTAGCTAGTTCTGATTTTGGTATAAAATGTCTGAATATACACATGTAAAGTGTCTGAACAGAAATTATCTCCCTTAGTAACACATGTAGACATCTATTTTTATTTTATAAAAGATTATTTTTAAAAGTAAACGCTTTATTAGTGGTAAGTAGCTACTAATGAAAATTACAAATATTTTACTGTTTGGCAGAAATGATTCTGCTTTCCAGGTTTTTAAATACTATCTGGATAGTTCAGATCATACTGTATTATTTAGCTCCGAGGCTAACACAAACAAGTTCGGTTAAAGAACAAAAGCAGAAATAATTTCCGCACTAAAAATGATTTTTATAAATAGACAAATTTGACTAAGTCTAACTTTTGTCCAGTTGATTAGTAAAGGGCAAATAATAGAATATTTTTCAAAAAATTCAGTATGGATATTTATGTAATTCTAATTTATGAAATTAAGAGTATTTATAAATCACTAAACTTCAAACAAAATGCAGTATGAAGTTTTTCATGACTCCAAATAATATAGTAATACAAGTCTGAAAAATATAAGTTTTTGTTATACTGATTTTTTTGGGACTCCAAACTACTGCATGGGGGAAAACTACTTTGTTTTGAACATTTTTAAACAGTAGCAGTACTGAGATTTTTGAGATAGAGAAGGTAAGATCCTCTCATGAGACTACTTAATGGCTGGTATTTTCTGAGTAATATCTATATCTTAATTTTTGATCATAAATATACTTGTCACTTACAATGAAACAAACACATTTAAACAAGTATATACAAAGAAACTCCAGAATAGTTGTGCCTTCCATCCAATTTGTTATAAATATATTTCTTATGCTTATGGATATTTTAAGATAATAGAAACAAAATTGTAAAAGTGCCAGCAATATATTAAGATCAAACAAAATATGGTACCTGAAAGCATTCGGAAAATGGTAAAGTGCTATAAAAATGTGTGTCTCACAAAAACAGCATCAGCTTTTATGGGCTAAAAGAGATCGCCCTTGATGTTTACTTATTCTTGTAAATCAAAGAACAAAAGAAGATAAAGTATGTAAATTCCATACCCTTCAAACCCACCCCTTCTAGTCTACCTCTATCTCTAAAACCCTCATCTAGGCCATCTCCAGACTCCTCCTACTGAGACATCTTCACTTTCTACCTATTTAACTAATTTAAATACATGCTAAACTCAAGAGAAATCCCTCAGCTGATGTTTCCCATTTAATCTGTCAGGGAATAAACACAACTCCTGTCTCCAACTTATCTTTCTGCTCTCTACTTCTGATATTTTTGAGTGCATCTTCTGTTCCAGAAAAAGTAATCTCCTGATTCCATTCAAAGAAAGGCAATTTACTGAAGTGATTTAGAGAATGGAATTTGCTGTCACAGATCTGGGTTTAATTCTTGCCTCTGTCATTTATCAGCTTTATGATTTTGCGCAAGTTACTTAACCTTTCTACACCTCAGTTGGAGACAATGCAAATAATACACTCAACAGTGTGTGACATGTAGTAAGTGGTCAAATACTAGCTGCTTTATTCTTTTTGGAGTCTTATCTTTCTAAAATAGATGCCCACTCCTCTGACCGCTTATGTCTGGGGCAATCTATTCCCTCCTCTCTACCATTGAGCAGTAACCAACTTGTAGACAGAAGTTCTGAGTTTGTATCCCGGCTCTGCCACTTAATAGTTACAACGATCTGCCAAAGCAGCCTTTCCAATTATAAATAGAGCAAGCTGAGAATGAAAATCAAAACTATTTGCTTACAGAAAAATAAACTCTAGTTTTTAAAATAGAAGGTTCCACGTTAGCTGAATTAGTCACTGAAGAAGGTAGATCCAAGACTAATCATCCTTTTGTCACTTGGATTATTATCAGTCTTGTCAAACCAAACCTAAAATACTTTCTACTATCAATTTCTCACTTGACTTTTAATTTACTTGAACTCTTGCTATGTGCTAGGTTGTACTGAGAAGTATTCATGCATTTAATCCAGATTTTAATCCTCACAAGAAACCAAGGCTGGAATGATTATGATCCCGTTTTACTGACCAAAAAACCTGAGGCACAAGAAGCAAGTGACTTGCAAAAGGTTACACAGCTAGTGAAGTGGCAACCCACATTCTTAACCTCTTTCCTACACAGCTATAGTAAAGATCATTATATCCAACAGACCTATGAACTACACGTTAAATGTTTAGTTTTTGTGTTTAAATGCTTCTATGTTCTTTATTGCTCATACAGCTTATGTTATATACATATTCTCCTTAGATTTTTAAAACTACATGGTGTCAGATTCGGTACTTATTTTCAATTATTTAGAAGTCACATAACTTGTTTCAATACCACACAACTTCTAAGCACTAAATAAATGTTCACTGGTAATGAAGAGAATGTGCATGGCCAGGGCAAGGTCAAGGTAGCATCACCCACATGGTGGAAATAATTTGCAATAAAATTATAAAATATTAAAAATTAATGAGCACAGTCTCAATTAGGAAATTGAAAATCTGCTCATTAAACTTGCAGATGATACTTAGTTGGGCAGGGGTTAAATGCTTTAGAAGAAACAGAATTTAAAATGGCCTTGATAGATTAGAGAAATGGTTCATCAAAAACAGGATGAAGTTCAATTAAGAGAAGAACAAAATGGTATGCTCAAGAACCCAAAACATAACACACAGATTATAATAAGAGAATGAGTGGCTAGGCACATTGATAAAAAAAAAACAAAAACAAAAACCCACAAATGAAACAATCTGTTACTTGTTGGCAACAGGGGCTATTTTTATCTTTACCTATCAGTGGCTTACAATTTTGTCCTGCACACTGAAATCACAAAGGGAGTTTCAAAAAAATACACTGTCCAGACCCCACCTTAGACCAATTAAATCAGAATATGTGGAGATAAGACTCCATATTGGAGCCATTAGAAAAGCTTTCTAGGTATTTCTAATGTGGCCAAGGTTCAGAATACATATGAATATACAGGATAATATACAGGATATGATATAGAATTAATCATATACTGTATAGCCATAAAAAGAGCCTTATAAAACATAACTATTACTATGTATGATCAGACACTGAAATATACAGCTCACAAAAAGACTAATAAAAAATATAGTGTGAATCAATGATGATTCCAAATACTCAAAACAGATAAAGGTGATCAAGATCCTGTGGTTCTCAAAGTGTGGTTCTTATATGAGCAGCATTTGGGAATTGAGAAATGCAAATTCTCATGACTGCCATACACCTACCGAACTAGTAACTCCAGATTGAGCCCAGAAACCTGTATTTTGACAAGACTACAGGTGATTCTGATGCATGATGAAATTTGAGAACCAAGGCTATAAGCTAAGGAGCCAACTTTCTTTTCTTACAGCATCTGTTGTCTCTTATAATTACATAATTATTATGTGCCTCCTTTTGTAAGCCATTTCAAATTCTTCCTAGAAATAAGTACGGGATATAAACATAAAAAATTATCATCTACTAACACCTTCACTATTGAAATACCTTTTCTTAAATAGATTCATGTGGTAAATTTAGAAAAAAGGAAGGAAGGAAGGGAGGGAGGGAGGGAGGGAAAATCTGCTAAAGTTGCTGTTAAAATAGTCTGGAAGAGAACGTAATCCATTGGCTCAGCTCGCATCATGTAGACTAAGGTTAGTCCCAGTTATTTTTACAGATCAATTAAGCTGCTACCTAATTACCCAAAACCCTTGGGGAAGGAGGTGTGAACCCATCTGAGGTTCCAGCTATTTCTTGCCCCTGGGATTTAGGTCTGTCTCTGATTTCCATTCACCTATTTCCAACCCATTACTCTAGTACCTCAGAGTTAATACTATTTATTATGATTAATGATAAAAATGTACAAATAAAACCTACTCAGTGGTACACTGAAAAATTATCACAAACAGTAATGATAATAATTTATCCTAATGGAGAAATAAGACAGAGAAAATAATAATATTAAAGTTTCTGATTTTTCCTTAAGAATGACATAGTTTGCTAAGAAATACAGAGAAGGTTCTCCCTCCTACCCTATTTCTGGTTCCTTTGCTCACTTAATTTTATCAGTTGTAAATAAAGGATGAAAATATATGCAATTTTACAGCTAAAGAAAAATGAAAAACAATAAGACACCATTTTGTCAATAGTAAAAATTCTGAAACACATCTAGTGTTATTGAGGATTTGATGAATGAACATGTGTATAGGCTGCTGGAGTATAATTTAGTATTATCCCTTCACTTCGCCCAGTCCAGTGAGGCAATATGTATAAAAAGCTTTAAAATTGTTCATATCTCTTGAATTATCCTGAAGAAACAGTGCTATATATAATGGTAAAAAAAAATTAAAAACATGTAAAAGTCAAACCATAGAAAAACTAGTTAATATGGGCCATCTTTACTGCCCAGCTATGCTATGCAGCCATTGAAACACTGTTAAAAGAGTACATGCTACAAGGACAATATTCATAATAAAACTGGCAGTTTGACATGTGTTATGATAAAATTGCATCAAAATCTATTTATTCTCAACATGAAAAATGCTGGTAAGCTAATGGAAAAATGGGCAAATAAAACCTACTCAATGGCAGCATTGAAAAATCATCACAAACAGTAGTGATAATAATTTATCCTAACAGAGAAATAACATAGAGGGAGGACTTGAATAAGCACTTCATATAACAGGATATCCACAAAAGCAAATAAGCCTATGAAAAGGTACTCATATCACTCATAGAAGAAATGCAAATCAAAACCACAATGAGACACCCTACTGGAATTACTGAAACTCTTTTACCTGGCTGATGGAAGTATAAACTAGTACAACTATTTTGGAAAACTGTTGGACAATATTTTCCAAAGCTGAATATATGCATATCCAACAAACACTCCTAAGTGTATGTCTGATGGAAGCAAAAGACATACACAATAAGAACATTATTGGCCATGTTATTTGTAATAATCAAAATCTAGATACAACAAAAATATCCACTGATAAAAGGAAAAATAAGTTGTGATATGCCCTTGTAGTGGAATACTAAACAATAGTAAGAATAAATGAATTACATCTTCATATAACAACAAGGATACAAAGTGTACAATTTTATTTTTGGAAAGAACAAGGTAAAGCTAGTTTATGCTTACAGTCAGGACATATGTGGATTGTGAGGTAATGACTGGCCACAAGGCTACTGTGTTTTTAATTAAATTCTGTTTCTTGATCTGGGCTCTGGTTATACAGGCAAGCTTATGTAATCAACGTTCATCAAGCAATATACTTAGGATTGTTTACCTTTCCATATGTATGTGATTCTACCATATAAAGTTTACATTTAAAATGAAGGAAGAAGCTAGGGAGTACATGAGAAATTTAAACACAATAAAACAAAACCTCCTAAATCAATGCAATACACAATGTAAAGCAATTTAGTGAAGAGGAGGTTTCACAGAGGCAAGAATTTTGTCCATCTCTCTCTTTTTTTTAGGAGACAGGGTCTTGCTCTGTCCCCCAGGCTTGAGTACACTGGTGGGATCACGGCTCACTGCAGCCTCAACCTCTTGAGCTTGAGTGATCCTCCTACCTCAGCCTCCTCAGTAGCTGGGACCATGGGTTTATGCCATGAGACCTGGCTAATTTTGAAAGTTTTTTTTTTTTTTTTTTTTTTTTTTTTTTGGTAGAAACAGAATCTCACTATGTTGCCCAGTCTGGTCTCGAACCCCTGAGCTTAAGCTATCCTCCTGCCTTGGCCTCCCAAAGTGCTGGGGTGACAGGCATGAGACACCACACCTGGACCAGTTATAGTCTTTTAGTTCTGATTTTGAAGTAGTACTTAGCAGTTTTTGAAAGAAAAATACCTTTTTAACATGGTTAAAGAAGATCTTAGTGCAAAAATACAAAGAGGTTATAGATAGAACTGGAGATCTGTTTAGAAGAGCATGTGATGAACCATATGGGCCTACAGTACAAAAAAGCAAACTTTGAAAAACACATAAGGGTGGGCCCAGGGGTACAGAAACTACCACAAGGAGAGTGTTCACAGCAGGATATGAAAACTAATCACAACGTAATTTTAAAAATTTTTCTCAAAACCCCTTTTCTGGTTATTAAAACAATATGTAGAAGACACAGAGTTAATTTCTGGAAATATCACATTTCTACAACAAGAGTTACTGACTTTTATTATTTCATCTCATCACTATATTTCTTTCTCACCCTGAGCAGATCAAGACTTCTTATATTTAAGCCAGGGAAGGGAACAGGCATCAGTAAATAAAGAGAAAGTTGGTTAACAGAATGAAGAGTAATAGGTGGTATTCAGCTTCCAGTAAGTGAGTAGCAGAGAGAGACCAGTGTTTAAAAAATGATGATGCCAGTGCAGTGGCTCACGCCTATAATCCCAGCACTATGGGAGGCCGAGGCGGGTGGATCACCTGAGGTTGGGAGTTAGAGACCAGCCTGATCAACATGGAGAAACCCCATCTCTACTAAAAATACAAAACTAGGCGGCTGTGGTGGTGCATGCCTCTAATCCCAACTACTCTGGAGGCTGAGACAGGAGAATCATTTGAACTTAAGAGGCAGAGGTTGCAGTGAGCTGAGACAGTGCCATTGCACTCTAGCTTGGGCAATAAGAGCAAAACTCTGTCTCAAATAAATAAAAAATAAATAAAAAGTGATGAAAGTGGCCTGGCATGGTGGCTCACACTTGTAATCCCAGCTACTTGGGAGGCTGAGGCAAGGAAAATTTGCTTGAACCTGGGAGACAGAGGTTGCAGTGAGCTGAGATCGCGCCACTGCATTCCAGCCCAGGGAACAGTGCGAGTCTCCATCTCAAAAAGCAAAAAAACAAAAAGTGATGAAAGTCTTGAGATTTATTAGAGAGGATGCTACTGTTAAAGGCTGCAAGTGTAGAAACAGGTCCTGGGAGCTATCTTAGGCAGGACTCTTCTCTGCCTTATAAGAGTATGAGAGATTTGCCTTAATGCACTATGCCTTTCACTTATTTCTTCTGGCATATTAAAAAATGGAGTATATCATCATCACTCTCATTTGAGAAGCTGCCTAATAACAGATCACAAAGAATTTTAAAGGATCTTTTTCTTTATATTTTCCCTCCTTTAGTACATGGGAAAGACTAAGAAAAAGTTATGAAATACACTTTCCATCGAGTGATAAAATAGCACTTTGGATTTAATAAAACTCTGTTCATGGTTTATCAAATATCAACTTAAAAACTCCTCAGAGTAACTGTATTAACAAAGATATGAGTAATAAAAGAACTGATAACAAACGTTTCTTAGTTGTCTCATATTTGTAGCCTTGAAGTTATATATACAGATTCTGAGTGACTGGCTTGTCACAGCTAAAATACAACAAGATGTTTTAACATTTTTAAAGGCTAAATCCAACAGCTTTTACTGGTTCATCTTTCAGCGTGAATGTGTTGGTAAATGTGGACTTTGTTGTTATTTGCTTATCATATTGGCATTGTTCTGCTGCATACATTTTTTAATGGAAAAATATGGAAATATAATTTTATAGGCCTAATTATATCTCAAAATAAAAAATGTCAGATTTTTTTTTTTTAACCTTCAGGTTGGTTGCAATACGAACTAGGTGAGGGTAAATAAAGTCAAAATATGAGGTAAATGAGTGATGCTTTCTTGTTTTCCTTGTTATATTTCCATGTTCCTTTGTTTCATTATTCTTCTAGAAATTGGAATAAGACAGCTCCTCTAATTAACCCAAAGAGGTTTGACTAATAGTAGGAGATTGCAAGCATGATTACTTAAATGATCATGTACATAGCACTTAATGATCATTATCATTTATTCTAATATTAGTGCTAATAAATGGTAAAACTGTTTAAGCCAAATGCTGTCACATCACAATAATGTACATCATGGCTAACACTAATAATTTCTAATTTTCTTGGGAATAAATGAGACATTACAGCATTCTTAATGCATGTCAATGCTTGCTTCAAAAAATTTATAGACCCTTTTAAAGCAGGAAATATTTAGTATTTATTTCTTTACCTAGGCTAAATAACAAGTCATCATACCACTATTCCTCCCCCAAACCACAAACAGTTCCAGCTACACCACCTACATTCCTGGCTTTCATGAGATCAGTGCAATATATGAAAAACCACTTCTTTACAAAAAAGCCAATGATTATAACTAACATCAGTGTTTCAAAATGCTAATTTCATCTCACCCTCTTGCTTACAAAGGAGTCAGTGGATACAGATTATCTACCAAGTTTTTATACACTACCACAAGGGTACCTTTGCTCTAAAAAGCAAAAAAAAAGTAGAATGGTACTTGATTTTTCTCTATTGTTCATTTTTATCATTTTTTTTTTTACACATTAAGAATGATGAGGGAAGAAAATAATCCAGAAATGTGCTGTAAAATCACTGGCTAATGTTATCTATAGAACACAAAAGAAAAGGTTGGAAGGGTGTTCATTTTATATGCAAAAGCACATTTATTATCCTGAGCTAGCAGCACTACCATTATTGACTCCTATCATCCTTATCACTCCTTAGGAATGCACATGGAAGAGCACTTTAGTTTCTGGATCACATAAAGAATGATAAGCTGAGAGTCAGAACAGAGAAAATTCCCCTTTAGGTTCATATACAATATCGGAAGAGAGAAAGAGAAGAGGAATAATGCAAAATTAAAGTACAACCAGTAAATTTTAGGAGAAAAGTAGATAGATAACTAAATGAAAAAAGAGATTTCAGCTCTGGTTATATCTTAATAGTGATAAACTTAAGAAGCTCATACAGCTGCTAGATGGAAGCTCCAGTTCCTCACAACTTGAGTCTCTCCAAAGGGCTGCTCACAACATGGTGTCCCCCATAGCCAAAGGAGAGGGGGAGAGAACAGAACACCCAAGATGAAAGCTTTGGCATATTTTATAATCTAAGCTTGTTAGTGGGATAATAGCATTTCTGCCATGCTTAATTGGAACAATGTTTGGGGAGGAGTGGATTATATAAAGGTGTGAAAACAAGGAGGCAGAGATCATTGGGCACTATTTTGAAGGCTGGTTACAGTGTTTCTGTTGTTATGGCTAAGTAAAATAGTATCTAGGACTATGTCAAGTAGTGTACCATAATCATATGTCACTTTTCTTTTTTTCCAAAATTAATAATTGCCTCTTTTTTTAAAGTGTCTATCATTAAAGCTTTCCAAAATTGTCCACAAAGCCTTTTAATATGATTGCACACATAGTCATTCAGATTATCTGTAAGTTTTACATTTTCCCCTGATCTTCCCTGCTATGGTTTGAATGGCTGTCCCCTCCCAAACTCATGTTGAAATTTAATTGCCATTGCAATAGTATTATGATGTGAGAACTTTAAAAGAGAATTAGGCCAAGAGAGGTCTGCCTTAATTATGGATTGATGACACTATTGCGGGAATAGGTTCCTTACAAAGGATGATGAGTCCAGCCCTGTTCTGTCTCCCTTAGCCCATTCACCATGGGAAGATGCAGTAAGAAGGCCCTCGCCAGATGCCAGACCCTCAATCTTGAACTTCTCAGCAGCCAATAAATTCTGTTCATAAGTTACCCAGTCTGTATAATCTGTTAAAACAGCACAAAATAGACAACAAAATTCTCCTAGAACCCTCTATCTTTATGCTTTTTCAATATTGTACTAATTTTTTTCTGCTACCTTATTTTTCATATCCAAGAGATCCTTGTTTCCTAATTCTTCTTCATACATACATCTTTATATATGTGTATAAATATACATATAAGTGTATATACATATGCGTAGGTACACATATACGTATATATATATGTGTACATATGTATATACATATATGTGCGCACACACACATATGTGTACGTATGCATCCTATTCTTTTCATCATTGAAATAGTCTTTTAGGCTGGGCATGGTGGCTCATACCCGAATCATAGCACTTTGGGAGGCTGAGGCAGGAGAATTGCTTGAATTCAGAAGTCTGAGGCCATCCTGGGCAACACAGTGAGACTCTATCTTCACACACACACTAATAAAAAAAATAAAATTAGCTGGGCATGGTGGTATATGCCTGTAGTCCCAGCTACTTGGGAGGCTGACATGGAAGGATGGCTTGAGTCTGGGAGATCAAGGCTGCAGGAGTTATGATCATGCCTCTGCACTTCAGCGTAGGCAACAAAGAGAAACCCTATCTCTCTCTCTCTCCCCCCCCCCTCACACACACACACACACACACATATACACACACAAATTGTATTTGATATCTCTGAAATTATAATTATGGTGTTTCGCTTTACATTTTTCTTTTGTTCTTCATATTTTCTCTTTTTATTAAGCGCTCCTTTGCTTTTCCTTTTTTCTCCATGTTAAATGTTTTCCTCAAATGTTAGCTAATGAATCCCTGGCCCAAATTAATATTTAAGAGTAAACATTTTGTGTGAATAAGTAGGTTGGTCAACTAATGGGTTTCTCTGTGTAAGTTTCTTGCTCTGAGCTAGTACTATGGGGAGAAGCAGACCAGAACCAGAAAGCCTATTCTCTAGACTGTTCATCCTCTCCAGATATATATTCTGTCATCTGCTTGGAGCATAAGCTTGGCTTCTGTATGCAAAGAACTAAGTGGCAGAAGGGAGTCAGAAGAGGCTTTTTCCATTCATTTCCACTTTTTTCTCCTGTGTTTACATAATCCCTGACTGCAGTGGAACACCTCACTCCTGCTTCATATTCCCATTCTAGATTCTTGAGCTCAATTTTTCCAAACGATAAATCTCTGATCTCCTGGAAGGATGGGAGAAAGGGAAGTGAGTTGAGGCAGTACAGCATAATTGTCAAAATTCTGGACTTCGGAGTCAGACTGTCTAGATGGTGCTAAACTGCCCCCTTTACAGTCCTATTTTCAGCTCTATGGCTCACTTGTTCTGTCAGTGGTTCCTGGCATCAGAATTCCTGAGCCCTCCTCAGATGCTTGGGAGGGATGGATCAGTCCATTTCTCACTGGGGACCCGTGGTGTCATGGGTTGAACTGTGTCTTCTCAAAAAGATATGCTGAAGTCCGAATCCCTAGTACCTGTGAATATCAACTGTATTTGGAAATAGGACCTTTGCAGATGTTATCAAGTAAACTCAGGGTCATATTAGATTAGGTTGAGTCCTAATCCAATGACAGGTGTCCCAGTAAGGCGGCCATGTGACAAGTTAAAGGACACATGGAGAGAACACCATGTGATGATGGAGACACACTCTGGGGTGATGCAGCTATAAACCAGGGAACACCAAGGACCCCTGGCAGCCCCACAGGCTAGGAAAGAAGCATGAGGCAGATTCTCCCCCAGAACCACCAGAAGGAACCAGTCTTGCCAACATCTTATTTCAGACTTCTAGCCTCCAGACCTGTGAGAGAAATAAATTTGTTGTTTACAGCCTTCCAATTTGTGATAATTTGCTATGGTAGCCCTAGGAAAATAACACATCTGGGTTCCGGCTTTCTCCTCGCATCATCATCCTCTCCATCCTTCCTGTCTCTATATATTGTTGTTTCAGATTAAAGGCACCTTGATGTCACAAGAGCTGGAAACTGTTTTTGTGACTCTTTCTCTTGGTGGCTTTGTGGTGATTCCCAAGGAGAAAAGGAGGTAAAAAATATCTTTATTATTCTATTTTAAAAACAAAATTCTCTGTAGTCTTAATTTTCAACATTTTTTTCTGCTAAAATAGTTGATATTACTTCATGTATTTTAAGTACAGTCCAAGAAATATTCATGGTAAGAAAATAAATTTCCATGTCTCTAATTACTAAAACCATTCTATGTACCATTCTCCCTGAAGGATTTGCAATAACTTTCTATTGGCAAATGTATCATGGAGGGAAAGTGAAGAGGCGAAGGAACGAGAAGGTGCCCGCAGATTTTAAGTTTACTGAGAAGCTACTCAATTCTAGACTCTACATCACAAATCTAGGAACTTCCACACATTTTCATTTAGTCTTCCTAACAGCCTATGAAACATAGTGTAATTTCTCTGCTTATAGCTGAGGAAAAGAAAATTTAAAGACAAATAACCCACCACGATCACCCTGATAGTAAGTCAAGAATTTAAACCGAGACTTGTTTGACTCCAAAGCCAAAACCTGACTCCGAACTGTTTTTCAAGGACAAACTGCTCTGCCAGACCATTCACTTGTAGAAACAGTATTTGAAAATCTGGTTAGTTTTATGCTTTCACAAATAGTCACTGAATAAGAACAACTTCTGCTGTTTTTTTTTTTTTTT
>NW_016107429.1:4228573-4253725 GCF_001604975.1 Cebus imitator | reverse complement strand
TTAAAGTACCTACTATGTGTCAGGCATTTTGCAAATTATTTATTTGTAATACTGACAGCAATTTCAAAAGGTGGTTTCCATATACGTGGCTACTTTGAACTCACCTTTAAGGAGGGAAAATAAAACATAAATCCAATGGTATCTTATAAATAAATATCAAGTGTTGTTTTCTTAGAAAAGATTTCAGACACATAATACAGTTGGCACATGCCTGGAAGACACTCAGCTGCAGTAGGGTCCCCCATCCCTGCCATAATGTCTTCTACAGATGGAATACAACAGCAAAAACAAACCACACATTGTTATGTTCCAAAAGAGTTTTCATTATTTTCCTGTAACTGCTACACTTTTTAAAACACAAAGTATCTTATCCTTTCAGAAAATCTGATGACTCAATGTGCCCGATCTCGTCAGATATCAGAAGCAAAGCAGGGTTGGCTTAAAAAAAAAAAAAAAAAAGAAAATCTGATGACTCTGCTTGGCTGGTGCTGTACAGCATACTCAGTCTGCCTACTGCCTAACTGAGCACTGTGGTCACACTTGGAGATTACTTTTTAGAAGCTTGAGGCTACTGGGGACCATCTGCCCTTTATCACAGGACCTGCGAGGCACTTCGGCCACTTTTCTTCCCAGGGACTTCAGACACTATACTATCACTACACAAGTAATCATCTCCCTCTGCAACTAGGCCATTAATGTAAAAATCACTTTGTGCTTTTTCTAATCACTTTCCTCTGACATTCCCTAGAGGAGATGTGTTATCACCCACTGACCTTGCCTCCTTCCCCTAGCCAGAGACTATGACTTTCAGGAAAAGACCTGATCTCCTAATTATCAGAGAAAACAGGTGTTATCAGGTGGGAGTTCCGAATTCTCCCTTACTTACTGTCTGCATCCACTTCTATTCAAACGTCCACTTCTATTCAAACATCCTTCCTTTGTAACTGTCCAGGTGCTCTGCACCTATGCTCTCACATCCCATTCCCTGGGAACCTAAGTTACTGTTCCCCTAAGTCTTAGCCCCATACCTCCAGAGCTATTAATCCTTCCTTTCAGAATACAAAGACAGTAAAGCCTTTGTGATATGAATGGCAAAGAAACATAATATGCTCATTAAATCATAAGCCATTTGGTGCAGCTATTTCCCTACTTTTTCTTTTTTTTAATATCTGGGCTTTCAAAAAAAAAAAGTTCCACTCCTCCTCCAACCAAGGCTACCTGGCTTCTGTTTCTACCAATACTGTATTTCCCAAGATAAGCAGTGATACCTGAGCTCTTCAATCCCATCTGTGCTTGGGTGCTCATCCATCCTTTTTGTACGTGGTCTTTCTAAACATGTGGCTTTGGTGACTTTTCTTTCCCATCTCTGTGTCACTGGTGGCTCTGAGGGGAGAATGCTCCTCCTCTGGCTCCTCTTTCTCTTCCTTGCTCCCCTTCCAAGTTTTACGACCCAGATGAGACCTGCATGACTTCTAGCCTGGGAGATCCAGTAAGACCAAGACTATCCCAGGTACAGATGATGTCATTTCCTCTGTATGCTCAGTGAACCTCCACAGTAGCACCACCACTTCATTGGATTGTAACTGTTTAGGCTACACAATTTATTTGTCTCTATAACTGTAGATCTGCCAACCATTTCACATGTCCATGAAAGTTTAGTTCTCAAATGGCAAACAATTATTAATATACTAGAAATGGCTTGCCTTTTGAGTAATGCAAAATTACATAACACATAGAAACAGACAATGTGTAACGAATCAAACAACAAAATCAGTAATTCTCTAATCCTCTTTTAAAAGGGATTTCTATTTTAGGAAAAATTTGATGAAATCAACTGATCCTTTCACCAGTTTTTGTTTGCTTTTTTTAAGTCCAAACACAAAATTGAAAACAAAAGTACAGAGTTCAAGGAGCGTCTAAAGTCTGTCCATTGATTCCTTATAAACTTAGACTCTGAACTTCTGCTACAAGAAAAGGGAGAGATTCAGAATGGGCAAACAATTTTAAAAGATCATAATAATTACAGTCCACTATGGAACACAAGCAGAACAAGAGACATATTAATCATAACAACCATTTCAGGGAAGTCAAGGACATTACTTTCCTTATACAATACAGTTCTTTATCTCCTTTCCACTAAATTTATTCCAGCCTTCAGCATACATTTGTGAATGCTCATTAAATGAAAGACATTTGCTATTTCTTGCATAAATGTCCTTTTAAAACAACTTGAAGTCTTCACTTCTTGAGACTTTTCTAGCCTGTTCATGCTTAAGAGTCTGTTTGATAATGACTATGCCAAAAGGTTGTCCTGCCCTGACTATAAATTAGATAAGAAAAGCCTTTCCTGTCTACCCACAGGGCATCCTTACCTAGGCAGGAGCCCTGCTGAGTCCGTTCTGCCTTTTGCTTGACTACATAGTAAATATAAGAGACTGATGTTTGAATAAATTGTGAAATCATCCAAATTATTTTACATTTCTGGCCTAGAAAAATCTCCTTAAAAAATATTTAAGTCTTTTGACAGCTACAGGTAGCATTTGATTCTGCTTGAAAGCCCAAGTGTAAGGGTGTCAAAAACAATTAGTATGTTAATAGCTCCCTTTCTTAGGTTATTTGGCAGGCACAAGTTCATCAGAAAAAGAACAAAAAATACTCTCAAGAAAATAGGCCAATGATATTTAGAAAATCACATAATTTTACTATATTGTTCCTTATCCTCCTTCTACTTTAAAATAAATGAAAATGGGAGTTGTCAATATTTCCTACTTGGATAGATAACTTTCTCTAGAGGGGGACTGCATTAGTGTTGTCCTCATTGTTTCTAAAGAAGACTTAAGGCAGTTAGTGCTCAGTAGACATCAATGGAAACCTCAGAAATCTCCTAATTCTCCCTCAAGACAAACTCTTGCTGTTTTTTTTTTTTTTAATTATAAGTTCTGGGGTACATGTGCAGATCTTGCAGGATTGTTACATAGGTATACACATGCCATGGTGGTTTGCTGCCTCCATCCCCCTGTCACCTACATTAGGTATTTCTCCTAATGTTATCCCTCCCCAACCTCCTCACCCCCTGCTATCCCTTCCCTAGCCCCTCACCCCACAACAGACCGCAGTGTGTGATGTCCCCCTCCCTGTGTCCATGTGTTCTCATTGTTCAACACCCATTTATGAGTGAGAACATGCGGTGTTTGGCTTTCTGTTCTTGTGTCCGTTTGCTGTTTGAGAAACGGCAGATCAAGAAACAAGGTGACCCAAGACTGAGTGGATTGGGGATGGGGGAGGAGTGGCTATATATGAAGTTTTGATATATCAACAATAAAGCCTGTCTGTGTGCCTCCCTTAGAAAAATATGCTAATTCAAAGATATCTAACCAGCTTCACATTTAACTCTGACTTCAAATCTTGGAGTGGCAGAGCAGCTGTGCCTGGAGGCAATACAATCTTATTTCTATAAAAATCTCTCAAAGTGCCATATATAAGTGGAAGAGTAAAAATAGATAATCAAATCCAAATTAAGGCTATTAAGAATTGATTTAGTGTAAAGATAATATAGCAAGATTTTGTTTAGGTTATGGATGCTCTCTAAAAATGCATAATACTTGTTTGCCTAAAATTTCGATTATGTTTTATCTTATTTTGTCACAGTTAAATAGTTTTATCATTAGGGGTTTTAATTGCGTATAGTTTATAGAATTCTTTCTGATTACTCTCTATCCATTTAACTGGAAAAAAATCCCACTGTACTACTTATGAAAAGAGAACCACCTAATGAGGATATAAACAAACTGCAGGCAGGTGCAGTGTAAGGTGTGGCTCGACATTCATATATGTGGAACCTTTGTCACAAAAGTTTTACAGAGTTTACAGGGGAAGAGAAGAAAAACACTAGTCACTCGGTGGTATACCAGAGATTATAAAGAAAACAATCAAGAAAAAAAAAAAGAAATGAGAAAATCAAAGTCTTCTTTCAACCTTCACTTTATAGGCTCCACTGCCGTGTAATTCCTCCCAACTTCTTGATTTCTTTTCTGCTTCTCCTTCACTTCATTACTCACCTGAGTCCATTCCTAAAGTCCAGTCCTTACCTTGCTATTCGCTTGTTTTAAAGACTGTCCTTTAGATAATTAACTTGCTTATGAAGTATTAGCAATTCTCTGTGAGGGTGTCTTAACCTACAGCTCTAGGCTGGGCTTTTTTCCTTTCTGATTTTTTTTCTTCCCCTCTTTGACTTTTTCCCCCCGCCCTAGCAGCCGATTGATGCTGGCATAGAGGCTGCCGTGAAGTCCTTTCAATTCCTCCCTCCCACTTACACTTTAGTTCCATATAAACTATGGGGACCTGCCATTTTCATGCTCAAAAACCTCAACAGTCCAAATTTCTTGACCTGTATCAGACTCGCAGTATGCTTCTTCCCCATCTGGTACTTTATTTTCAACTGGGCCAGCTGATTTATTAATACTTAAACACCACAGTATCATCTTAATTAAAATATATTAATAAACATTTTAATTATGTTGACTTAAAAGAGGAGATTTCACTATTTTCTGGAGACTACAGAAAGTCTTTAGGTTTGGACTGTGTTGAATAAAGAAAACAGATAATGCCCTGTATTCAACAAATACGTTCTTTTGTTTTAATGTTGCCACACTTTCCTTGACTAAGGGAAAGATATTTAATAAGTGGCCCTCCACTTCTAAGAAGCGAGTAACCCAATCAAGACTGAATCTCCCCTCCCTCACATCTGATCCAACAATTCTTTGAAGCTATGCATAGACCAAACAAGCAAATATCTCCTTTTGATGATAGATAACTTTAAGGGAGGAGATGGGAAGTGGTTAACTGTGTTCACGGCTGGAATTTTAGCAACTGACATATCAAATTCCACTTATTTGGGTAACATTAAGAGATTTGACTTTTCTCCTTAACATATACTAATAGTTTCATTCAAGTATAAACATAAACATGTCTGTTCGTTCAACACATTCTTATAAACACTTATGTGTCCGATACGAATCCAGCTAAGCATTGGGGTTACAGCAGTCAACAAGACAGATATGCTCCTTTATGCCTTGTTTCCGCCATAATGAAACTCATGAGTAGTGTGACAGAGATCAAATAAAAACATCTTCAGGACAATGTGCATTACAAAATGGGAAGACTAGGGTGTTGCTACAGTGTACAATTCTATAAGTTTCAGACTGTGGTTCAAAAGACCTCCTGAAAAACTGCATACATGCTATTCCTGCTGCTGCTAGGTCACTCTGCCCTTGGGTTTTGGCCTCATTTCTACTCATCCTTCAAGTCTCAGCTTGGATTTCAGGTCCTTCTAGAAGCCAGCTCTAAACTGTCCTCAAAATGCCTGGATCAGTCTTTCTGACTTCCTGGTCTTGCCAAAACTTTTTGTGTTACTTCTAACCTGTCATTTACCAAAAGTAGGGCAATTATTACTAGTCTGTCTTTCAACTAGATAGCACATTCCTGGAGAGTATCTATAAATCTTAAGTGCCTAGCAACAGCTTAGTACATTTTGCTGAATAAATAAAGATATAGCACATACTTAATTTCTGCCTGTGCCTTTATAGCCAAAGCAAAAGATAATAGGTAAAACTTGTAACAAGAGTGTTTTTAGTAGAGGTTTGGAGCACAGCACAGGGCTGGATAATTCAGTGCATGAGATGTCTATGCTTCTAAAGCCCATTGGAGTTAGAATGCTTGAGGTCAGTTTGCTAAAATACATACAGGGATATTTTAGCCCCAACATCCAGGAGGATACTTTAGCAGAATTATTTTTATTCTGAAAGAAAAGATACTTTCTCTGTTATAAAAAGAAACCTAAGAAGTCTGAGACTATAGTTATGATATAAGAAGGTACAGACAGCAAAAGATAAACAGACAATAAAAAATTAAAATTGTAGCTAATAAACTTAAATTTGGGCTGTGGATATATATTTTTTACCCAAGTCTTCTATAATATTTCTAACAGAGCATAGGTTTATTAAAATTAATATAAATGTTTTAATACTGAGTTTATTAAAAGAAATAAAAAGTGGTCATAATTAATTCTAGATTATTCTCATAATCCAAACCTCAGACTAGGAAAACAGTGCTATCTAGTGGTTAAATTTGGGAACAAAAGGTGAGGCACACCAGAGGCTGAAGAACCTCCGAGAGGTTTTGTCTCAATAGTTCAACTATATGTTACAAGCAAAAAAAATGTATGCACATGAGTCATCAACTCATGGATGGGAAGGGGATAAGATACTGATTCAAGCAGCTTTGTTAAAAGTATAGCATGGCAAAGAAATTAAGAACTTGGACTCTGAAGTCAGATAGGCATGCATTCAAAATTTGACTACATGCCCTTAAACAAGTTATCAGACCTGCTTAATACTTGACTAATTTCAACTATGAAAGGGGAAAAAATATTGACTCTCTGATAGAATTATTTGAGGTTAAATGGGTAATATGCATAAAACATTCATCATAGTGCTTAGCATTTAGTAAGCCAAATATCCCAGTAAACATTAGCTTATTATTACTATTATTATTTTACATAGGCTATAAATGAATTTCAAATAGCTGTAGAAAACCTTTTGAATCTTCTAGTCACGAGATCAATATCAACAATATATACTTGTAGAAAATATAAATATTAGACATCAATTTTAAGTATATAAAAGCAAATTAAAAATAAGTTCAATTTTACTTTTCAATTATATAGTTCAGTTGCAGGGTTAGTATTTTCAACGAAAACAAAGAATTTTTTAGAAACAGAAAGTTTACACAATAAACTCCAAAATGTTATACTAAAATAATCAGCACCCTTTTTGCAATAAAGACATTTTCCTTAACTAAATCCTGCATTTTCAATATCTAGTCTAATAAATCTATAGACACATAATTCTTAAGATAGATTAGGTCATTTGGATTTCTTTCTACTTGGTTAGAAATATGAAGGGAAAACAACAGAAAAATGTAGGAATTCATCACATTTATTTAGAACAGAGAATTTGATCTTTGTGATATATCTCGTGTGGCTTGCTATATAATCTACTAGGTTAATTATCATTAACAGCCTTAGAACTTAAGCAAGTACACACGTTAACTTTATAGAAGTGCAATGCTCATCTGCTTTACATATAATAAACAGAAACATCACAATTTATAAGTAATTGTATCTGAGCCATTATATCCCAGACACTTTACTAATATTACAGTCACAAGGCTGAGTTCACCAAGCCCAGTGCACAAAGTTGCCTGAACCAATTTTCCCCCACATATTATCTAAAAAATATATTTTAAATTAACCATAGGATGGTATATGCACATCATTAATCATATCACAATCATTGTGTTTGGCTGTAGTTCTTTTATAATGATTTAAAATGGGAGCTGAATTATTTACCTTGTTAATAATAAAAATAACTGAAGTACATATACAAAAACAAAAAAGAATTAAAATAGAAATTAGAACCGTATTCTGGTCACAGTTGTGTCATTAACCAGCTCTGTACTCTTGGGAAGCTTTCAGCTACTCTGGGTTTCCATTTATTCATTGATAATACAAAACAATCTGTAAGATCAGGATAGACCTACCTTCTACAGGTTTTGGCATTGTGAAATACATCACAATGGCTCTAAACATAACCCTACAATTAGGAATTACTTAATTAGTCACAATGAACTTCTCTGACTTATCCCAACTCTTTTTTTGTATTGTTATAAAAGGGAAAGGCAAGACAAAACAACAAAAAAGACCTACTTAAGAGATTGCAGCATCTTTTTACTTTTACAGTCATTTGTTAAGTACCTACTATATGTACTTTACCTTGGGCAGTAAGGATCCACACACCTGTTAAAAGATAATTACATCCATGTCTTTTTCTTATTTACCTCATAATTATTTTAGGCTTCCCTAAAAATTGGCACAGGTTTCTCTCTCAGTCACATGTTAATAATTCTAGAACTTAATTAATCTGCACCCAAAAAACTCTGGAATAAAATCTGTCAAGTTTTTTTACATTTATAAATCTGGCAAACATTAGTGACAATCTCACTCAGAAAATCAGCACCCACAATCAATGAATGTGTTTTGACTATGGAAGGTAGGCAGAACCCAAGTACATAACACAGAGGGAAAAGAACCAAAGCAAATAAAAGCCAATCAGCATGAAATAGTACCGTGAACAGAGCAAAGAGTTACATACGGTTGGGCATGGAGGAATGCTTAGAGATTTTTGAGAGGATTCCATCTTAGATAAATATCAGAGGCTACAGTTAATTCACCTTTTTAGTGATTTTAGCACATCCTTCCATAATAATACCATATGAAGCTCATCTACGTGTATTATTTTCCCAAAATGCCAGTCGAGGTATTTCTAGCTGCACTGGCAAATGTGGGAGAGTAAAAAAGGTGACAGATTTAATACTTCAAATTGTATCTTGACATATAGTAAGTCCAACACTTAAAAAAGTGTTATGAGAGAGTGCCTTGGATACCACTAATCAGCAATGATTGAATGTTAACTTCAGATAATTATAATAATAAAAAATTCACTAGAGACCCGATAGAAGAACCTAAAACACAACCTCAACGTAATAGGGATGAAAAATACAAGTACACAATCCCATAGCAAATATGTACATGCACACATTTTTACTACTTTAGTTATATTGAAACTTGAAAATTTCACAGCAGCCTACTAAAATCACAGATCAATAAGATAAAAGTAGATAAGAAAAATGTGCAATTTATGAATACGGTTTATTACCATGGTTACAAACTTTCAGTACAGGCCTCTGAGACATTGGACTGAGACTCTGCCGAACATCTGTTAAAAAATATAAAAAAGAAACTTAATATAGAGGTCTGTGCATCTCAAGAAGGAAAACAGTAGTAGACATACTTTTTTCCAAGGTTAAGTATTTCTGGCAGCAAAGTAATGCTTCAATACCCTGAAATACTTGAAGCAGTAATGTTATGACTTTTACTTCCCATTTAATTATGCTACTGTAAACTCCACTGGGATAAGGTACATATGGTTCTTTAGATGATACTTGTCACACTAATCAGCATTTTCTAGGTTCAGTGCATTGATTTGTTAATGTGCTACTGACATCAGCCAACTGGAATGCATATCTCCCTGACATTTGTCTGTACAAGGGATTAAGCAAACTTATGAAACTTCCGAACAGTTGTTGCCCACGGCACTGCATTCTCGACACATGACTTTAAAAGAATGAGAAAAAAAGGGTTCTTCTTTGTGATGGCTCCCTAGAAAGTAACATGAAACAAGAATAGGGTTCACCTTTCGGCTTCGGTGTCCTTTTTCTTCTGTCGCGGAAGGCAGCCCCGGACTGCAAGGCCTCCAGCAGATTATCCATCACTCCTGTCTCATCACCCTCTGTGAAAAGAGATGCAGGGAATTCCATCAGCCCTTAGGGTTACCATAGCAATGTCAAAGCATACACAGAAACTGGTGATGGTGATGGTAGGGGAAAAATAAGATCAGATGCCGGGACGAAACCAGCAATTTCAAAATAAGACAGGACTTTAACTCTCTCATAAATCAAATATCTTTTAATGAATCTGTCTCATTAGTGCCTATGTTACTGACCACTAAAGAGGACTGAGTTCCAGTGATTCACTTCAGAGCACTGCTTTTATAGTCCAATGGCATAATTACTTTAAATGGAATGTGGTTCTAGTCATGTCTAAGTCTTGGGTTATCATAAATCACATTTCTTTTGTAGAAATGAGCTATTTTCCAGACATCAGCCTCTATTCTAAAATCAACCAGGTATGGGAGAGTGTTTTTGTTCCTACTGAGATTCTGCTGTCTAAACTTATCAGACAAAATTATATTTCCATGCTAACTTTTGTGAACATGCTTCCAACAACTGATTTTTCATATCAGAAGATAATAATCCCCTGACTTAAGGTGACACAGATCACTACAAAATTTTACAGAATGTGTAAGTTTATCTTCTATAATAAAAAATAAAGCAAAAGAGGTTCTCTAAAATCAAAAGGACTCCATTCCATTAAGATTATGTTAAGTTGATATCCTGCATATAATTAACGAAAGATGTGGCTACAGAGCCAATTCTCTCTACAAAGAACAGATTATGACTAATATTTGTAAGTATTTATAGTTATCAATGTTAAATATTATTCAAAGAAAGCAGGAGAAAAAGCTTCAAAGGAACTATTGGCCCAAACCAAATTCAAGGAAACCCTAAGGACTTTTTAACTGTCCAGAAAAGGTAACTTGCAGGCATTCTTTATGAAACTGTATGGCTGGTGTACTGCTACATTTAAAATAATGGAAAGCTATTTTCCTTGGAAATTTTTATTTTTTTTTCCTTTTGATACACAATCCCTTTATAGAGAAAAGGTGAAAAGAAAATGCAGTAGAATACAAATAACATACTCATTTACAGTTTATAAACAGATACACAAATATAAATATGCATCAGCCCTTTTTCCATCTGCTTCTATTTCACATTTTTAGAAGAGTACTAAACCTTGTAGGTGTTATCAAAAAAGGTGGGTGACAAATAGAATATTTGGAAGTTGTTAATTTACTGTAAACTTAATTCTGATATGATGGCTATTTTAATTAAAATACATGAAATATTTCAGACAGCTAAATAAGTAGCTATTTGAAAATTTACATTCAAATTCAAATATATTTTTCCTTCAAAAACTTCAGACAATTTCAAATATTTAAGGTAGTAAAAGAAAAAGAAAACATTTCAAAATCTAAAATTAAAATTTTAAATCTTTTTCAAGCAATCATGAGATTGAAAGAAAAAAATCCTAGTACTGAAATCAAATAGAAACAAATGAACATATTTTCATATTGATAGCATTAATTATAAAGGAGGGGAAAAAAGAATAAATCCAGGTAACTTTTGAGTACTTTAATGGCATAAAGTTTAAGGGAAAAAAACATAAATAAAATGTCAACTTTCTTCTTAGTAAATTTGTTGTTGGTAGTGGTATGATGTAGTGATTCTGAGACTACTGTGTGTGTATAAAAGACAGGGCAGGTGTGCAAATGTGCTATTGTTGTGGTCACTATGGGAAGGAAATGGAAATATGGAATTGGAGAAAAAGAAAAAGAACCATGAAGGGTTGGATTGGATTTACAGGTATTAATGTAAGCTCAAAGCTTAAAAAACAAAACAAAACTAAAAAACAATAAAAAAAAACCCCTTTACCTTTAACACTAAGATGATAGCAATGAGCCTTTGGATCTTGGTTTCTAGATACCATTACTAGCCCTCACATCTTGGTTGCTAATTACCTCTCTCGCCCTCTGATCTTGGTTTCTACATACCATTACTCCCTAAAAGGAATGAGAATGCTTACAGAAATGGCTGATTCTAGAACTGAGGCCAAGAAAGTGTGAAATGAGTCAGAAACATATTGTTGTGCCAGAAAATCAGAAAGTGCTCAAAAATAGATAGTGATATGCTGAAAAGACAGAAGAGCCAGACTGAAATGTTGCCTTGGCCAAATTTAGGACAACTGAGTATCAAATAAATAATGATGGGAATGGGATTATTCCACACTGGGGGGAAAAAAGATTCATGCATCCATACTGATACTAAAAAATACATAGTAATCAAAATGCAGGAAAGAGAGTTCCTTTCTACAGAAGAATGTCAAATAATAAATGTCAAAGATAAGAGGGAAATAGAAAATTCACCACATTACAGTTCACATAGTAAGAAATGATTCAGGCAGGAGTCGTCAGTGGTTGCAAAAACCATTGCGTGTAAGGATGTGGAGGAACAGGATATGTAGAAATCTGGTAGATTCCACCTTACCCAAATAATCAAATTTGACATTACCAATAATGTGGAATGCACTGATATCAATTGCCTCCTGAAGTGATGCACAACTTAACCTGTGTAGTGCTTTGCACAAAAATATTTAACTTGAATCTGAATGCAAGGCAACAATCATACAAATCCAAAGTGAGTGACATTCTGTGACACAACTGGCCTAGGATCTAAGAATGTATCAATATCATCAAAGACAAAGAGAGGAAGAAATAGAGAGAGAGAAGAAAAGGCTAGAGAACTCTTCTAATTTAAAGGAGACCAAAGAGACATGACAACTAAGTACAGAGCAGTCCCTGATTAGCTCCTGAATTGGAAGGAGTTATATATGACATTATTGAGATAATTGGAGAAATTTGAATATAGACTGATATCAGATAGTTACATTGTACCAATGTTAAGTTATCAGGGTGTGATAACTGTATTATGGTTCATTAGAATAATCTCATTGTTCTTAGGCATTAGATGCTGACAGTTTTAGGCTCACAAAACAACTTACACAGTTTCATGTTTATTGCTTCGTGCCTTTGAACATGCTATTATCTCCACACAGAGCATCTGTCTCATTTCCCTCACCAAGCTAGCTCTTACCCCTCCTTCAAAACAGAGAACTGAGAATCCTTCCCTGACCCACGTGGCCTAAACTGGGTACCCCTCTGTGCCCCAATGGTCTGTAATACATATAACAATAAATTCTTTACAATGTTACATTGTTTATGTGACTGTTTCTACCGCTAAACTATGAGCTCACTGAGGGCAGTGATTATAGATTTCATTTATCACCTGGCAAAATGCAACTAGTATATACAGTGTTCGACAGACATATGTTGACTAAATTAGCTAAATATATGTTGACTAAATTAACTAAGATGGTCAGCTGAAAGGGTTGATTATGCAGGAGAATAAAGGTCATAGATGGACAGGGGACCAGGGAAGAGATGGGAGTATGTTCCCATCATCATTTGAAACAACACAGCTTTATTCCTTCTCCCTTGTCTCATACATCTATTTAGTTGTCAAATATTATAGACTGAAACTTCCCATTATCTCCTGAACTAATCTGCTGCTCCTTTTCTAACTGGCTTTATGTTGGTCGTATGGAACTGAATTATTTTTTACTGGAATACTGCATGAGCTGCCTAGTCACGTTACTTCCAGTTTCTCCCTAATTCTGCCCATGTATTACCAATAAGTAAGCCCTACAAAAGAAATGATCTTCAGTTCCCCCATTACAAAGTTTCAATATATCTCAGTTCTTACAATATAAAGTCCCAATATTTTTTCATTTTTATTTTTAATGTTCTTTTTTCCTCTCAAATGGATTCTGACAGATAAAGTCCTAACTCTTATTCTTTCCCCAACAATGATTTCAATTGTGTTTACAATCTTATCTCTTACTTCCAAGCACTGCAACCTATTCTTTAGCTAAAGGCAACTGCCTGTGATTCTCTACAAGCATTCTTTCTCTTGTCCATCACCGTCCACCTGGAACCTCTACCCCTGCTCTCATCCCCCAAAGCAGATGGCTATTTTTGGCCTTCACTCCCACATGCATAATGGGAAGAAAACAATACTGAAGTAAAACAACATGCATTCTAGTCTGAGCTTTCAACTAACTACCTGTGTGACACTGGACTATTATTTACATAATAATTCCTGACATAAGCAATACAGAAAATATCTGTCTAGGGTTAATGAGGGAATCAAATGAGATAACACAAATGAAAGCACTTGGTAAATTGCTATGTGATATAAAAGTATAGGGAAACAAATTCACAGGTAAAATTCATAGTAAATTATAGGGTGTGTATGAAATACCTGCTTATTATTGAATGTTTCAAGCACTGTTTTAGAAATAGTACAAATGAAGGAAGCTTATTTGTGTGTGTTTACGTGTATGTTTGTTTGTTTGAGATGGAGTCTCGCTCTGTCACCCAGACTGTAGTGCCTAGGCTTACTGCAACATCTGCCTCCTGGGTTCAAGCAATTATCCTGCCTCAGCCTCCCAATTAGCTGGAATTACAGATGCACACCACCACACCCAATTAATTTTTGTATTTTTACTAGAGACAGGGTTTCACCATGTTGGCCAGGCTGGTCTCGAACTCCTGATCTCAGGTGATCCACCCACCTGGGCTTCCGAAAGTGCTGGGATTACAGGCATGAGCCACTGTGCATGGCTGAAGGAAGTCTTTTATAGTGTATTCTATTATTTTCTTTATTAGGTATAACATCATTTTTAAGAAAAACTCTGACTTGAAGTACAAATACACTCTTGAAATAAACCAAAGTGTAAGATGGGGACATATAAAGATGTTCTTCCAAATGTTAAAAATGCATTTAGAACATTCAACCAACACATGTTCACCTGGCATATGGTACTATGTGCCAGGATGTTAGTAGGCACTAAAGATACCCAAGACTCATGCATACGGTACTGTGTGCCAGGATGTTACTAGGCACTAAGTTATCTAGGCTGCAAGGGTTAACACAAAAGCATTTCTGTTCTCAGAAGCAGAGAAGTGTATATATGAGTTACTGGAGAAGTACAGCTTCCTAATAAATGATGACCTGAAGAATAAGTAGGAGTTACTCATGGCAGGGACTGGAGAGGGAATAGCATTCTTGGCAAAAGGAATAACAGGTACGAAGGCAAAAAGTCAGAATAAAAACAAAAAATGAGGTGTAATAAGGTGTTTAAATGATTTACATTTACAATAGTTTAACACAGGCCAGAGAAGTTAAAATCAGTCATTTTTTCTTCTAGAACAGAATTCAATTTCTCCAGCAGTAATTTATATTAAAAATATTTATAGTTTCTCCTCTGCTGTAAAAACTGTTAATAGACTAACTGCAAGAGGCAAAGCTTTTCTATATCTAAATAACATATCACCTTAATTTGTAAATAGTATTTTAAAAAACTGCACTGTGTCAAAGGAAATGGAGAAGGGAGAGTTAAGGACATTTCTGAAGTGGAATCAATAGGTCTTAGGAATCGAAAGGGGGCCAAGCTGCTAAGGACACGTCTGAGATCTCTGAGGCCCATGGCTGGTGGAAAGCAAAATATGAAATTTAAATATTATTGATTTTGATGGGGAACAAAGATTGGAAAACATAATGGGTTTCCTTTTGGACCTGCTAATGGAAGGTGCTAGCAGGGACCTCCAGATAACTTCTGGAAGACAGCTGGAAATTCTGGCCTCATATTCAGACAAAAACGTGGGTGATATTTTTGGAAGTCATTTCCATATTGTAAAAAATACTTATTCAGCACTCTGGAAAAGCATATGCCTGAATTAGGAGAGGTGGCATCTTGGAAACCACCTAAATTTAAAGGACAGGAGTAAAAAGATAAGTCTGTCATCCAGTAGGAACTCTCTTTCCTTACTCCATTTTCTTCAGCCAAGGCACAGTACTGAAATTTTAGATAACTAAGGATACAAAGAAGATCCTCGAAAGTTCTAGAATACTGAAAGTAAGTAAACAAATGAAAACAGGTAAAATACGTAGGAAGGAAATAAGACTAGGACTGGAATTCTTAATGGCAACACTGAATTCCAAAAGATAGGCAAGAAATGGCTTCCCAATTCTGAAGTAAAACTATTTCCAGTGAAGGAATGATTATATTGCTAATTAATCATGGATAGAAAATGGACATTTTTCAAACATGTGTCTATACATGCCTTCTTAGAAAGAGACTGGAAGATGTACTTTTACAAATCAAAAAAAAGAGGGTTAGAATAGTAGGAAAACATGGAATCCAGAAAAGGAGAAGGAATCAAGAAAGCAAAGTGGCAAATGAATTCCCACGATGTCCCAGTCTCAGAGCAGCCAGTTCAGATCACACGGATCACCTGGGATGAAACTGGGCTGTGGGACAAAGGGGTGGCCATAGAGCCAATAGCAAATATATTGTATTTGACCATTTGCAAAATGATTGCTGATTATTCCCCAGATCTAATAAAAAGTTTGGATAATACAGTATCAGGTATGTATGCACAAATACTAAACAAACTTTCTGAAAAGTCTGTATTAATCTAGAAACAACAAGATTGTCCAATAGGAAATGCTGTAGTCTGAATATGCTAGACTTGACCTCCAATGTAATGGTATTAAAAGGTAGGATCTTTATAAGGTGATTAGGTCATGAAGGCAGAAATCTCATGAATGGGATCAATGGCCTCATAAAAGAGGCTGGAGGAATCTTAGTCCCTTCCACCACGTGAAGACACAGCAGCAAGACACCATCTATGGAGCAGAGAGTGAGCTATCACCAGGCATAAAATTTGCTGGCATCATGATCTCGTACTTTCCAGCCTTCAGAACTGCAAGAAATAAATTTTTGTTGTTTATAAATTGCCCAGTCTAAGGTGTTTTGATTATAGCAGCAGGAACAAACTAAGACAGAAAGTAAGGAACATTGAAAGCTGAGGTGAAAAAATAAACAACTTAAAATTAAAAAAAAAGAAAAATAAAGAAAATGAGGTATATTTACACAGTGCCACTATTATAAACACTGGCCATTCTGTTGACCACCAACTGTGATATAATTACAATGAAAGACAATAGAGTAAAGGAATAGGGGTACACAAGGTGAGAGTTAGCAGTGACAGGGCATTAGGGAACTAAATCAGGAACTCAGTAATGCCTAAAATACTGATAAATCACAGTCTATGTAATTATCTATAAATAGGAAACACATACATATCAGAAGAAATAACTAAGAGTTAAAAGTGATTGCCTCTGGGAAATGGGAGAAGACTGAGAGGAGTGAGGGAGAACATATTTTATCATGCTATAAGCCTATTATATTTAATTTAGGAATTTGCAGACATTGATAAATACAAGATAGTTAAAAATTTTCTTGAAAGAGAAAGAAGTTGACTGAGGAAGAGAATGTGAAGGAAGAGGTTGATTATTGATCTAAAGGTGCTTACGTCTGAGAAGGGGAGGATGACAGGTAAAAATAATACAACATAACCGGATGAATATTATGGCAGAGATATTCAGCATGTAGTACAGGGTGGTGGGCACGTTGCATGGGGCAGAGAGAGAAGGAACAGTCTCAGAAGGCTCAGAATACCTGAGACTTAAAGAACTGATTTAAGAGTACCAGGGCTGCCCAAAGAGACAAGACCCAGCTAAAGCTGTTAGGAAAGCTGTATAAGGCAGGGGTTCCTGAAGAATGTGCAATGGATGTGAGTAGGAAGAGATAGAAGGGGTAGTGCTGTGAGGTAAAGGTGAAGAGAGAGTCAGGGTCAGCTCACCAAGGGCTGAATATACCATGCTATGGAGTTTAGACTTTAAAGGAGCCGTGAAGTCATTTTAAGCTAGGAAGAAACATGGTCAATTTCTACTTTAGAAAGAATATTTTGAGAAGAGACAAGACTAGAGGCAAAAAAAAAAAAAAAAAGAGAGAGAGAGAGAGACAGACATGCTTAGTGATTTAAATCTAGACAAAATGTGATTACAAGGTCCAAGTAAGTTATAGAAGTGGTGGAGAAAATAGAAAAGAGAAAGGAAGAGACATGGAGAAATCTTGGTCTGTGTGGATGTGAATATTATAAAGAAATAAAGTTAAGGCTGATTTCCAGGCATTTGGCTCTGCCAGTTGGATATATATTGATATTATTTGGCAAGCACAGAACTGTCTCTGTTTGGTGGCAGAATGAGTTGGATCTAGTGAGGAGTTCAATTTTGGATATGTTAAGTTGAAATGTTCATGAAATATACAACCACAAAGTGATTCAAGGTGTCTAGAGGGCTGAGACAGTCACAGGATTAAAACTTGGGAAAGAGGAATAGGTTATACTAACACATTCAACTCAGAAACATAGGGTGTACCTGAAACTATGGGAAAGAGTACAAACTTAGTAAAGTGGTAGAGAACAACGCAAGTTTTGAATTCATCCATTTAGATGCAAACCAATGGCATCCCAACTAACAATCAGTGTTACTTTGGGCAAATTACTTAGTCTCTATAACCTTCATTTATTCCCCCTCAGTGTTGAAAGGGTAAGAAGAATAGCACCTATTTCATAAAATATTGGAAGGATTGAAAAAGATAAATCACATACAATGCTCAGTAGAGTGCCTGGCGCATATGAAGAGCTTACTAATAGTGAATCTTTGTTATTTTGGTTATTGATATTGTGGTAGAGTGTGGGCTCTCTTAGGGAGACGATGTGTAGTGACAAGAAAAGAGAGCTGAGGGTAATGCACAAGGCAAACTAATAGGTAAAGGTGCTTTTAGGAGGAAATGACTATTCTCAACCTGTGACCATTTTCAATTGTGTTTACTTTGCGTGTGCTTTTATAGCTCCTCATTTTACTCCCCATTGCCTCCTGACATACTTTCCTTAAGTCAAACCACTATATGTATATAATATATATATAAACACACACACACATATATATACATATATATATAATTATTATAATAATTATTATTTGAAAACACCTCTGTCACCCAGGCTATATTGAAGTGGAGCAATCTCAGTTCATGGAGACCTCTGCCTCCTGGGTTCAAGGGATTCTCTTGCTTCAGCCTCCCAAATAGCCGGGATATAGGCATGTGCCACCACGTCCGGCTAATTTTTTATATTTTTACTACAGACAGGGTTTCACCATGTTGCCCAGGCTGGTCTTGTACTCCTGAGCTCAGGCAATCTGCCCACTTCAGCCTATCAAAGTGCTGGTATTATAGGTGTGAGCCACTGTGCCAAGCGACATTTTATATTATTTCAGCAGTAGTAAGTGACATAAAGATTATAATCTAGAATTTGAAGTGGGAATGGGGAAGGAAAGCTCAGTTTCCCCAAAGTCTAAAAGTGTGCAGTCGATAAAATTCATAGGCTTATTGTTTAACCCATTCAGAAGAAAACCACACACATGCACGCACGCACACACACACACAAATGCCCTAACATAATTACATGAATTATTCCTCTATGATTCTGGTTATAGAGATTTTTGGGGAAAAGATTATACAGCTTCTCTTGGTAACCCAGTTCAGTCTTTAACCAGCTAGAACAAAGCGCAAAATACTACTTAAACCAGACAGCAAAAAGACAGGAATAACTTCAAACAAAGTCTTTGAACTTGTCTTAATCCAGGTGTGAAACTGAAAATTTATTTGAGTCAAGGGAGTTAGAAAGCCCAATTTTCATTAGGATTTAACTGATAAAATGATAATCAGAACAGTTGTCTTTCATGCTGTAATTAAGTGACTGGCTCAATCATAAGAAGCGGAATTTTATGGGGAAAAACCCAAATAGGTTAATATTTCTGTTTTTTTCACCCTTATTCTTCATGATTTATACAAATTTCATTAAATATATTTGTTATAAGTTAGAAGGAAAAATTAGAATATTTTACAAAAAAAGGAAATTTTGTTATTGTACTTTTTTCCTTAAAATAAAGCACTTAAGAGCAAAGTTAAAGAGCGAAACTCCTGGACTTGAATCTTGCTTCTTACTCTTATCAGCTGTGTGCTCCTGAAAGATCACCCCAATCTCCTTATGCCTCCTCACACCTATAAGATGAGGAAAATAACAGTATTTATCCTCAGAAGACTATTGTGAAGATTAAGCAAGGTATAGAGCTTAGCACAGTGCACCCTACATGTAAGGCCTCAAAAATATTAGCGATTCATGTTTTTAATATTTTGATGACTATTCTTGTTCACTAATATAGCAAATATTGCTGATTGGTCAACGCAACACATTCATTCCCTACCTTATTATTCCTTCCTACAGAGGCTAGGAAAGCTAAAATTTCTCTCTGTGGCTCCCTTGCAGCTAAACTAGGGGTGGACACGTGATGCATTTCTATCTAATAAGGCATATCTGTAAAATAAGGCATATCTGTAACCACTCTTCCTCTTCCTATCTTAAATATGGCCTGGAATTACGACAGCTATGTCTGCTATCATTATGTTACAGCCTCCTTCTTCCTATCTTGAATAGGCTTAGATCTGTAGCATCCATCTTACACTTAGAGTACAGGTCACAAGGTAATCCTTTTAGTTGCTCTGGATAAAACATAAGGCTTGCTGGAGCCCAGGAGGCAGAGGCTGCGGTGAGCTAAGATCCCACCGCTGCACTATAGCCTGGGTAACATAGCAAGACCCTGTCTCAAAAAAATCCCATGATCAAGGCTGGGCACAGTGGATCACGCCTGTAATCCCAGCACTTTGGGAGGCCGAGGCGGGCAGATCATGAGGTCAAGAGATAGAGACCATCCTGGCCAACATGGTGAAACACCACCTCTACTAAAAAATACAAAACTCAGCTGGGCGCTATGGTGCGCACCTGTAGTTCCAGCTACTCGGGAGGCTGAGGCAGGAGAATTGCTTGAACCCCGGAGGCAGAGGCTGCAGTGAGCCAAGATTGCGCCACTGCACTCCAGCCTGGTGTCTGGACAGAGCAAGACTCTATGTCTCAAAAAAAAAATAAATAAATAAATCCCATGACCAACATCAAAAAATGAGGCTATATTTTCAAAGTTTAAGTGAAAAATGTTTTGTAGCTACATTAGAATGTGTAAATGAAAGTTACTACACAATTTATTACATTGTAACCAAATTTGAATCTAAATAATTTCATGTCTTACACTAAATGGGATTATAGAGATGACATTTATGAAATAAAGGATTATTATTCTACAAACTCTCCACCTTAAAAAAAATCTATTATTGGATGTCACGAAAATATTATTGAATTTTAACTATAAACACAACCAGCAAAAATGGTAATATAAATATACAATGACAAATTATATCATGTTGTTATTAATTCTTAATTTCCAAATTTCTTATGATTTAGATTTTGTTGTAAGACAATTCAGGATAAAAAAGTTACTTCTCTGCTTATTTAATTGTCTACTCAAATTAAAAAGGTACAATCATTTTTGGAATATAAACCTATTAAGGCACAAGATTTAAGAGTAACCATATCATGGATGAATTTGTCATTACAAAATAAGACATATCACATTAAAAAAAAATTCAATATATAAGACAGCATTTCCCAAAGTGTTCACCACAGAACACTAGTCCTATAAGAAGCTCTGTGTGTATGTGTACCTGTTTAGGGAAAGGGGGTAGAGGAAGTGGTTCTATGGTGAAATAAATTTGGGTAATAATGTGCAATAGAGGCTGGGTGTTGTGGCTCATGCCTGTAATCCCACCAATTTGGGAGACTGAGGCACGAGGATCACTTGAACCCAAGAGTTCAAGACTGGCCTGGGCAAAATAGTGAGACCCTGTCTCTCAAAAAAAAAAAAAAATAGCCAGTATGATGGTACATGCCTGTAGTCCCAGCTACACAAGGGGTTGATGTCGGGGGCATAACCGGAGCCCAGGAAGTTGTGGCTGCAGTGACCCATAGTTGAGCGACTGCATTGCAGCCTGGGTGACAAAGTGAGACCTTGTTTCAATAATAATAATAATAGTGTAACATGCACTACTATTGGTGATTTATAACAAATATACATGACAAGTAAATTTATGATAAAGGTGGCATTTCAAATCAGAAGAAGATTTTAAAAATGTGTTCAATAACTACTGTCTAGCAATAGCAACAGTCTGTTTGGATCTCACCTTGTTATTTATATCAAAATAAATTCCAAGCAGATCAAATATTTCAACATTAAAAGATTAAAGTATAAAACTAAAGCAGAGAATGTGGAAAAGTATATTTTCAATAGTTCTGGAATGGGAAAATATTTCTAAAAAAATCCAAAAGTAATATAAATATCTAAAAATCAAATAGGTCAGGTGTGGTAGCTCATGCCTGTACCCTCAGCACTTCATGAAGCCAAGGTAAGAGAATCACTTAAGCCGAGGAATTTGAAACCAGCCTGGGCAATGTAGCAAGACTTTGTTTCTATTAAAAATAATAAAAAATCAAATAACAACAAAGTGTACACATAAACAATGAAAGGATAAGCTGGAAAAAATATTTAAAATTTGGGCATTCCTAGGACTGATTTTCTTAAAATAAAGAATGCTTATAACTAGGTAAGAAACAGACCAAGAAAAGGGCAAACTATTTGTTTAGGGAACCCATCTTCTACGATCTGAATTGTTGTGTCCACCCCCAACCCCAGGTTTATATGTTAGAATCCTAATTTCAAGGTGATGGTATTAAGAGAAAGGGCTTTGGAAAGTGATGAGATCTTAAGGGCAGAGCCTTCATTAATGGGGTTACCACTTTTATAAAAGGGACTCTAGAGAGCTGCCCTTGTCCCTTCCACAATATGAGGACAAAGCTAGAAGGTTACAGACCTCATTGAACACCCAATCTGCTGGCATCTTGATTTTGGGCTTTCTAGATTCCAGAACTGTGAGAAATAAACTTCTGTTCTTTATAAGCTACTCAGTTTATGATATTTTTTATAGCAGACTGAATGGACTAAGACACCATCATAAAAATAAATAAATCATGCTTTAAATGTGATGTAATCTTCAACCTCATTCATAATTAAAGATATTCCAAATTCATCAGTGAGAGATCATTTTCAAACAACAGCATAGCAACAATGAAAAATTACGATAAATCAGTATCGGCAAAGGGTTGGGAAACAGGTCACTTCACACATTTGTTGCTGAAAATATAAAACAAATGTAATCACTTTGGCAAATAATTTAGCAATTTTTAACAGAAATAAAATTGTGGCCCACTGTGGTGGCTCATGCCTATAATCCTAGCACTCTGGAAGGCCAAGGTGGGTGAATCGCTTGAGGCCAGGAGTTTGAGACCGGCCTAGGCAACACAGCGAGACCTCTCCTCTAAAAACTAAGTTTTTTTTAAAGAGAAAAGATTGCACATATCACATAATGAAATAATTTTTCTCTGAGAAAGTCATTCTATGTGTATAACTTACTTGTGTGGAAAAACATATGTAAAAGGATGTCCATTATATTGTTTATTATAATAGGAGACTAGAAACAAACTAAATGTCCATCTACAAGAGATTAAATAAACTATGATATCCATATACCAGACCATGTTGTAATGTAAAATAATAAGGCATATTCAAATTATTGATATGGACCATCTCCAAAATATAGTAAGTGAAATAAGCCAAGTCCTTATTTCATCCATGAGGACACTGAATGAAGACTTTTCCATGACCACTTACAGCTATTAGCTACAGAGTGAGCAATTGGTTTATGACTTCCAGCAGCTTAGCAATTATTCCACCACATGGTGCCAAAGAAAGACACTACTTAATCATTCTTTCGGTGGTAAATGATTGTTAAAATGTCTGGCATGTAAGTATTCAAGTGCACCACTCTGATGAGCTTGTTCACTCTGACCTATTCTAAAATTATCTAAGAAAGCAAAATTTAAAAACGAGCATTGACTCCCTGGCAAAAAGAATGCTACCACAGTCGACCTTGTGTGTTATGTAGGGTCTAGGGTGCTGAACAGATGCCTTCAGTTGCAAAAGCACAGAATGTCAGGGGGAAAAATGTATCTATTTAAATACATATGTAGATGTGAAGTGATAATGACATTTAACAAAATGTGACTATCACACACAGTGAACACCCACGATTCTTTAATCACAGAGTAACCCAGGGAGGAAAAGGTTAATTACATGGCACACCACCTCCCCTTCTGGGTGGAAGTCTCACTTGTCACCTATAAGAGCTTCACTTTATTCTGAGTGAAGTTTGACAAGCTTAATCTTGACAAATGCTTGCTTCTCATTGAAAATACATTAGGATTTGTTTTAGATTTGTTTTAGTATTTTCTTATTAGTGAATAACTGACCTTTAAATAGCTTTTTTCCTTATGAAGTTTTTGAACAGAGAATGAAATGATTTCAGATAATGAAAATGCTTAATTCAACAAGAATAAAAAAAAAAAGGGGGAAGGAGCTAGGGAATAATAACGGTAATTTGACAGGATTTTTCTTTCAGGAGAAGCCAGCATAAATGGACCTGAGGCCATGAGGAGCCAGTGAGTAGTGCCTGGAACACCGTATGATGCCCACAGGGGCCCAGCAGTCATGCTCTGACAGCAGCATATGGTGCGCACTGGAGGAAGGGGAAAAATAAGGTCAGGAAGGCAGGCTGTGGGAGCTTGGATTTGAGGCTGAGGAACTGCCATCAAATGTTTCTGAAAGGTGTGAAATAATCAAAACTGTACTTCATGATGATTAAAGCTGGCATAGTGTAAAGGTGTCAAGCCTGGGTGACTGGGAAAATGGTGGTATCATTAACCCAAAATGAGAACATGAAAATCAGGTTTAATGTGGAACATGACAAGTTAGGTTATAGATGAATTGATTTTGAGGTACTGGTAGAATTTTCTGTTTTGTTCAAGGAGTAGTTGGAAATAACAGAACTATAAAGTCTACAGTCTAATTCAATTCTACAAAGACACACTAAGGACTAAGTGTCAGGTACTGAACTAGCCCCATCCCCTGTTCCCATGGATCTTAAGGGTAAGAGCAAGTTGAACACATAATTAGTGACTACCTATATGATGAATGTTACACAAAATAAATCAGGCTGCTATGAAATTGCTTCATACTGAGGCAGTAGAGGAGAAGAATTATAGCTATGATTGCCTAGTGATGATTTTAGGAGATATTCTTTGATAGCCGGATTTGTACTTCAATTTCTGAAGATATGTTTTATTTGTACTTTAAAACACAGAACCATACAGACATCACAGTAAACTGTGGAAATCTGTGTATTCGCATTTTGAGCTTTAAGGGCTAAAGCCCATCTTACTGCTGCCAGCCTTGCCCAAAGTAATTTTTACCAGATTCAAGTTCTTGGTTCATTTCTAACATAAACTTTGTGTTCAAAGTACTATAAGTATCCATTACCTTTCTTACTCATTTTAAAGTAGAAACACAGATTTATTCTGCCCAAATATAATGCCCTTCCTTATTCCTTCCACAATCAGATGTAGAAATCATCCCATTAGTACTAAACACAGAGGAAATTTTAAAATCCGAATCAGAATAACAGCAACATAGTTTTGAAAAAGAGGAAGTCAGCAAGGAGAATAAGGCAAATCTGAATGAGTGAAAATTTGGAGGAAAAAAAAGTATTGACATATGCTTTCAGAAGAAAGCAAGTAAGAGAAAAATGAAAAGGCGAGACAACTGAACTTTCAATGAACTCATTAACAATTGTAAAAAAAAAACTGAAGGCAAAAATGTGCTACCTTCTCAAGAGAACAATGAAAGACTCTCTCCCCCCACCCCATAACTATAAAAAGCCGACAAAATAAATACATGAGCCCTAGAATAAAAGCTGGTATTAGGTAA
>NW_016107429.1:4211817-4228412 GCF_001604975.1 Cebus imitator | reverse complement strand
TGTGTGTGTTTTAAAAGAGATGAGGGTATAGTGGCACAATTATAGCTCATTATAATAATCTCAAACTCCTGGGCTCAAAAGATCCTCCTGCTACAGCCTCCTCAGTACCTGGAATTATACCATGCCAGGTAACTTATTTTTTTTTTTAATTTTTTTTGTAGAGACAGGGTCTCACCATATTGTTCAGGATAGTCTCAAACTCCTGGCCTCATGTGATCCTCCCACTTCAGTTTACCAAAGTTTTGGGATTATAGGTGTGAGCCACCATTCCTGGCTGAGAACAGTTTTATTTAGGAAATAAGGGATACATAAAATAAAGATTAAAAAACCTAATTATGAATTTAGAACACTAGGAACTATCAGTTTGACTGAATGCCTAGGTGCTATTGTTCATGTGGAACATTTTACCTAGATTTTCTAATTTAATTCTCACTCCCTGCTTTCAAAGTAGCTATTATCTGATCCATTTTAAAGTTAGGGAACTTGGAACTCAAAAAGTTTAGTAAAGTAAGGTGTCTAAAGCCCCACCATAGGTTGGTAGCACAGGGGAGATTTGAACTAGTGTCTTTCTGATTCTAAAGCTCATTCTTTCTACTACAGACTTTTCTTAATAGAGAGGTGCTACATGAAAACTGACAACTATTCAGATCTTTAGGTTTGTTGACTTATATTTAAAGGTGTTTTAGGAAATGCCTTAAGACACAAAGAGATAGTAGCTTTCAGATCTGGGAACTGGAGCGGGTAAGCACAAGTTACTTTCCCCAAATTCCAAGAGTTTTCTCCTAGAACCTGGAACCTGACAATAAGAGAGAGGCAGGTCACTCACAGATGCTCCTTCCTGACAGAGAAAGACCAGAAACACTCATCCTCCGGAAACCAGGAGTATCTGAAATATTAGAATTACTTCAATCTGCCATGGCCTCCTGACTCCTTCTAACAGCCTAGCTGCTGGGGATTGCTGTAGTTGGGCTAAAACTTTGAAGACAGCTAAACTACCATCACTATCATTCTTAGACAATAATGTCCTTCCGATCTTTATTTCCTCCAGCATTACTAGCATGAACAGCCTCTCTACTGCCTCAATTTCTTCAGCATACCCTCCTTTCATCTTGTTCTCTTAACTGAAAATGGGCTCTACTTGGAAACTGGACAGATGCTCTCCACTGGACAACATCTACCCTTCTAGTAGACGTTACTTGTTCCCCTCCTATCTCATGTGCTTAAAGTCTGCAGGGCACAGCTGGAGGACATGGGAATGTCTGCTTTCTCCTTGATCAAAGCCGCTATGTCAGGCTCACTTTTTCTCCTCATGTAAAAAGCACCCGCCTTTGAGACACAAGTCATACCAAGTCTACCCTCTCATTCAGAATAAACTATCAATTGAGTCAGTCTTCCTCATCAAGCCAGGCTCTGCCATCATCTTGTGGGATTTCAGTTTAATGTTAATATCTAATCTAACACCAGGTCCTATGAGTTCATTGACCTCCTCATCTCCAGGGAACAATCCCTTCTACTTCCCATCGCTCACTTCCATGGCCATAAGCTAAACTTTGTCACTACCCAGGGCTGATTTACTTCCAATAACTTAACTTCATACAACCATTTTCTGACCCATATCCCATGAAAATCTCCAATGCTCCAGCCCCACTCTCTTTATATCCTCGGTTATCTAGCGTAGACTCTGTACATCATTTTGACCATGGTTCACATGCTGTTATCTTCCTTCCTTCCTTCCTTTATTCTCCTACTTTTCCAGACTCCCACTAAAATGTAAATAAGCCTCAAACTTCATCTTCCTGGCATTACTCCAGATGCTGAGTTGTCCTGGTGAGAAACAATACCACAGGATCAGGACTAGCAGCCCAACTGCTACCTCAGCTGGATTCTTACTGCTATTAACACTCCTCTTTATATGTTTCATCAGGAGACTCTCCCACTCCTGGCGAGGGGCTGTTGACATGCTTACAGACTTCACTCAAGCCTCCCAACCAACCACTGCCCTTCCTCTGCAAAGACCTTCTTTTTAGATAGAAAACAGAAACCACTTGATAAAAGCTTTTTAACTTCCCACCATCAAACCTACAAACGTATTTGCACCTAGCCCAACCTGTCCACCTTTCTAACTATCACAATGGCAGAGCATGTACATTTCCAAGACAATTTCCTCCACCTGTGCTGGTATCATGTCGCTCTCCAGCCCTCCTGCCACCCTCAGAAGTTCACTCCATTGATTATCATTCTCTTCCAATTCCCCTTTTTCTCATTCCTTCCAGTCTGCAATCACACACACACACACACACACACACACACACCTGCTTTGCCCTCCTCCTTGACTTCCAAATCCCCTGTAGTTACTATCCTTTCTTACTCATATCAGTCTCATATCCCATATTCATTTATCAACTCTTTATGCTCTTGTTTGTTTGAGCTAAAGTCAATGGGATGGCTGTTAGTTCATTACAAAATCTCTCAGCAGCATTTGATTGTATTGACCATCCCTTCCTTTTTGAAATGGTCTCTTCCCTGGACTTCATGATACCAGACTTTCTTGGTCCCCCTACTACCTCCATGGTGACTCCCTTTTCAAGGTCCCCTTCTGGCTCTTCTTCCTCTGCTCATTCTTACATCATTCCTTGAATTTTCCATTGGTGTTTTATTCATACCATGGCTTCGTTTACTGAAAACTCCCAAGTTTTTATCACCAACAACAAGTGCTATTCCTGAGTCCCAACTAGGGGGACCAACCATCCTGGCTTGCAAGACTAAAGGGTTTCCTGGAACGCAGGACTTTCAGTGCTAAAACTGGGGGAATTAGGCCAAGTAGTATGAGTTGGTCATACTTTCCCCTTCCAACTCACTAGACATGGTAACTTGGATGTCCTACAGATACCTCAAATATAATACAGACTGTTCCCAACTTACAATTTTTTGACTTTACAATGACACAAAGCAATAAACATTCAATAGAAACTGTACTTGACTACTTAAACAACCAATGGTTTTCACATTCTGTATAGTATTCAATAAATTACATGACATATTCAATACTTAATTATAAAATAAGTTCTGTGTTATATGATTTTACCCAACTGTAGGCTACGGTAAGTGTTCTAGAATGCTTTAGGTAGGCTAGGCTAAGCTCTGATGTTTGGTAGGCTTAGGTATATTAAATGCAGCTTTGACTTACAATATTTCCAAATTATGATGGGTTTATCTGGACATAACTCCATCATAAGTTGAGGTGTATCTGTATATACAAACTTGAATTCATCACCATTTTCCCCAAACTTCTACCTCTTCTTGTGTCCCTTATCTCAGTGAATGGTACCACCTACTTATGCCAAAAGACTATCAGTGATTTTTAAGAGCTGTTGAAAGTAAATATATATATGAAGGATTTCTGTATCCCTAAGCACTGAGTTTCCAGTCATATTTCTTATTAGGGGAATATCCAATAGGATTTTTATACAGCCTGTCAACAATTTCAAATCTTCTTTAGTGAAAAAAAAATTTTTTAATGTACATTTATCTGAAAAGTTACAGATCTGTTGGATAGTACCAGTGGTGCAAGATTCATTTCTTCATTGCCACATTCTTCTACTGTTCAAATTCTTGATGCTAATTTTGATCACTATGTAATCCACTATAAATATCATTTATTTATTTATTTATTTATTTATTTATTTTTATAGAGGCAGGGTCACACTGTGTTGCCCAGACTGGTCTCAAACTCCTGGCCTCAAGAGATCCTCTGACCTCAGCCTCCCAAAGTGCTGGGATTACAGGTATGAGCCACCATGCCCAGCCCACTATAAATATTTTTCTTTAAACATTTTGGAATATTTCTAACATTCTGTTTAGGAATGATTAATTTTCCTTCCCAATAAGCTGAAAGAAAGCCATGTTCCTCAAGTAATGAAACTCTGCAAAACAATTTGTATTACCTTGTGAATGCCTCAGTCTGTAAGACATAGTACATGATTTGTAGGTCATTAGGAAACAAAATGGTTGTCCTTCATAGTTCATTCTGTAAATGGCCTATGGGCTGCAGTTAGCTCCACACGTCTCCTCACTCTGTGTGGGCCCCATTAAATATTATCTTTAAATTTGCCTGGGTAACTGTGCAAAGAATGAATGAAAGCTTCAGATTAAGAATGTAAGAGAAGTACAAGACCCAAGACTCTTTAGGCCAAAGGAAGACAAAAGTGACATCATGGTGCTCTGGATGATACTTATATTTCTTCCTCTTCATTCAGCGTGAGACAGTAGAAAGGCTGATGATATAATGAAAAATTGAGACTAAATTTCAGGAAGAACTATCTGAAATCATTATTACTACAGGACCAGGACACCAAGGAAAATGGCATCCTTTCCCTTTTCTTGAATTTAAGGTGTTTTCTTCTGTCCCAGAGAATTTAGGTGTACCATTCTTGAACTGGGTAGCTTGCTGTGGTTTCACAACTTGACGTTTGTTACTAGACAGTTACACACATATGAATAATTCTCTGCTGCTCAATGTATTTATCTAAGCCCATGCTTACCATTTCCACCCTCTTACCAGCCATCTTGTGACCGCATTTGTACATATTAGTGCTTTCATCAGGGGGTAAGTGCATCAATAAGAGAAGAAGTTGAAATTAGATTAGTTAATTTGCTACTTCATTAACAGCTGTGGTAAAAAGTCCAAGGAGAAAAAGGATTGAAACTAGCTAAAATGAGAGGTTTGTATTGTAAGTGAATCTAAATTATCTATGTCCCCTATTCCTGCGGATAACTGAGAGTCAGCTGTGCACACATCTGTGGGTGTTTATAAACATTTACCATCTGTGAGAAGCTTATGGGGTGTAAATGGTGGGCTAATTAGTGAAATGCTAGTCATTTCTAATGACAGTTGTTATGGATAAAGATCTTATCCAGGTTAAATTGATCTCAGAACCTTGATCACTGGAGGCCACTCTACCTTTCATGACAAGACTAAGTAGTTACACTAAGCTGAACATGTCACACATTAAGGATGCATCATAGCTAGATCAGACTGCTAGTTTATGCATGTTAATTAGCTCTGTTTTTAACAGACTGAAGTGTGGATTGAGTATTTGTCAGAGAAAATGAGAAGGTGTCAATCTGTTAAAAGGTCAACCGATTCTATAATATATGACATTATTATTTCTGTTCTACAGACATATTAAGTGCCTTCCTTTCTGAAAATTAAGAGCATAGATAGAAACCTAGAGATGATTCATAAATGAAAAGAGTTGTCCATATACATACACACATATATTTCGCTAAGTTCCCCATATCAATAACTTTTTCTAAACATGTCTTTTACTGATCCATATCGTGGGCAAACATTCTAAACAGGTAATTTTAAAATAAATTAATCTTGTAACCAAAGGGAAGGAAAAAAAACATACTACATAAGAAGAGAGTCATATTTACTGTGCAATATAAAAGTGTCTTAAAGTAGAGATTATCTTGTAAAAGAGGACAGCGTCACAGAACAAATAAGTGAAAGCGTAGGCAAAACTTGATTACTTGGGTTCTAATAAAGTTTGATATTAATTTCCAGAATACAGATGGAATTTTCCAAATTAGAAGGAATTTTATTTTGTAGAGAAGGAGAATTATGGTGTGATGCTAACTGGCCTACTATTACTTAGCTACTGGTGGGGCAGGGAATGGAATACTGGTAACCCAACTTGTGAACTTGAGCACAAAACATTTCATGATACCACTATTCACAGAGAATAGCAATATTGTATATAATGTCAAGATTTTGGTAAATAAAAAAAACCACCCCATGTAAAATGTCACTCCTTCCCACCCTTCCTATCCCCCATCCCTACTTTATTTTGTTCTCCTTAGAAGTTGTGGACTCCTAACGCTGTATATTTATTTTAAATGTTGTCTGTCTCCTGCAAGAATATATGCCCATGAGGGCTGGGACATTTGCTTGTTTTATTTTCTGCTCTACTCCTAGTGTCTAGGATAGTACCATGATAATAAATAAATATTTGCTGAAGGAGAGTTTTGATAGAAATAGTTTTTGCACCATCACACTAACAATTCTACTAATGAAAGAGGTATTTCAATGCCTTTTTTTAATAATTCCTTTTGTCAGAAATTTAATGGTCACAAAAACAAATCACACAGGAGCCTTGGGAATGTCTTTCAGATTGTTAGATAAGGTGTAATCAGTATGAAAAAACAGTAACTAAATACTGACTACAACAATATCACATGCCGGCAAAATAAACAAATGCAAACTTCAACAATGAAAATCCTAGAGCCTTGGAACTGAATGTCTGGGCTAGTTTTAGATGAAGCGGAAGGAGTGGGACTGGCCTGTTTTCCTTCAAGGGAATAATGGTACATATTCTCTCACTTACCCTACCTAAACCCCATGCCTCAGATTCTCCAGGAAAGGGCCACCCACAGTTTATCCTCATGAGCTAACCAAGATTTATTTTCAGAGGTTCTTGGTTAATCTAGTTATAACAACTTGCAATGCTGTCTTTATTAACAAATAAATTTGTTTTTATTTTCCACTATGAAAAAAGTTAATACTTACTATGTAGATGTTGTGTTTCTTGCCCTATACCAGGTCCATTCAGGTAAAAAAAATTTCTAAGATTAAAAAGGCTTTAAATTGGAGATGTGAAATCTATGTGTCCTAAAGCTGGTACAAGCAGCATCATCTACCTGTTCATGAAGTATTCTCCCTGTCTCCCCACACACAATCCACTAGAAAGCCCTGTTGATTCCACCTCTACACTGCCTTTCAAATCCAACTTGTCTTCTCTTTCTTAGTGCTTCCTAGTTCAGGCCTTCTATGTTTATCTTCCTCAAAATTGCAACCATCTCCTAATTGGTCTCATTCCTCCTAGTCCCAACACCCTCTGATCCACCTACATTTTTGCTACAGAGCCATTTCTCTAAAAGCAAATCATATCACTGCTGTTTAATGCCTTTGGAGCGTGCCTATAAAATAAAGCAAAGAAAAAATCCAAAGCATAGCATGCTCTCTTGACTCCTAATTTAGTCTCATTTCAGCCCACAGTTCTACCCAAAGATCATTCAAGCCTGCTACATTACTTGTTGTCAGTCCATATGTAAAGGTCACACTTCAGTATCTGAATTTACTTGGCCCATTGGAAGCCCAGGCTCAGAAACTCTGGCCCTTCATTTCACTGTGTTCGTTTGGTATCCCCCTAATTCAAGATTCCACATTTCAAAGGAACAACAGAGGTAGTCTTTTCTGCAATACTGCTCAGATATCAATCCATCCTCCTTTCTCCCACCCCAGTGTGGGAGCCAAAGAATCATTCTTAGTATAGGAACTACCCATACAGCAAAAAATGCACACTACATTCTTAGGCTATGAACAGAAAGGAAGGAAGCCAGCTTGGTACCCTTCTTGTACCCCCATCTGGTGGAAGAGACATTGGAAGTGAGATTATGGGCAGTGCAGTAGCCCTGCGCACTTCTCCCAGAAAGAAATGGTGCATGTTGGGTAGAATTTCCTATGAAGTCCCAGGGAGTTGAGTCCAAGAGTGGAGGTTCTTGTGTCCAACATGCAGAATTGTTGAGAATGGGTTAAGGAAACAAGACTAGGGCACAGAAGGCCACAGAAGCAGCACAGGAAGCTGAGTGCTGTGGTTGAAGCACAGTAGTTTCCTATGCGCCTCTACTTGGGGAGGAAAAAAAAGTTCACAAAGAAAGAGTACAAGTGCAAGAGAGGAATGTATCCAAGAATCATTAATATAGGGAGCCAAAGAGAGAACTAACAGAAATCCAACAGATCTATTTGTTTACCACTCAAAGGCAAATCAGTCATCACCTGTACCACAAGCAGACAGGAGGGGTAATGCCAAAGCAGAGAGGCTGTTTCAGACCTAGACGCAAAATGAACCAGAAAGACGGCACATGCACAGAAGGGTACCTCCAGCTGGCTTTCTTCATCGAAGGAAGAAGGAAGATAAGAGATAAAGGAGAGAATTTCAAACATAAATAACAACTCTATACAGAAATTACTGGAAGTACACACACATGCGCGTGCACACACACACACACACACAGACACACACACACAAAGAGACAGAGAGGGAGGGAGAGAATGTTAATTATATTGTTAACCATCCAGTAGGCTGATGGCTCAGTCGCAAATTAAACTGCATTTATAGAAATAGTAATGTCCTTGTATATTTGAACTTGTTATCATGACCATGAAATTCCCCATTTGTTACAAAAACTATAAGAGCACATAAAACAAACTTGACATATGTCATGCCTTGTCCTAGGATTGGGCCAATCTACTTTATGTGGGTATGCACGAATAGAACATGCACAGTTGGGGAGTTTTTGTTTCCCAAATGTGAATTCCATAAATATTTTTAAAGTGCTTATGAAACATTTGCTATAAAAGGAAATTAGAAGGAACATCTCACTGTAAAAAATTTCTTTAAAACATGGCTAATTTTCTATAAATTTTTATTTTTTTAAGATTTATTATTTGAGAAATAATGGCATGTTTGATCTTTATGGAAAAGCAAATTTTTCATAGCAAAATCAAAATATTAACTGAAGTATCATTTAAGATAACTATAGTAAATGTTTTATATCACATCCCTTCATTCTTGCTTTTTATTAAGATTAATATTGAGTATCCAATTAATGAAATGAGATAAACTCTTACTCCAAAAAGACTTCTTTTTGAAGAAGTTTCTAGGAGGAATACATCAAATTGTCAAAACTTCTTTCTGTTTCAGAATCAGCTGACCACAAACTGAAGGAGTTTAAAAACATGCATGCAAGTGTGCGTGCAGACGCTCACATCATCCTCCCCTATATAGAAACCTCCATTAGTTAAGCTGTAATATATTCAGATGGAAAACTCTAAGGGTTCCTCAGTTTCTATGAATGGTAAACCCTATGAGGTATATTTTCCCCTTCTTTTCTTACCTTTCCCTTTTTAGAGCTGATAAAGGATGACAAGTTCATATCCTACTTCTATTATATCAAAGTGCAATGCTTTAGGAATAGGACAGTATCAGCATGAAAAGGGAATTATCTCACAGGGAAGACGAAAGATGTAAAAAACAACACTCCCTCCTAAGATTTCCCCATCACATGAGTGTAGCAATTCTGAACAAACCTTGACATCATTTGGGTTCTGCTAATATTTTCTAGGCAGAGAAGAATGTTTCTTTAATTTCCAACGATGCCTCTAAATATAACATTAGGACATTTTACGCTCAATCTCAGCAGATATCATGACTTAGGAAACAGTATTTCCTTAGACTGCAATGGTATTTACCTTAATGGTAGAATCAATTAGAATACAGTATAATCCAAACCACATGTTTCCTCGGACCAAATTCCTTTAGTATTCTGTGGAAAGTGTCTCTGAAAATTTGTCTATGGGTAGTGGGAGCAGAACTAGCATCTTTGCTTCAAGGTGAAAGGTATTTTAATGATCATAAACAATATTTTCATCTACCAAAGCCAAAATCACAGAGTACAATGAACAGAGTCATTGTAAAATGGTAAAATAATCTATTAAAATATTTAATAAAATTATTTTTTAATCTAATGAAAATATTCCCTGCATTCAAGAAATAATGAGTGACTACTATGAAAATGTACTTTTGAGAGAAGTACAGAGCATTACTGTTCCATATCAAATCTTAAAATAAATAATAAAGGATAAAGTTTTTTTTAAAAAAAGTACTTTTATTCACATGTGAATCCAGCAGAAAGTACAATCTAATTAGCATTGAGAACATCCACTGAAAATCAGAGATCATAATTGCAATTCAGCACTAACAGAATCATCACTTCTGAAATATATCAGAAATGCAGCAGAAAGACTGCCTTTTTCTTAGTTCTTGGTCTTTGAATTAAAATAATCTTTTGTTCCCCAAGCAAACAATCTTCTTGACTTTGTAACACTTGAAGGCTAAAAAGAGGAACTGTCACACATTTAGAATCTTCAAACTAATTGCCAGTCAGAGAATCAGGGTTGGAATGTCTTTGGAGGGAATTTTTCCAGTTTCCTATAGCAGTGATCCTTTACAAAACATTTATGAAAGCTAGTGATAGAACCTCAGATTCAGCACTAATTTGACAAAAATATTTCTACTTTGCAAGAGTTCATGCCTGAATAGCACTAATAGTTTAAAAATAAACATTCAAAGGAATCTATTGAAATGAAATTACTGTCACTTATAGCCATTTATGATAATTATTATTGGAAGTTCAATGATGAAAATTCACTCTAGTCAGGCAATGGCCTCCAAGAATTGCTTGCTCTAAAAACAGTCAGTCATCTATTTTCTGTTACTATGCTATTCTGTCATATTCTTCCGGCCTTGGGGCATTCTAGCCTGTGTTAAGCCTGCCCTCAGTGTTAACTCTGGTAATATCATGTTGCTTATAATTCTCTTGTAAAACATTGGATGTCTGAGGAAGGAAGCTATCCAGGAAACAATATTTTAAAATCCTATTAAAATAATGTCTAATTTCATCTAAATACGAATGCCTATTTATACTATTTACAAGTTACATATAAATATTCAATTTCTTGGCTTAATTTTCCCAGTCTGCCCTAGGGTATATTTATTCATCATCAAATGCCAAATACTATCGAGTTTCTCTTTCCTTCTTTGAGATAATCACTTTAGACTTAAGCAACCTTCATGACCAAGTTCAACACCAATGAATAGATTTCCTTCAGCTTTAAGGATTTAATGTCAGAATGACCAAAAATACAGAGGAAAGAGAGAGCCTAATAATAAAAAAGAAGAAAAACCTGGCTCCACCTATGACCTTTTGACACACTGATATTTTCATCTTGAAAGATATACAAACAATACTATAGAAATACTGGGGTCTATAAGCTGGGATAAAAGGATAAAAAAGCACAATGGTTGTGCTAGATTGGTTACTGAAGCAATCAGCAGCCCAGATGCTTGCTAGCATTTCAAAAGTTCAACTCCATGACTTTCCATTTCAAATTAGTAGATCTAAAAATCACACAGTTGTCTGCAGCAAGAAATATGCTTAATGAATAATTTTTCCCTGATAATTATCATTAATTTTACCAGCAGTTTTACTCATTGTTATTTTTCAACATAGACTGGTCATTTTGCAAATGCATGCTTTTGGCTATAGAAAAATAAACAAAATTAATAGTTTTTTTTTTTTACTCTGTCTCTTAAAATCAAAGAATGGAGTATATGAATTATTGATCTGTATTATAAATCAGCAATTTTTTTCTGTAAAGGGCCAGCTAGCAAATATTTTAGGCTGTGTGGGATATATGGCTTCTGTTGATTTGTGGAGACAGCTAAGGAGTATTGAATGTTACAGACAAAGAAGATGCAGTGCTGTGATTGAGTTCTCAATTATAATCCAATAAATGTAGCTGATATTATCAATGTTACAGTTTTCTACATTGTGATAAGATCAAAAGAACTGACTGGCATGATTTTTTGCTCTAGAATATGAATAGGGTGAAGTTATAAATAAGTGATGTTAATATAAAGATTTCTTTGGTAAAATTCTTAGTAGACCATGCTACACCTTAAAAATTTAAATTTTGCCCCAAATAATGTTTATGAAAATTGGCATTTAATCTTTTATTCTCAAAAAAGTTAAACAACAAAAAGTGGAGTTGAGAATGTAGTAAATATCATATAATAAGAAAAAACATTTTGAAAATGATATTTAAATATTGGATGAGCAATAAACTAATTAATATGAGGATGTGCCACAAAAATGCTTAAAAAGGGTGGCACAGATAATCCTCAAGAAAAGGAAGGAAGGAAGGGAGGGAGGAAGGGAGGCGAGAGATAGAGACAAACAGAGAGAGAGGGAACGAAAAAGAGAAAGAAAGAGAAAGAGAGAAAAGAAAAAACAATCACTTTCAAATTAAATTATGCTGGAAGTCTGAGAACCTCCTCTTTTCTGGGGCTTGTTGGAAGGGGACAAAGGATGGTGTGTGAGCCTTGTATAGCTACATGAAGAAGACACAAATTAGTGTACAAAATGGTTGAACTCTGAATGAGTTTCTGTAATTTAAGCTATGTCATTCCAGTGAAAGAGATGCCTGCACAAAAGTGGAAAGCTGCACAGCTAAGAGAGAGTCTCGGAAAAATTTCCCACCAGACACTGCTTGATACTATTTATGGAATAGAATTTCAGTTTCTTAATACCATCAGAGGAAAAATTGTTACATGGTATAGTTGGTGGACATGGAAGAATGTCTCAGGGCACATATCCTGAGTAAAGCACACCAAAATGTTTGTGGCATTTCTAAAACCTACTATATTGCAAATTCTCCAGTTCCTTAACTTCTATTCTGAATCAAACAATGAAAGTATTGGACACATTTCTACCTGCCTCAGAAAAGTTGACTTCTGGCAACTCTTTTGGGTCAGAATTATTCAGAACATCAAAGAATCCCTCCATTAACTATGACAACCCTCCCATAACTTCCAAACACAAAGGGAGAGCCCATCTGGCTTAAAACCACTGATTATATTACCAAAGATATGGCTGACCCTCTCACAGATTTCCAGGGAAAATAATTTAAAGCTTCTTATATAGGTATAGTCTAGTGACAGTTACCAATTGCTAAAAATCATTTTGGTCCCTTTTTCCTGTACCATAGTTAAGTCATCAGTGGTAAAACATAATAGCACAATAGTTAAAAACATGACTTCGTGAGAAGGCTTGAGTACTGGCTTCATGGCTTGCCAAATCTGTGATCATGTGCAAGTAAATTAAACTTTCTGATAAATCTCATGAGTTTGTTGTATTACATATAATAATAAATATAGACTGGCAAATAATATGTGATCAACAGATGCTAGTAATAGTAGTAGTAGTAGTACTAGTTGTCGTTGTTGTTACTACAATGTCTGTTCTATAAATGCTGGGGTAAAGAAAAGAGAAATATATCCAAGCCAATGCAATTCCATTTGTTTTACCCTTCTATACTGAGAAATTATTAAAACTATTGGCTTATTTATATGCACCAATTGCCAATAACACTAGAAAACTGAAAGCATCACTGCACAAAACTAGAATATGTGCAATTATGGAAAGTAATCTAAGTTTTATGATATCTGTAGAAGACAGGGTAATTGTTAAAGCCTTTATGAAAGCAAGTACACACATTAATTGCATATCTGTTGAGATTGGCAGAGACATTCCCAAGTAGTATTTATGTAATATGCCTTTCCTCTAAAATGGAGGCCTAATTACTTAGTTATTCTAAATTGCAGAATGAAAAACAAAGGAGCAGTTTTGGCCATGTGGGTAAACAACAGATTTCTAAAAGCTAATTATCTCTTTATTTAATAGACTGAAGTTGCACCAAATGAGACATTTAAGTCTAATAAATAATAGACAAATTGTAACCTAAAGACTAAAATATAGGAGCTGCTCATACAGTTTTTATTGCTCCATTAAATAAGCTCTTATTTACTTCCCCCACAAAACATAATTATACAACACTGGGTCCATTTCAAGGCCATTTTGATTTGCTATTTAAAAATGATGTGAATCAACTTACATACTCAGGAAGTCTTAAAGTATAATATTTGAATTCTATTATCAAATGCCCTATTTGTGTCCATGATTAAGAAACAGAAATGGAATTTAGAAAAAGTTGTGCATAACCACATAAAATTACTGCTACTACTTGCCTTACGAGAAATGATTACACATAAGAATAGTTATATATTTTAAATTAATAACACTAGTGTTTATGCTTAGTCCTTTTCATGTCAGATGTTTAATACTTTAGGTATTTTTTCAATTAAAATAGTTTAAGCTTAAGCATCAACCTTAGACATTTATTTAAAATTTATATATTACATAAAGACATTGTAAAAATATAACTTGTGTGTTTATGTAATACCGAAACATTCAACAGAATAACCAATACTGTGTATATGAATATTTAAGAGACCTTCAGGTTTGCCATTAAAAAAAAAAAAAGAGAGAGAGAAAACAAAAACAAGAAGCATCATGTTTTAACACTATAACATGGTAACAGGATTGCTTTCTTAGTTTTGTTGCTCAAAAGGATTTTTAATGCTTCATTTTTCTTCTTGGAGAAATTCAGTCCACTATTTTTATCTTTATTTTCATTCTATTAACAAAAATCACATTCTAAAATGATAGTAAGAATAAATAATAGCAGATCAGGAAACAGTTGCCTGTTCTCTTGCCAAAGGCAAGTAATGATTTACTATGGATAAGAAAGAACAGGAATTTAATTTACTCTGCTACCTCAGGTAGTGATACAAGCATCTGTACACCTGTGAAAAAATTCAGTTCTTATTTGCATGGAGGAAATACTAAAGTCATGAAAATATATGGAAGGAAGCTCCCTGTGGGTTTATGGCAGAATTATGTGAAGATTTTTCTCTTCCTCTATCATTCAGGGATATGTGTCTTATATAATAAGCTAAAATAAAAAATTCCTGGCCCAGTGAGGTAAGAAAAGACAATATAAATTCATTAATCCACCCTTCCACATTCTTCTAAGGCTGAGAAAGCCAGGCTAAAAATTTCTACAAAGATTTGAGCAGTACCATGTTCTGTACTAAAATATAATACCTGCAAATAAAAATTACATAAAGTTTCAACTGATCCTCACAATGTTTAAAAAATATACACCATATTAGCACATATATTACAGCTTATTAACATAAGCGTGGTTATCCAAAACCATATACACTGATTATATAAATCTTATCAACTTCTGAGGATTTTTATTAAACAATATTTTAAATTAGAAAGTTTGATATATACTATTAGTCTCCTTAGTTCTATGAGACCAAGTTTTATTTGTTACTACCACCAGCCTAAGTAGTCTCCATGTCATCATCCTATCTTATTTTAGCTCCTGTAAATTATTATCTGACATTATTTTATATATTTGGTTATTTGAAGCACTCATTAGAATTTTAAACTTCATTACAGCAGAAACCTTTTTACTTTTATTTGTAATTTCAATATAAAGAATAAACCTTGATGAATAAAAGAAACAATAAAAAGTGGGCTTGCTATGATTCGTTTTTTACCAATAAAATATCATTAGAAATGATAACATATGTATTTATAACAGTACAATGTCTTTATTGAAGATCATATTTGTCAAATACCACATATGCATAAATTCAATGTATCCATTTAAAAGTATAAAAAACTGGTATTTTACATGTTTTCAGTAATTAGGTGCTAAATTGGATATACTACTTTAGTAACTTTTATTTCATAAAGCCTTTAAATGTTATAAAAATCATGACTTGACAAAAAGGTTAGTCTACATATAATATGGAATAACAGTAACTGCATATTTGTGGTTTTGTAAAAAATGGCAAGGGTACCAATAAATAAGCATGTAATAATATATTTGTTACATGGTTCTGTGACTCACTTGGCAATAACAGTTACTTTAAGAAATCAAATATTTTGTTCCTTTACATTAATAATTGTGTTGATTTTAAAGGAAAACTAAAGACCATTCAGAATAATTGTCATTTATTGGGGTTTTAGAAGAGGTCTTTCACTTTGGTGAGAAAAATATAAGTTTACAAATACTATAAAATTTGGGCTATTATCCCTAGATTCTTTTAAATCCCACAGTCTAAAAAAAAACTCAAAGTTGACTTGCAAAAATTTCAAATGTTTTTAAAAGACAAAGTCTCACAGTAGTTCTTAAATCATAGCTGTTTTAGCATCTTGTATCAAATGAATTTGATTACATCAATAGCATATGAATATGTATGATATAGATATAGCATATATCTGTATTTATTTTACAGATGTATTATTTTAAAATTATCTATTTTAATATTATTTATATAAATCAAAGTTATTGACGACTACATTCTACAGAGGGCACTCCAGAAAAATGTTAAAATGTATGATGCATATGCACCTCAGAATATTAAAGGTTTGGAAAGTCCTATAGGGTGAGGATTTTACATTTACTTGAGGCCCACCTATAATAATTTGCAAATCATGTTTAGGAAGAGATAGTACAGAAAAAATCTAATAAAATAATCCAATAGGTCAAATAATAAGAGCTCTATGATTAACAAAAGAGATAATAAAACCTTTCTTTAAATCTGTTGTTAAAATTAAAAACATTCAAAACTATTTTAAAATTAAGAATAGAAGGTATTTACTAGGATCTACTATTAGAAGGTAGAAAAATTTAAACCTGAAAGAACAATGTGTGGAAATATTCATCGTTCTTTGGATAGGAAGACTACCGTTAACAGTCTTTTGATCTACTATTTTTCAGGTGTTTTCTATAATGCAAATAAATTTGAAAAATAAACATTCTTAAAAATAAAAGTTTCCTTAGGGAGACACAAATTTAAATTAAAACATTACTGAAATTCCATTGGAAGTTTCATTAGAATTTTTGTATTCTATCAAGTTTCAACTTTTCATATTGGTATAAGAGAGAATTATGAGAATTATTCTGTGTAATCAGACCCTTGGGCAAAACCTGTAAACAATACATCCAGTCTGCCATCTAGTAAATCATCTAGATAACTCTGGCCAAC
>NW_016107429.1:4207492-4211070 GCF_001604975.1 Cebus imitator | reverse complement strand
AAAAAAAAAAATTCCCTGAATTTCAAACATAAACAAGAAATTGTGTTTAGATGATTTTTTTTTCCTGGAAGAAACAAGTGCCATACATTAAGGTACTTGGTTCACTTTAGTAAGCATAAAATACACCTGTAAAAGTGAAAGTAAAGAAGGCATCTCCGTCTATTTCTGGGGAAACATTAGGCGAATTTGCAACCCTGAATTGTAAATTATGGTGATTTAGCAGTGAAGTGGATGGATTTTAATTAAAGCCTTGTTCAATCTTTATTGGCTTGAAAGTAGAAAAGCCACATTTTTCAGGGAATGAAAATATAACTACATTTTACATAATTCTTCTGCTTCTAAATAAGTGGCATCTTTTAGCTTCTTGAAATACATATATACATATGTTTCTGTAAAATTTCAGTATCAGTCTCTAAAAGATACTTTGAAACATATTGACAACAATTTTGTCATGTTTATGAGAAAAAAAAAGTATCCAAAATTTTCAGACTGCTTTTTTCTTTTTGTTGTTTTTTTGAAACAAAATCTCACTCTGTCGCCTGGGCTGGAGTGCAGTGGCAAGATCAAAGCATACTGCAGCCTCAACCTTCCAGACTCAAGCAATCCTCCCACCTCAACCTCCCAAGTAGCTGGGACCACAGATTGGAATACATATACATTCCATACATTGCAGTTGGCTGTTATGTCCCTTAAGTCTCTTTCTTTTAAACAATGTGTATCCTCCATCACTTCTTTTCCCTCCCTTGGTGTATTTTGTTGAAGAAGCCAGGTTACATGTCCTATAGAATATCCCACAGTCTGTTTCTGATAGTTACTTTATTAACTGACACACATTATTAAAGATTGGTTACTGAAGTAGTAATTAAAGAAACATGAATACATTGGAACCAAACCAGCAGAACAGAGGATCAAACTACCTATGGTCGACATTAGAAAGAAGACACTATTTGTTAGTAAACAGAAGAGAGAAAAGACCATAAAGAAATAATTGTTCTATGGTTTAATTACAGAAACAAATGACTGCATTTTCCTTTTTCATTAAGTTTATTAATATGCTAATAAAGCAGCCAGTATAAATCTTAAGTATACATAGAATAAATAGCAAATTTGATAGTACTCACCAGTCTTCATTTCTAATAAGCGTTTTTTCTTTTGTTGGCGTTCAAGTCTTTCTCTCTCTGCTAACTCTTTAGCTATTCTGGCACGTTTTTCTTTTTCCTCTGCTTCTCTTTTTTTGATGTTCTCCTTTATTGCTTGCTATTACAAAAAAATTTTGAAAAATGATCAATTTTAACCAGTGATTCCCCTGCAAAATGGAAAATTATCTATTTGAAATTATGCTTAAGGTAGAAGCATTATCTTTTAGATAGTGGTGAGTTATGTTAGCAATAGAGTCTTCTAAAAGGTATGCACAGAAACCCTTATTAAATATGTATCTATAAATACCACTGTTATTAAACATAAACATGCATCTTTAAAACACCTACAACCTAATTAACTAAAAGGGAGGTGGAAACAGAAACTGAAAATTAAAAAAGCATTTAATTCACAAATCAAAACTGTCTTCCCATATACATTTCCAAAAGTGTCTAGCAGCTGAATTAGGGTTTTCCATATCTCCTATGCAAAACATATTATCAAGTACAAGAAAAATTACCAAATTAAAGACATGACAAAAGAAGTGAAATCTTATAGTAGCTACTTTTTATTACAATCATATGTGAAATTTTTCTCATATAGAGGTAAATGTCCTAAAGATAACTAAAGAAACATTTGGCATTTCAAAGCCAGGTCCTCTGGTTATTGATCAAAACTAATAATAACATGCTAATCATAAGAAGATCTCAATAGATATGTGATTATTTAATTTCTTATTTTCTAAATGTTATACACGAGAAATGCCTCTCATGTGGCACAAAGAGGAATTAGCAGGTAAATGTGGATTTTTAAGTGCCAACAGAGAGAGTAACATTATATTAAACATCAAGGAAACCACACAGTTAACACATTGGAAGTTTATCACCACTGATATCAAATAGAAAAGTGTGTAACTAAACTATAACTAACAAGTAGGTTTCTTATGTTATTCTGGGGAAAGGCTTTTATTTCTTTTCTGTGGTACTCTTTTTTTTTAAACCCTAGAGTTAATACAACTTCTTTATTAAAAATCAAATAATAAAGTTTAATATTTTTGACCAACAATAAAAAGAAACAAAAAGCATAGAGTAGAAGGATATTAACTCATGCATGCATCCATCCATCCATTTATTCAATTAATACTTACTGAGAGACTACTAATAGTATTATTGTAAAGCAGGGGAGAAAGAAACAGAGAGAGAGAGGAAAGGAAGGTGGAGAGGGGAGAAGGAAGAGCGCATAAGAGAGCACACTGAAACAAGTTTACATTCTATGTGGTAGGGTGGGGCGAGAGGCAGAGATAAACAATAAATAACAACAACAACAACAACAAAATAAGAGTGCTGTGGCATCATTCCTGAGGGGTTACTTTACATTTGATGGTTAGATAAGGCCTCACTCTGACTTGATTCAAGCTGAATCTTGAATATCAAGGAGCCAGGTAAGTGATAGTCTAGGAGAAGATCATGTCAGGTAGAGGGAAGTGCTAATGCAAAGGCTGCTGGTGAGTTTAGGAGACATGAAGAAGGTGAGTATAAAGGTATCAGATGAGGTTAGGGAGGTATGCCGATCCAGGGAGGAGGCCTGATCCCTCAGGGTTTTCTAGGCCAAGGTAGGAGGTTGGATTTTCTTTTAAGGGTACTGGAAAATGTCTAGAGATTTTCAAGCAGACAAGTACAAAACTAAGTACACTGAGATACAAGCACCAATCAAGCACCTTTGTTTTGAACTATCTTTTCAAAGATATTTGCATAATGAAAAGTATTTGAAGATAGAGGTATCTCCCTCCTAAGCTAAGGGGTTTGTTACTGCCCAGAATGATACAGTCTTACTACCTATTATAAAAAATTGCATTCCCTAAATTCAGGATTTCCCTCCAATAACATAAACCACTATGTATATGTGTTACCTGGCCCTCTTCACATTGCCCTGTGGGAATACGGACTCAGAAACTTTAAACAAAAATGTTTAAACTGGCTATGGCTACTGCGTGAGTGGCAAAGTATTCTTTGTCTCTGACCCCACATCCATGAAACGATGTCAAGTTAACTTGTTAGCCTGTTAGTAGGGAAATTCTCAAACTCTTCATAGTTCCTGACATATATAAATGCTAAGCTATAAAATACAAGCTGTAATACTAGATGCTTTATTGTGCAATCCCTTTAATTTTCAACTTGGATTCTGCATTCTCTAATCTAGCCCAGAATGGTTAAGTATTTGTTCACTAATAAAAGTAGTAAGAGGCAGTGAGTTACAAGAAAGCTCGCCACAGTCAGTAGTTTTCCACCATATTGCTTCATATAATGGTGACATATATTAAAAGACACACTTTGGGAGGCCGAGGCGGGTGGATCACGAGGTCAAGAGACAGAGACCAACCTGGTCAACATGGTGAAACCCCGTCTCTACTAAAACTACAAAAAATTAGCTGGGCATGGTGG
>NW_016107429.1:4185325-4206152 GCF_001604975.1 Cebus imitator | reverse complement strand
AGTAGCTTAAAACAGAAAAGCTGAATAGTTAAAGGAGAACAACATTATTCCGGATATGATTGCCTCTTAGTGACTTTCATCCTAAATTTGAATTAAGGAAGAAAAGTTAAGGGTTAGCCACATATAAAGATAATTGGCTGTAAGACATTGATTTTTTTAAAAATATCGTCTTTTCTTGACCTTGTTTTATATTTAGTCAACTGGCAAATAAACTGCCCTACCACCAGCTACTTTCAGCTACACTTTGCCTAAAGAAATTATTTGAGTGTTATACGTCAGACAGAGTTTGGTGCAACACCGCTACCTTCCAAGTAGAATGATAACCATCATTCTATTCTCCAGTTCTGTAAGTTTGACTTTTTATATTCCACATGTAAGTGAAATCATATTATGGTATTTGTCTCTCAGCGAATGGCTTATTTCACTTAACATAATGTCTTCTGGGTTCATCCATGTTATTGCAAATGACAGACTTTCACTTCAGGGATAAACTCAACTTGGACAGAAGAATTTATCTTTTTGAACATTTAGTCATAAAATACATTTTTGTATTCCATTTGTTTGAGATGATCGTTTCATTAAAATTTAGTAAAATGTATCTGAAAAACTTTCTAGGCCAAATATTTATTTGGAAGATTAAAAAGTCAATTAATTGCCAGATGCAGTGGCTCACGCCTGTAATCCCAGCACTTTGGGAGGCCGAGGCAGGCAGATCATGAGGTCAGGAGTTCGAGACCAGCCTGACCAACATGGTGAAACCCCGTCTCTACTAAAAAAACATAAATTAGCTGGGCATGGTGGTGCAGGCTGAGGCAGCAGAATCGGGGGAGGCGGAGGTTACAGTGAGCCGAGATCGGGCCATTACACTCTAGCCTGGGTGAGCAAGACTCTGTATCAAAAAAAGAAGTCATTAAATTAAAAATTAGTTATAGAACTATTCATGCTTTCTATTTCTCTTAAAAGTAATTTCAGTAAGTTATTTTTTTCTAGGAACTTGACCATCTCATCTACCTTTTCCAATGCCAGCCTACAAATGTTTACAGAAAGCTCTTCTGTTTTTACTATATTCTGTATCTTTAGTTATGTTCTTTTTCACATCCTCAGTATTATTTTTCTTCTCCTTTTCTTGATTAATCTTTTCAACAAGATATCTAACTAACTTGCCTTTTCAAAATAACCTTATTCTGGCCTTTTGAGTTTATGTCACTTTTTCTTTCATTTAATCTTTCATTTCTCTCCTTCTCATTGCTCTAGGATCATATAAATCTTTTTTAAATTTTGAAGTCAGATACTTATATCTGTAAGTCTTTCTGATACAAGTTTTTTTATTGATACATAATACATATACATATTTTGGGGATACATATGATAATTTGATATATTTATATAATGTGTAAAGAACTAATCAGGCTAACTGGAATACTCATAACCTTAAATATTTATCTTTTCTATATATTAGGAACATTGGAGTTATTCTCTTAAGCACATATGATATAAATTTATTTACACCACTTTTTCCGCAACCCACAAATTCTAATGTAGGACATTTTTAATATTGTTCAGGTGTAATTGTTTTCTATGATTTCATCTTTGACATGTGACTTTTTAAATGTGCTCTTAGAATTTTCAAAATAGAGGTTTTAAAATTTCATCCTTTTAATTTTATTTCTAATTTCATGTCATTGTTATCAGCAAATAAATAAAACTGATACTTAAAAATGTATTGAGATTTCATGGTCTCCAGTATGTAATCAATTTTATAAAAGTCCCACTTATGCATGAAAAAATGTATATTCTTTTATTATTGAGTTTGAATTCTATATATACTATCAAATCAAGTCTATTAATTGTTTAACCCTTGTCTTTAATGATATTTTTCTGCTTATCAGTAAGTTAGGGAACATAATGCTAAATTTGTCAACTTATCCATTTAGTTTATTAATTTTTACAATGTCATTTTGGGATAATATTATTAAGCACATTCCATTTTTAAACTGTTGTATCCTTCAGGTGAATTAAGCCTTTTGTTGTCATGAAGTAATTAATGTCTTAAGTCTATTTTATCCATTAACGTAGTTTCCCTCTTTATTTTGATTAATATTAGCCTTGTATTTCATTAACTGTTATGTTACTTTAAACCTTTCTATACCCTTTGTTACGGGGGGTCTCTTAAAAGGGGCATAAAACTAGATTTTGGGTTTTATTCAATATGATAGTCCTTTAAAAAATTATTGTGATTTATAAAACGTTTGTTTCCATCTATATGTCTGGCTTTAGCTATGCTTATATTTTTATTTTTCCTCATTTTTTTTTTGGTGTGTCTTTCTTAGTCTATTTCGCTCACTACAGTTTATAATTTATACCTGATATTTCTATCCTTTCCCTGATTATCCTTGTATTTTTATTACACAAATTAGCAACTTAACGAGACCTAAAGTTAATTGATATCTGTATCTCCATTTCTACCTTGAAAATAAAGAACACCTGAATTCTAAATCTTTCTCAATTTATAAATTTATGTAACATTATTTTATTGTGTACTTCTTTTCTTTACATTTGTTTTCATAGCAGCTATGGCTGCTTGTCTCTCAAACCTTCTTCTTTTCTTTTTAATTTGTTGCTTCTTTAAATACAACCTTTAGAGCGGAGGTTAGCAAACTTCAATCCTTGGATTGACCATGTATTTTGTAAATAAAGTATTATTGGAATATAGCCACAGTCATTCATTTACATATTGGCTATGCCTGCTTTTGCTCTGTTGCTACAGAGACTGTATTGCCTGCAAACCTGAAATATTTACTATCTGGCTGTTTAAGAAAAAGTTTGCCAGTCTCCATCTTAAAAAATCTTTTAATGTAAGGATGTTGATGAAAAACATTCTTGTTTTCTGTTTATCTATAAATAGTAGATAATTGCACCTGTGCTCTACAAAGAGCTTTTGCTGGATACTCCAAATAAGAAGAACATTTATGTTGATGCATCACTTAAAGATCTCACTCTTCAGCTTTCCACTTTGGCAGATAAGTAATCTGTAACTAATTGTCGTTGCTTTGGGTATCATATCTTTTCTCTCTGGCTGCAATTTTTTTTTTTTGTCTTTAGTGTTGTGCAGCTTCATTATGTATTTAAAGTGAGTTTCACTTTATTTGGCTTTGTGTAGGTTATATTTCCTATTCTGTGGATTCTTAATCTGGAAAATTCTTAGTCACCATTTTGAATATTGTCTTTCATTCAGTCTTTTTGAGTCCATTCTTCTGGGACTTTAATTATAAAAGTGGTAGGCCTTCTCATCCTGTTCTCTATGTTTCTTAACAAGTATTTTACACTTCTAAATATATTGTCCGCCTGGTTTGTATTCTGGACAAGTTATTTGGATGTATTGTGCAATTCATCGTTTCTTTCCTTAAGTGAGCATAACCTGCTCTTTAATCCACTGAACGTTTAATTTCAACCATAATACTTCCACTTCCATGCAACGTATTTGGTTCTTTTTCAAAATTGCTCAGTCATTTTTGGTGTTCTCCTGTTGCTCTCTTTTTCTCTTTTTAAAAATCTCATACTCTATTTCCTTAAATATTTCATATATTGTCACTAAATATTTGGGGTCTTAGAGGCCTATATGTATTATCTTTTTCTGATCATTTTACCACACAAGCCTTTGTTTCTTTGTATATTTGGTGGTTAAGATTCAGTGTTCTAAGTTAATTGAACTTAATTTGTGAGATTCTTGAGGACATAAATTGTAACTGTCCTCTGGCACAGATTTGAATTTGCTTCTGTAAATAGCCAGAGATCATTTCTAACCTGAATAAGTTTAATTTGCTTTTGTCACAGGCTTATTGTAAAAGATTTATTCACTCTACTCACCAAGTTGTAGTATTGGTTTTCATTCCCCAGGGCCAGCCTAGTTTTCCCTTTGCTCACTTATGCTCAGTGTTCAGGTTTCAACTTCATTCTTTTCTCTTTAATCACATTTGCCTTGGAGATTTCCCTAATTTTCTCACACAGGACAGCCATGTTTTTTGAAAATAATTTGTTGTATTGTGGTGAGATGGATTTTTAAGAGTCCCTAGTAATCCGTATTGTGATAAGCAAAGTCCTTAAAAGTATATCGTTTTATAAGGTTGAACACAGAGATCTTATTTCTGAAAAACGTTCATATAATATAGCAGTTCTTATATACTACATATATTTTAGGGGATACTTTACACATGTGTTTCATGACCCAAAGATTAAAAAAAAAAAAGGAGTAATTGGACAGCCATATCAAATGAGTCCTGAACAAGCATTCGAAAAAAGACTGCGAAACTGAACATCAAGAATGTCTTTAAGAATAAATTATGACATTTCACTACTTTTAGAAATTGTAAAAAAAACAAAAAACAAAAAAACAAAAACAAAAAAATCCAGGCTTGCTGCTGCATATTATAAAGACAATATCATGGTAAGGGAGTGGAAATTGAAATTATATTGTTTGTTTAAATAACCACCTAGCACTAAATAGCTGTGTGACTGTATCTCAGTTTCCTCTACTGTAACATGGACAAAATAGTACCTGTAATACAGGAATATTTTAAGACATAAATGAGATAATACATGTAAATAGCTTATATCATTGCCTCACACATAAATTTTAGCCCTACATAAATGCTAACAAGTATTATCTCTTTACAATAACATCAATTTTTCTTTATTATTACAATATCATTAATGAAATTCCTCAAACACATTTATGCAGCAACAACTCAAGAAAAAGCCATTTTCTGGCTTATATCAATTATATATGCTTCCATCAAACGTATGAGGGAGTGCCAATTTTCATAGTTCCTATGAGAATATGAATGCTTTCTATTCAGAGATGCTGGAATACGATGGTACACTGAGTTGATTAGGAGTAAAATGGTTGCATCCAATACAAGCTGCATCACTTGGCAGGGAAGCTGCAGTGGCGAATTAAATATGGAAGGCAAGATGTAGTTCTCAACCTCAAGTCTAGCTATTTTACCTCTAAAGATTTAATTTACATATATATACACATTGTTTTTAATATTCTAAATCTAATGTTCATTATGAGATTTCATTCTGGAAGAGTTAGTTTACTTTCCTGTGTTTTCTTCAAGAAAGCACTACTTTCACTTGAAATTAGACATTCCTAAAAAATTAGGAACATTGTCCAATAATACAATTAACATTTGTTTTGTATTTTTCCCTAAAAGTACAATTTAAAATATCAATGTGCATTTTCCCCTCCTTCCAAAAAAAGCGTTATAAACAGCCTATGTTCCAAATATGTCTTTGACAGATATCAGTCTTATGTTATAAAATAAAATTGTAATAAAACATAAAACATAAAAATGATAGTATTAAATACAAGTAGACTGCCATAGATTCTGACTTTTTGATCGTACTTCATCTATTTGAGTTTTGGACCATTTAAATAGATTCAACTATCCAACTCAACATTTTTCAACATATTATAATATCCTGTATATTTTTTTGACATAGAAAACTAGTAGAGATTTTATTATTTGAAAAAATGTTGAAAAGTTTATGAATGCCTTCTTGTTCAGAGTTCTATTTCATTCAACATTAATGTATACTCAAGCTACACAAGTCAGGAATCTCTTCAGCACAGGTTTCACTAAACTCAAAAATCTTTACTTTTTCCTAAGTATTCAACTTTGTCTCAAGTCCCTAAAATGAGATTAGACAAACCCAACTTAAATCGCCATGTTTTCCAGGGGAGTAACTGTTAGGTATTATGAAAACAAGACTAATTTTCTCAAAGTAAACAAGCACCTGCAGATCTCACACTTTCCCACCAAACACCTTGCTTAGAGCTTGTTTAACCTTAAGAAAACCTTTAAGAAAAGGTAATGCTTCACCATGCTTAATTACCACTTTCTAGAAACTCATGATGACCTCAACTTTAGGAATAATTGGAAAATATTTTAATTTGGAAAAAGAATCCCTTAAAAATATATTTTTGTATTCTCATACATATTACTGTAGTGAAACAGAAAAAAAAATTTAATTAATACTAGTCACCAAAGCCTGAAAGAATACAGAAATTATGTGGTTTACTTTTCAGTTTTCCATTAAAATTATTTTCTTTGATAACTAAATGTAAAAATTTTCCCCAAGTGCCAAAACCAAACAACAAATTATAGTTACTTTGTGGAAGATAAGTTTATTGTAATAATTACAAGATAGATGTTTTGGAAAGAAATCTAGATTGATAGCAGAACTAATCAAAATAATTTTTCTAGTATTACCAAATCCAATTAAAAAATGCTATCAATGAAAATAGAAGAACATGATATACTGTCCTCTGGCACAAACAATTCATCATCTTAACATTCAAAGGGAGTTGCTATTAGTTGAACTTTTCATAACTGTGAAACTTATGAAAATGGGAAACTATCCTTTGAGGAACAAACTAGAATATCCCAAAGGATGTGCAGGTGCTGATTATTAAACTGTTCCAGCTTAAGCTGCTCTTTATTGTAAAATCGGTCTCAGATAAAATAACAAATTACTTATTATTCCATCACAGATATAACATTACCGGCCCTTCTTAACTTTGCTATGAGTTTTTTTGCAACTCCTTCCACACTTCGCAAAATGAGATGCTTCAACCTATTCACATTTCTTTAATAGATAAAGTATAAGTTGTTTGTAATAAAGTTTTTTCCAGAGTATAATTTAATTTGCCATTGTGTGTTCTGTTCCCTTGTGTTCAGAAGTGATATCCAATAAAAATACTATTTTTATCTCCCAATTATGAGGCTCAATAGCTATGCATAAGATGGCAGCTATGGTGTGCTTAAAGGGAGGCTTGGTGATAACGCAGAAGTTTTTTGAGCTACTGCTAATCACCTATTCAAGGGAAACTTCCAACTAAAATCCCACTAGTCTCAGATGAACCTAATTATGTTTAAAATGCAACATAAAAAATAGTCTTAACATGTATCCTCTCCTTCAACCTCTCCCTCTCCTCTTGTCTCTATGTGAGGGTGTGTGAGACCAATCTAGAAAAGTCCACTGCATCTGATGTACAAAGGACATACCATTTTATTCATTTTTGTTTGTGGTATTCTAGGTTAATGCCACCTTTTTAATGACATGAGTTAATATATATTATTATTATGTGTTAGTTATTAAGTTGATTTCTTTTCCCTACACTATCAATCTATTTTTATTCTCACTACTGTATTAGAATAATCTAGGCATTATCTTTTGCTACATTATTTCAGAGAACAAACAAAATCTTTAAAATGTGGAAAAGAAATAATAATTAGCAGTTATTTACTCATAGAGAACCTTGCAGTCAAATCCATTTATTAGCCTATTTAGCAATTTATTTAGAATAAATCTTACCAAGAAAGAAAAAAAGTAAGCCAATTAGTAAAGGTCTGTTTTTATTGTGAAAAACTTGAAGAGTAAAGACTAGGAGAACCTATCAGAATTAAATTATTTTTCAAAGTTGCAAACTCAAAATACTCAGCACTTGAAATTGATCTAATTCCTTAAATAAACAGATATTAAAGTATAATAAGAAAGACAGCCTTATAGTTAGCATATTTATTTTGTTCCAGGTTTGGCGCATTATAGCTCCAAGTTTGATCTCAGAATAACAAAGGTGCTAATGAAGACATAAGTCTTATGTGAAAAGACTCCAAATACAATTTTCAAGTTGTAAGCCCACCAAATTAAGCAAGGATAGAAGATGCTTCCTATTATAATTGCACAAGCTGGCTCAACACTCGACCATAGGACTTGTACATGATTTTCCCTCCTCTAACACATAAAATGAATCAATCTACAAGATTTAGGAGCACACAGAAAATGCTTAGTGCTTTGACATTCCTTTTGATGATCTAGTTGGTCCACACAGTAGTCAGCACAAATGGCATTTAGAGTTGACAAGGATCAAATTTGTGTAATCCAAATGATTTGGCAAAATGAGTTTTGTTCTGGCTGTCCTCCTTATCAAAAACAATTTTACACTAAAAATACCCTGTGACTGGATGATTTCATTTTTGTTTGGCACTTCATTACTTTAGTCTGAGAATTCAGTAGAATAATAAATTATATTTGATCAACAGATGCAGCAAGATTAACTGAGTTATAATTGATTTTATATTTGTTCACAACATAGATTTCAATTGTAGAAACCAAAAATCGACTTAGAGTCAGCAAACAGCAGGAATGACAAATCTTTATCTAGATGAAACATAACTTTAACAAAATTGTAGAAATAGTGTAAAGCCAGAGAAACAGGTAGCTATTTATTCATTTCATAGTATTCTATATGGGAGCATAAAAGTAAAAAAGGATAAAATACAGTATCAATCCTGTTATAATGAGATTGAAAATGTAAAATTACTTTACTTCTATTAAATGGTTAACTTGTTTTGAGGGTATGTTATGTGATTTCATCTTCAAAAAGTAACATCCCTAAGAGATGCATGCTGTTATTATCAGAAAACTGAGGCTCAGTAAGGTTAAGTAATTTGTCTATAGTCATATCACTAAAAATCTACAGAGATGGGACTCAATCCCAAAGTTCTCTGATGCCAGAACTTCCATCTCAACCACTGCTGTCTTCCAACTAGAACAGCAAACAGCAAAACATCACTATTAATAACCAATGAATTGGCTGAGGCCTATCACAGGCAGATTTCATCAATCACTTTAGATTTGAAGAAATCAGAACTAATCATGTCTCTCTTTAATTGTCATCGCAGGCAATTCAGATGGGAGTTATATATAGGAAATGAAGTTCCAGGAGAAAGAAACTGGATTTTATGAACTAGAAAATAATAACTACAAAGTTTGGCACATATGTCTATAACCATATACAAAAATGAGAACAACAATATATGTTTCTTCACTCATGTGTGTGCAATAATAACCTTTTTCAAGGCAGGGATTTTTTTGTTGTTGTTGCTCTCTAAATCCTAACCCCAAAGTGGGGTTTCCAGGTATTCAAGATCTTAGAAACTATGAATAAGAAAGGAATCTAGTGGCCTTTTTCGGTACTTTAAAATCCCAACAGGAAATGTTCATGTGCTCAAAAATAAGCCACGGAAATGAAAAAGTATTCTATATGGCAATAGACATATCACACATTTAGTCACAAAACAGCTACATATGTCTAATTAAAACAGAAAAACGACACATTTTTAATAAGTTTAATTTGGTAGAAAAATTCTTTTGAAACAGGTTACCTGTAAGGAGATCTGTAACAAAGAGGTATGAAGAGGTGAAAGCATTAGGAAGAATTTCTTTAAGATGAGTTGTTAAGGAAAACAAATAAGATGTCAGATGAAATTTGCTTAAGGAGCTAAGAGTGTTGTACTGTGCTAATAATTTTAGATAAGAAAGAGAATAGTAAAAGAACTTTCAGTGATAAAAGGGAGAAGCATCACCTGGATAAGAGAGCATTAAAGAAAAGACCATGTAATTTGGATCATGTGAGAAAACGCAATTAGATCAAAATCCTCTCAAATGAATGGAAAGTGGAAACAGTACATACATTATGCTTCAAAGCCACAGTGACCAATGAAAAACAAAAAATTAGGTTTAAATTCAAAGGACAAACATAAACACGCTACAGCTATTGGACATATTAAGGAGGATGAGGTTGCTCCCATGATCCAACAAAAATTCCACGAGCTCAATTAATCATGTAGATACATGATATCATATGCTAATAACAAATAGATTGGTTAATAGCATGTAATAAACCTAAAACCAGTCACAAATAGAAAATGATTATTGCTATAAAACACTACATGAATAAAGGTATGAACTTTACTTGATATAAAGCTTGATGCCTAATAGGCCACCAGTTTACTCAGCGTATAGTATAAGGTCAGATATTTCCACCTAGTACCTCCAATCTCAATGTTTTTTATCTTCACTCAAGTCTGACAATAAATAAAAATCGATTACAGAAAGATGCTGACCCTCTACCCTTCACCTTATTCTTCACCTCAGCAAACAGGCTTTACATTAATAGTCCTGTAATTTAAAAAAAAAAAAAACATTTCATGCTTTGAAATAGAAGCAGATCTGAAAACATTCTTCTATCATGAACCCATCAATGCAAACAAACAATTATTATACCTAAAGAGTATGAAAATAAAGTCTGCCCTGTGCTGATTCTCTCTAGCAAGTTATCAAAAACACTCTTAGAAATTACAACCGTGGCTTTCCTTGCAAACTCTCTAAACAGCAATATGCCTGAAGCTGTTAAAGAACAGGCTTGGAGTCAGGCAGGCTTCCATTCAGTCTTAGCCCCTAGCAATTCTGAAGCTTCTCTGCAAAGACATGGAGCTTCTCTATGCTGCAGTTATCTCACTCGTCATATTCTGGACCTCAAAATAAAAACACTGTAAAGATGAAGTGGGACACTCCATGCAAAGCACTGGGCACTGGGCACTGGAACTAGTATGAAGCAACTATTTAAACCATGGCAGTTGTTTTAGTTTTGCTCTGTTGGTCATGGTAACAAAAATAAAGCTAAACAAAATTATAATGCAAACTTACTCCCTTATTTCTTGGGAAATTGATCGGTAGTTCGAAATAGAACGATTCCCAATGAGCACATTATCTATAATAGACTGTTTAAAAACAAAAACAAAACCCAAAAATTAATTCCCAGTTGAGAATTCTCAAGTAGAAGAGGAGTGAGTTAAATTGCTGTCAAAATAAACAGTTGTTCCTCAGAGAAGCTACAAGATTTTGAAACTTTTCCCCCTTGGTCTACATGGCTTGAGGCAGCAGTCTGGAACAGATGTTCCTTCTTTAGCGATTGTATCAAGGCTCTCATAGAGCAAAAAAATGAACCCGAAGAGCTGTATCTATAGAAATTAGTCATGAGATCCTAAAAAAAAAAAAAAAAAAAAAAAAAAAAAAAAAAAAAAGAAGAAAAAAAAAAAAAAAAAAAAAAAAAAAAAAATGAGGAGAGACTGTATGAGTTAGTCAAAGGTATACGGAAAAGCTTTTAAACCCAGTCTTTAACTGCTTAAGTTTAAATCCCAAGACAATCTTAAAGTATACATATTTTAGATCAAGTATTTACAAACCAAACTATTATTCCAAAAACTGGCAGCTTTTTCTTTTTTTCTTTTGGGAGAGAAGTTAGGTTTCAAGCTAGTTCTATTTGACACAGCAATAGCAGTTATGCATTTAATAGATGTTAGCACAGGTCAGCCATATGTGGTATAAACTCTGGAACCAGACAGCCTGGGGAAGCATCTTAGCTCCTTGCCAGCTGTATAATGATGGACAAGTCAGGATCTCTCTGAAACTGTTTCCTCATCTGGAAAATGGGAAAAATGACAGTACACATACCACATCTGGTTGCTACTATAAGGATTAAATGAGTAAATAAAGCTCCAGATACATGGTTAGCTCTATATATGTTAGCTATTAAATCACCCATTGATCATCTGTTACTCAACAAATTTATCTATTATATGCCATGAACTGCACTAGAGAAACAAAGATAAACACGATAGACACAGATCTTACTAAAGGAAGAAATGTCTGAACAGAGATCAAAGGGATGAGTACGATAATTTAGTCAGGCACAGTATGGAGAAACTGCTCCAAGCATAGGAAACAGTAAGTACAGTGGCCTGAACTTCAGAAAACATTCCATGGAAAACTGCCAAAGTGGGGAGTAGGTATGCAGTGAAGACAGTGCTTCCAACCCCCAATATGTGATATAAAAATTAACCTTCACCTTATGGTAAAACTTGTTCATTCATGACCAGAAGTATACCTAAATGCCAGTGGATGAACAAACAATGGAAACGTTTTAACAGTACTTTTGTTTAAAGAAGATTGTTTTTGCCTATTAATGTGGATTTCTGGAACAAGATCTTCAACAAATTAAAACTCTATATCTTTCTTTAGCTACAGATCTAATATATCCATACTGACACATTCACATTGATCTGGTTTTCAAAGTTGAATAATATGGAATTAAAGAGCAACCTGAGAGATCAGAAGACTTGGCCAAAACAAGAAATTTATTTGTCAGGAGTTTTTGACAACAGTACAACTCTGGACTTTTAAGAAACATACTTTGTCTAAAATTTAAGCAGTATAACCCCAAAAAGAAAGAAAAATGGAAGAGAATAAAGTACCTGTGTAAAATTTTACCACCTTGTTACAATTAATTCCCTTCCAGTCTTCATGCTTATTTTTCTCCTAAATTTCTTCTATATACTGTTTACATTTAATAAATTTTTATAGTTAGTGTTAACAATTTTAATTTAGTGCAGTGTATACATGGATGTGTGTGTGATAGCAGTGACTTCTGTTACCCATGCAATCTCTGAAACAAAGTATAGCTGTCACTCTGTTACCTACTTTTTTGAACCCTTTTCCTATTCATACTTTCTCTCTGCCCACTACTTGCCCACATGAAATGCCAAGTTACCCACAGAATGCCAAAACCCTCTAATCCTTTTAGATGTATTAACATCTATTAAATGCATAACTGCTATTGCTGTGTCAAACAGGACTAGCTTGAAGCCTAACCCCTCTTCCAATAGAAAATAAAAAAGCGCCATTTTTTTTGGAACAAGAATTTGGTTTGTAAATAATTCATCTAAATATGCATACTTTACATAGTTGGGATCTGGATTCAAATCCCAACTGGATCACTTACAAACAATATGGCATTGATCTCATTAGGAAACCCTCCAAATGTCAGTGTTCTTATTAGTAAACTGGAACACAAACTGTAGAATACAAGAGGCAGCATGACATAATGTTTAAGAGTTTAGGCTCTTAAAGAAGGCTTTAGAGAAGATTATATGGGTTTAAATTCTAGTTCCACCATTTTATAGCAGTATAACACTGAGCTGGATATGTTCCATCTCTGTGCCTCAGCTTCTTTATCTGCCATAGAAGAACTGTGTGGCTTGTCTGACAATATATGTAAGGCATTTAGAAGAATGCCTGGCTTATAGAAAATTCTCAGAATAGAAGGGTATTATTACTTCATATATCCATTTTATACTCGATGCATACTGTGTCACAGGTTCCCAAGACCACCCTCAGGTTTGATAATTTGCCGGAAAGACTCATAGAACCCAGAAAAGTCATTATATTCACTGTAATGGTTTATTATACCAAAGTATACAGATTAAAAGGAAAATGTGCAAAGGGCAGACTTCAGGAGAAACCAGATCCAAGTCTCCCATTGCCCTCTCCCAGTGGAGTCCAAAAGGCAATGCTTCATCATCCCCAAAACAATATATGACAGCAGGTACCAAGTACTGCAAACCTGGGAAGCTTCCGTGAGTCTTGGTGTCAAGATTTTTATTGACAGTCAGTCACTTAAGCATAGACTGCCTGGAAGAGTAATCTTAGCTATTCTGTCTCTAGCTCAGTAAGAGTTCAAATGGACATAGTGTGGCCCAGGGCCCCAGGTACACAAAACAGGTGTTCACCATAAATCACATTGTCAGCATCTCTATATAGGTTGGCCCAAGGCCCAAGGTATATAAAACACCCTTATCAAGCAGGGTATTTCCAGGTCTCTTAGTAGCCAGTCAGGGGACAGTTTTCTTTGGAATATGAAGGTTTTGGGCACCCAAGCCTTCTGAATTAACCCTTTACTGAATAACAATTTATTGAGCAACTATATATGCCAGGAGCTATGATAAACATTGAATATATATTATCTCATTTAATACTTATAACACTTTTATGGGGAAGGAATTCACATTCCTTTTTAAAAACAAATGTGGAAACTGAGACTCAGGAAGGTTAAATAAGCCTTCATAGACACAGAACTCGTATGAAATCCAAGTCTAGCTCTCTCAGACTGCAAAGTCTTTACTAATTTGACTAAGCCATATTGCTTCACAAAACGTTACAAAATTTAAAATAATATATTGCAAAGTATGTGACACATACAGATATATAATATATTAACCAAATTTATTTCTGATAGGGAAAAATAATTTAAAGAATTGCTTTGAATTTGTGGAGAAAATGAATTAGAACTGTGAGCAGATGTGTATTTCTTGAAGACTAGTTTTTCTTTAAAATAGTGTTTTCATTAAAAGGCTATCTAATCCTAACTAAATAATTATAACCAAGCCCAACAACCTCAGCAATAAAGTTTTCCTGAGATTAAAAAGAACCAGTTCTTTAAATTCAACCTTCTTTCTCTTTACACCTCAAAACTTTTTAATCGCCACAAACAATTGCTCAAATACAGAACTGACTTACCCATCTATTAAGAATAACAATTTTTCATTGCAGAAATATACCACCAGTTTCCCTAGGGAGGCAACAATGCCTTCTCACTTTAATATGTGTATGGTTCTTTTCTTCCCCCCATCTAATCAGCTAATATTTTTGAAAAGATATTTTTAATGCCTAAATGAAAGGATTCCACATCAAAGACCTGACCTCCTATTAAAGTATCTAAAGGAAACCCTACAAATGTAAAACCTATTCAAAGGCAAATTGCATGTGGCTTATTGTACAATGCATTAAGAAAAGGGAAAAAAGCTGTATAAAAGCTGCATGGAATCTGGTAAAATTATATCACAAAAATACAAATTGATCTTAAGTATAAAGAAACAAATTCATAGCCCAAAACTTATTACAGAAGTGCTCTGTAATCAGCCAGCAAGGGAGTCTTTATGAAGAACTATAGAATCTGTCACCTTTTCAATCAAAATGTCTGATTACAGCTTAATGTTGGAAAGGCCAAAAGGAGAAACCATACATTTTTCAATAGATTTTAAAATCTGAAATTTTATAGCTAACTTTCAAAATTAAAAAAAAACAGGTTTTCCTATAGCAACAAAAGTAGAACGACGTAATGAGATAAGATAGCATAAATAACAAAAACTTTTTACACAATAAATTTTTTATCATACCATGAATGTGGTTCTGAAGTTATTTAGGTCAGTAAGAAAGTCTTCCACGGACACTTTCTTCACATCAATGGCATAGTATCCCATTATACTCTGGTATAGCTTTTCCATGTTTCCATGTAACTTCGAAAGTGTCTCATATTGTTCTTTTGCAGTGATAACAAATCTGTATACTACCGTTAAGGTATTCTGAAATTTATAAAGTAATTCTTTAGGGGGAAAAAAAAACTCTGTAAATCCAATGTTTTCATCTAACAGCCACCATTATTATAGCTCCAAAATTCTAAAATTACATTTAATAGTTAACAATTCTTAAAGTCAGTTATACTGCATAGCAACATCTTAAATTCAATTTCCAATTAACTTTGGGAAATCATTAGAAAAGATTTATATATTTCATCTTTTCTTCAACAAGTTCAAAAAACATTTCTTCCAATTTACCATAATAATATATAATATGGAGTTCATACATGATTCAAAACTATAGCTCAGTAGTTGCAGTTGAGTAATTGCAATGATATTGAAATCAAGAGTACAAGCATTAAGCACAACAGTTAAACTGGACAACTTGGGATCAATTTCTAGCTCCTATACTTGGTAGTAGTATGCCTATGGGCAAGTGCCTTCGTGTCTCTGTACTTTGATTTCCACATCTGTAAAATGGGAACAATAATATCACCAACTCACGGGGCTATTGAGAGGACTAAATGAGTTAACATATGCAAAGTTTGCAGAAAAGTGACTGGGCATTTAGTAGCACACAAAAATACTTGTTAGTATTATCCCTCACTTATTTTAAACTTTATTTAAGGTTCTAAAAGCGAACAAAATAAAATTGTAAGAGTTAAACTGAAAACTTCTTCCATTATGTCAGCAAATTAGCATTTTAACTTCTCTTAGAAAACTGGTATATAATTTCTTTTATGCATTAGATTATTAAAAATTATGATTACACACATAGGCACACATAGGCATACAGAATTAAAATTACACAGATAGGCATACAGAAATGTTCTTCTCTCACATATTCATGACAATATAGTTCTTCTGTCATTTACTCATGACAAAATGTTCTCTCACTCATGACAATATAGTTGAAAACACACTGAAATTAAGAAGACGAATTTAATGTGAATGTGACAGCCACTGACATTAGAAAACATTTTCTAAATAAACAATAAAATTTTCTTTGTGTGACAAATTGCTAATGCAGTTAGATATAACATCATGATACCACATCCAGAAAAAATGATTCTTTTAGAGCATCACTCATAATTGCCGATGGCTCTTTTAAATTGGGACATTTAAAGAAATGGAACATAGTTAAATTTGCAGAAGTACTTTTATTAAGTTTGGCCATTTTTAAGACAAAAATTTTAAACAAATTTAAAATTTAAAACAAAAAATGGGATTTAAATTTTAAAACAAAAAACGAGATTCAGGCAGGCCAGGAAAAAGAAACTAAAAATATAATTTTGATATCTAAATTTTTTTGCCCATAATTTCAAAAAGATATGGTTCTTCTGGCCAGAGCTTTCATCACTAGAGGATGAAATAAGGAAACTGATGCAGGCCCTTCTCTTTGAGAAAAATAACGAAAGATAAGGAAAAAAGAGACAGCAGTACTGCCAGGTAGGGAGTAAATGTAGACTAGCCATGATAGAATTCGAATTCATCAGCATCATCATCATCATCTAAAAGAAAAACCAAATGTGGTTAGTCGTCCTTGTGCAAATTGTTAAACTCCAAGTTCTATATTTGTCAAGAGCTTTGGAAAAATATGTGAAATACTTAAAATAAAAATTTCATAAAATTCATTATAAAAATATTGATATAAGTCCAATTACTTGATGTTTTGAGAAACCTATTTTGTTGTGTCCTTTACCAACACTGAGGCCAAATTATCATTAATTTCTACTAGATTCACTGTCATCTTCCCATTTGAGAGGTATAAGACAACCAGATCTGTGTTTACATGCATCGAACGACACGTATTTAGCAATGGCCAACTGAGACTGGAAATTCTTCTCCTGGTCTGCCAGTATTGCTCATTACCAAACCACCTACCACAAATATATCCCGCATTTATTCTTAGGTCATACTGCCATTATTACAGTTCTGTCACTGAGGATGCCCATAACTGCAATTAACGCACTTTACAAGGATCAGCATCAATCAGACCTACGTGTCTAATATCTTCCATAGACTTTCTTGAGTACATAAGATCCAGCAAGCCATTCAGTAAGTGTTTACTGAGTTCCACTGTATTCTAGGCACTAGGAAAACCAGTAGTTAACAAGTCAGGCAAAGTCCCTGCTGTCAAGAAACATTTTACAATATGGAGACAAATAAATAAATGAATGAGATTTTCAACATAGTAATAAGTATGATGTAGAAAAAAAAAATTGATGTTACATAATGTGAAAGAAGTTAGGTAGTTTAAAAAAGTCCTAGCTGAGAAAGTGAGATTGACTAAAACAACAGAGGCTTGACTGTTAAAGAGCAGTGGGCCCTCCATTGGGTAGCACTCTCGTGTAAGTGTAATAAGACTTCAGAAAAAGAAAAAAAATATTATAAATTTGGAGACTCAGAATTAAGAGCAACACATTTAATGCTAATTTTAAAAGTTTGGTAAGAAGGAATTAAGTGGCAGACAGGCAAGAAACAAAGAAGAAGAAAAGCAGAAGAAAGTGAGAAGACTAATTCAAGAGAAGAAAAATCTGCTACGATAAATCACCTGATTGCCCAATTTCCCACTCTTACAACTGCGCTATGTATTACACAAGTTTACATTTCACTCATTTCAATCTTCTGTTTTACTTCCTAGTCACCACAATTCAAAGTTCAAAATACTAAACTCCTTTACTTGAAAAATGCTGCACATTATACAGTGCAGAATATAAATATAAGTCTTTCTCTCAATGAATTTACTGGGCTGGCTTTAGCATCTACCCAGTGATTTCAGAAGTTTCTAAAGCATTGCTATATAGAATAACAAAAAAAAAGTGTGAAAATAAAGTGGGATTTCAATGAAGAAATTTAAAGAATATAACATGGAAAGCAGTCAAGTAACTTGTCACATAAGTTGTAATAAATACAGAAATATATAAATGTCTAGCAAAATAAGTTTTTCTGAAAGACTCAGGAGAGGGAGTAGGAAGAAAATAGAAAGGCAAGTGCTCATGCAAGAAGAATTTCAAGAGCAATGCTCTAAATTCTATTTGTTATTCTCCTTAAAATAAGACATATCACAGAATTTAAAGATCATGAGAAAGGAACAAGCACTACATGACACAAATCCTGGCATATTCTTAATTTTCTCACCGATAATAATTTAGTAAGTACATACACCTCACATATAATAGTTTGCATGTAACAATACTGCTATACATTGAAATTGGTTTCACATTTTTCGAGCAAGTAGCTACTGTGGAACTATTCAACTCTAATTAAGGCTCTGACTAGACTTAGCAAGAGAGAGGTAATAATTATTACTAAAAAGGCAATGATATTTGAAATAATAGTGCATGCTTTTTAAAGGATGCACTAAATTCATATTTTTTAATATTAAGAGGTGTATGTAAAAAGTGATCATGCACTGAAAAAATAAAAATACAATATACTATCATTGAGTGCTATTAGTAAAATTTCACATTACAATTAATATTGTATCTTAATAATTTAAGACAATGCAATTAACAGATAGAACGGTTCACTAAATCATAATTGTTTAAGTGTGCGCTTGTGAGATACATCCTTAACAACTTAAATAATAGAAATATTCTTCCAGAATTGGTAAATGAACCAAACATTTGATATGTACTTCGACTAATAAGCATCAAAATGAAAAATATAAACAAAATTTAAGTGGTTAATAACAAACTTTAAATATATTTTATTAATTGTGCATTTTAGCTTCCAAATTCTTCAATTTTTAACATCTAAGAAGCTCACAATTTGCCATTTTAATAAGATCTGTATAAATGCATTTAATATGCAAAATCTGACTTGTCAGTCCTAATTAAAGTAAACAAAGACTTGCAATGAATGAATTTAATTACTTCGAAACTAGTATGTCTAACTAAGAAGAAAAGCAAACGAGTGCCATCTAATCTCAGCAAAGAATATTTATGATTATAAGCTTTGTCAATAGCAAAGTACACCAACTGTTCATATATCTGACTTCCAAGAGATACATGAATGCTAATCAGTTCATTAGAGGCTTCTAGGTTGTGATATTTAGCGACAGGATGTAGTAGCTTTCTTGTCCATGGAGTATAATTGTACTCAGAATGAAAAATTGTTTCCAACAAAGCATCATCCTTCCTGTTTCTGATTTCCTGCTGGTTGCTTTTTATGAGCTGCATACCTTTCAAGAAGCCGACATCATTCAGTTTCTTGTGTCATATAAATACAAGTATAGATATGTCCTGAGACCGTCTGCTAAGCTTGCAAGATTCTACAACCCTTACTGCAAGCTCAGGAATTCATCTTGGTTCTATAAACCCGAGCTTCATAATTAGTGCACTCACAGTGTATTATCAGAAGCTACATGCAAGCAAAATCTTTTCTAAACTGCTTTGTATCTATAGGGAACGATAATAAGTAGTTCAATTAACAGTACTTAGTTATTAACAAACTGTCACATATGAACATTTTTAACATGATAAAGAAAAAAGCTAAGAATGATGAAACATATAACGCAGCAATAATACATTTATTTTATAAAGCATGCTTTATCATATTGAGAAAGTAGTACAAAAATTTTTTTTGATGCATAGACTTCACCTTTATTTTAAAAAAAAAAAAAAAAAAAAAAAAAGCCTTACTCACTACGGTGATAAAGGCATCCTCCCTAATGAAACAAGAAACTGGATGGGTGGGAAGATACAAAAGGAAACAAACACATTAGCCTGAATTGATTGTTGTTGGAGTCTATTTTTACGATATTCCCCAACAGAGACAGTGAACCAAGCTTAGTTCACAATTAAGCTGAAAGCATATACAATAAAATGTATGACAAGCCAAATATTAATTTTGTGATTCACTAAATCTCAGGAGAGAAGAGGTAGAAAGAGGAAAAATAGTAATTTTATTTCAAGTACCTCAGTTTAAGATATTAGGAGTGTCTATTTATAAGAGCACATTTTAGAAGTGGCTTATCTTTCATGCAGATTTCATTTGTCCACATGGGATTTTAATAATGCACCGTAGTAATATTTTATTACAACACAAAAGACATCAGTCTGTAATTTCACAAAATGGTTTGCAATGCAACTCAACACTAGTTTCAGGAAATAAAAAAGTTTATTACTTCAGTTACTCATTAGAGATTAAGCCACAAAATTAGTGATAATAAAGATAACTGAATACAAAGCAAAGCTTAAACAGGACACAAGCCTCATGCTATTCATTATGTATATATAGGGGTGTGTGTGTGTATGCATACACACATATATATATTTATTAATTTATTTGGATTAGGAAAATATCAATACAAGTAGTAACTATAATAAACTCCATTTTGATTTTGCAACTATCTAGTATTTCTAAAGGAAATATTAAATTTTATGGAGCATGAACTAATTTATAATATATACCAATGCTTGAAGTGAAGCTGAATAGTTAAACCTGTTTATGAAGTATTATATCTGCTTCCTCAGACATTTCAAAGGTATCTAAATCATATCATAACTTTAGAGTCAAACTTCCTCAAGCTGAGTTTTAATATCCTTTCAATTCATCATGAACATCAGAAGGAAATAAGGCATACGACAGGGAAGAGATGAGAGAACATACTATTATCCAACCTGATAAAAAGGAAAAAGGATAGAAATTAATGCATATACATTTGTGGCTGGGCGCAGTGGCTCACACCTGTAATCCAAGCACTTTGGGAGGCTGAG
>NW_016107429.1:4179028-4185130 GCF_001604975.1 Cebus imitator | reverse complement strand
GGGTGACAGAGCAAGACTGCCTCAAAAAAAAAAAAAAAAAAGAAATCAATAGACATACATTTGTGTATTATTCATGACAGACAGACACTTTGATAAATTTCCCTGCAAAAAGGCAAGGGTTAAACCTTCTGTAATTTGGCACTACAGAATGATCTCTGATTATGCAAATACACCTAAAATATTAAATAAATTGTATTTCTAGTTGACTAGTGACTTAAGTTATTTAGATATCAAAGGATATGGACATCTTTGTCACAAACTTGTCATGCAAGTCCTCAGGAGGGGGAAAGGTTTCCAATTCCTTCTCAAGCTGTTGAAGCTGCCTTCCCATCTGCCTCAAATTCTTTTCCAGCGTTTCTACAGAGACTAAAAGAGAGTATATTAAATGCCTTGAAAGGACAAAATTATAACATATAAAAGGTAAGACACCCTAGAAACAAAACATTCATGAAAAAACTCATAATAACGTAAGAAAATTCATTATAAAATAAAGAAAAATGAATTTCACTAAGTTTTTAACCTTTCAATTTTTGAAATCTAGTTATGAAAGAAATTCAGTAAGACAGTCTTCAAAACATAAGACAAAATTTCAAAAATGCTTATACACACCAATAAACCACACTTAAGAAGTAAGTTTTATTAGTGTTCTTGACCATTAGAAATACTACAAAATCATCAGTCTATTCAGAGAAGACAAAAAGAAAACTGTTTTTAAAATTCTACTGATTTAAATATAATTTTAACATTTTTCAAAATCATCTCTTGACAGGGAACAGTGAATAGATGGGAAAGATAGAGAAAAGTGCTTTCTATTGTCCAAACTTATCTACAATGGGAAAGAAAAGGTATCAGAGACTATTTATAATGACAAATGTCAAGCTTTCTTTACTGATATCCTGAATGCAATCTGTGTTTATTACCTAATAATATTTTTCCTTCTTTGACTTAAAGTGGCTCACACAGTACACATGAAGAAATGGTAAACTAGGGCACTGTGTCACAATGAGAATATACTGGTCACCCAGCAGAACAGACATTAAGGTTCATTTCTGAAAATCTTTGCATAGCCAATTTTATATGACACTAGGAAAAAGATTTAATAATGCAAAAAGAAGACAGAATGACCTAAGCCAACTTTTAAAATATTTGCTTTAGGTACATATGAATTCTAGATTAAAAAAATCGATTGTTTTTGATCAATGTAAACTATATAAAACAATGTTTAAAGAATATATACAGTAATTCATGGTAATCTGCCATTCTTAGGATTTGGATTAATCCTGAAGAATGAGTTCAATTCAAGTTTCATTTATATGGACAAGAATATCCTTGGAAGCAATCTAAATGCCCAACAAAATGGAAGTGAGTTTTTTTTTAAAAAAATTTTAAGCTTCATTTAAAGGAATAAAAATAGTAAGGAGACATTCAAAATAATGTATAAGAACATGAAATGGTGTTTTTTTTTTTAACCTAGATGTACAGAAAATAACATTTCATATTCTGACATTAACAGCTTTTAATAAAACATAAATATATTTTCTTATTTTAAAAAATTAGCAATCTAAGCCTCAAATGCAATGTTTAAGGAGTCCAATGATTCAGTTGAACTCTTCAGAGAACCAATATATAATACTTGTTTCTGCTTGAAGCATGATGGTACTTTAACTTTTTGCTCCCCCTGTGATGAAGGTAGTCTGGATTTATACTCATGTATATTTTCTCAGTATTTTTTTTAAACTTCTTATATATTCCCTTTCTGTGATACTTTGACTTTATACACTCAATGCTATAATGATATGCCCCATTATCTGAGCTATTGTCTCAAGTTTAAGAATCACAGATTCTTACCTTTTTAACTATTTAACTCATTTCCCCAATACCTTGCTGTATATTGCTCATTCCTATGTTATGCTCTTTCATTTTTATGTCTGCTTGTCAATTATCCAAGATTCTATTTGATTAGGCCAATGGTGTTTCATTTATTCTTCTCATTTCCGATTTTTTTCTCTGCTTCTTTCAAAGTTCTCTATCTGCATTACAGAAGAGATTCCTTTCGCTCTCCTAGTCTATTTGATCTCTCCCTTAATGTCTCATTAGCATTTCCACTATCATTTTTCAAGAACTCTTACAGGTGGTTCAGTCACTTTTTATACTTCCTATAACTCTGCAACTTCTGATTAAATAAAGGTTCAAAAGCAAGCTGGGCATGGTGGTGTACATCTGCAATCCTAGCACTTTAGGAGCTGAGGCAGGAGGATCAACTTGAAGCCAGAAGTTTGAGACCAGCCTGGACAACAAAACAAGACTGTCTCTCCAAAAATTAAAAAAAAAAAAAATTAGTCAAGCATGGTGGCATGTGCCTCTAGCTCCAGTTAATATGGAGGCTGAGGTGGGAAAATTGCTTGAGCCCAGAAGTTTGAAGCTACAGTGACCAGTGATGGCACCACTGTACTACACAGCCTGAGTGACAGAGCAAGACCCTGTCTAAGTAAATACATGCTCAGAAACGTTTATAAACCATACATCCACTTTGTACTATAAATTAGGTTCAAAAAGGAAGTTAGTGTATTAGTAGTATAATGGTAGCAGTAATTATAATAGTAGCAGTGACAATAAAATAATAATAATGGTAATAGAAGCATGTAAAATGTACTGTTTATGTATGTCAGGTACTGTCTTAAGTGTTTTCTATTAATAACTCATTCAATCCTCACAAGAACATCATGAAGTAGGCATTATTATTATTATTCCCATTTAACAGATGAGGAAATGAGCTCAGTAGGTAAGTAAAAAGGTCAAACAACTAAAAAGTGACGAAGCTAGAATTTGAATTCAAGGGGTTTCATTCCAGATCTTATTTTTAACCATTGCGTTATATATGAATTATTATAAATTATCATTTTGTTTTTATAACCCCTGTCAGCAACAACATTTAAATAGACAGATATAATTTTCACATAAGGGGTTTCTTGAACATTCTTGCACATTGCAATCACAAGCAATCCATATTCCCTGCCTCAACCCAGGGAATATATAACTAAGCATTCTGGATGGATGGGTGAATGGGTGAATGAGCAGTTTTATACATATATATATATATATATATATATATATATATATATGTATTTATTTTTTAAGCAGTATACATATTGAAGTGGTATCTCATCTTGAACAAAATCACATACTTAACATACTGTCTTAGTCTGCTTAACCAATTATATTATGCGCACATGTCATATTAGCAAAAGATCTAAGAACAGACCAGTAGGTCTGAGGGACTCCCATATAAGAAAAAGCACAGGGCAAATGTTGGAAGGAAACATAGATTGTTTGGTTTTTTTCTGACACCAAATACACTGTTCCAACACCAATCAATTGTCTAATTCTCCAATACCAACTGGGTGTCCGAGTCAGTGCAGACTCCATAAGTTAAGGACAAAGTCCTTCAATTCTGATACTAACTACCCAGATTTAGTGTCAGGCTGTACAAATAGAAGGGCTCACTCCCACAAAACTACCGTCATTTCAGATGCCAGTGGCCAGTCTAGGGGACCATTCATACTTCTGACTGGCTATACATTTGGGGATTCCCGAAACTCCCTTCCCTGAAGTTCCACAATTCACTAGAATGACTCACAGAAATCAGGAAAGCACTATACTTATGATTATAGTTTTATTATAAAGGATACAACTCAGGAACAACCAAATGGAAGAGATGTACAGGCAAGAAATGGTAGGACGAGGATGGTGCACAGTTTCAATGCCCTTCCAGCACATCCACCCTCCGAGCACATCCATGTGTTACCAACCCAGAAGCTCCCCAATCCTCTTTCAGAGTCTTTATTGAAGCTTCATTAGAAAGGCACTATTGATTAAATCATTGGCATTTGTGATTGAGCTCAATCTTCAGCCCCTCTCGCAGCTAGAGGTTGGGTACAAGTTGATAGTTCTAACCCTTCAATCACGTTTCGTACGTCCAGAGACGGGTCTTCATCCTGAAGCTATACCCCTACCTGCCTGTAGTCACTATATTAACATACAAAATACACTATCACTCAGGAAATTTCAAAACTTTTAGGAGCTTTGTGTCAAGCACCAGGGACAAAGACCAAATATTTACTTTTTATTATACCATATGGATATAGAAATACACGTCTGGTCAGAGGGCAGAATTCCAGTGAGACGTGTAAGAGAAGAACATTTTTGGCTCATTCTCGAGGTGCCTAACAGCCTTGGCTGCCCTCAGAAGAAGCCAGCTACTGGTAACTGAAAACAGAGCCACCCCAATGAGTGAGTGCTTCTCAACTAGATGGGAGAGGGACTTACTCCTCTGCATAAAAGGCTTGTGCCTTTTCCAATTCTGTGGTTGTCATTGGGTCAGGAACTATTCTCTTTATGATTGGAAGCAACTTATCCTGGGCTTGATTTCCACATTAGTGAAATGGGAAGGATCTCACAGCATATTTTTACCTCATAGATATTTCATAAAATTTTGCATGCTATAATATAGGGAGGATTTTTTTTAAAGAATAGTACTATGTTATTCTTATTCTTAGAACTAAATCAGAAATGAAAAGCTTAAAGGCTGAAATAAGTGATATTCGAATCAAAGAAAAGGTAAAGAAAGTCATCATATCTTCAATATCATCGTCACCAGGCTGAGGATAGTACTGTGGAAGTCAGCCTAAGAAGAAGGTCTGCTATTTTCAATAGTAAAATAGTAGGAATGTTTGGGGAATATTCAAACATTTCAGGTTAACATCAGGAAGAGTAAGCAAGCTGCCTTCAAAAAAATAAAATGGTTCTTGAGGCTACTGTACAGATGGAAATCTCACTAAGCCATTTCTTATGCTTCATCAAAAGTCTCTGATTACATTACTTGTACATTATAGTTAATCGGATTTAACTGTAATTGACCAATCTCTCACTGTTGCTTTTTAAATAAAGACCAACACACTTGGAAGAAAGAAAGGAGTGTGAGAATTCTGGGCTAATAAAATATATGCCATCTGATGGGTAAAACTAAAGAGGATTTTAAGAGTTCCCCTGATGTATTTATAAGTGGGAGCTGAACAATGGGAACACATGGACACAGGAAGGGGAACAATATACACTGGTGCCTGTGGGAGTGGTGGGTGGAACAGGGAGAATATCAGGAAAAACAGCCAATGCATGGCAGGCTTAATACCTAGGCAATGAGTTTACAGGTGAAGCAAACCACCATGGCACATGTTTACCTATGCAACAAACCTGCCCATCTGACACATATACCTCAGAACTTTAAAAAAAAAAAAAAAAAAGAATTCCCTTGGTGTTTTTATTTTTTCAGCAATTATTCTATTTCTATAGACAATTCTTTTACGTATCTTCAACATAATTTCGGCCGCATTTTTCACATGTGTCAAGTTCTTTAAGGTTAGGAACTACGTTTTATGTCTTAAATAATCTAAACTACATCAGGGAGTATTAAATTGTAGACTCTCAAAGAAGTGCTAATTTAGTGGTGTCTCTGTATGTGACCTATGTGTGAATTTTATCTTTCAATCTTCTCACCAAGAAATTAATCATATTTTCTGTATTCCTATACATTATTTGAAAGAAAACTAACAAAACGGAGCCATCATCAAACAGAGCTAACGAGACAGTTCTGATTTTTGCATTTTCCTCAGTTAACATTCTACCAGATGACATCTCTCAGTTACTTCAGACATCATGAGTCTCTACCTCCAACCAGCTCCCTATCTGTAATCTCCCCACCACAGAGGCAAAAGGACCATAAATTCCTTTTCTTCTGCTAGAAACTTACTGATCTTGACCCTTTCCTCTCTTGCAATCCTCAGACTCAAACAATCATAACACTGAGGTATTTTACTTGACAAACAATACTTAATTTCTTCTTAACACTTTTTTTTTTCCCATTTATTTATTTTATTGTATTTTAGGTTTTGGGGTACATGTTAAGAACATGCAAAATTGTTGCATAGGAACACACATGGCAGTGTGATTTGCTGCCTTCCTCCCCATCACCTACATGTGGCATTTCTCCCCCTGCTATCCCCCCCCAGCTCCCCACCCCCCACAGTCCCTCCCCTATGTCCCCCC
>NW_016107429.1:4103478-4177343 GCF_001604975.1 Cebus imitator | reverse complement strand
AAACCCTAGAAGAAAATCTAGGCAAAACCATTCAGGACGTAGGTGTAGGCAAGGACTTCATGACCAAAACACCAAAAGCATTGACAACAAAAGCCAAAATAGACAAATGGGACCTAATCTTCTTAACACTTTTAAAGTCATCAAGAACCCTTTTCTCTTCTCTGATCTCTGGCCTCCTACTGTTTTTCTCCAGTTTTGTTTTTACACTGTGCACAGGGGTTTCCAGACAATCAGTAAAGCTGCCCCTTTCCAATACATGTCAATAAGCTGGTTACATAACATCTGAGTTCCTAAACAAGGCCCAACCCACAATCTGGGGTGTTCTACTTCATATTCTGCCAAGTATTCGTCTCAGAACAACATACTGCTTATAGTTCCCCTGCCCATATCCCTCTTCATCCAATCTGTACCTGATCCTGGAAATAATGTGTATTCATCTGCCTTGTGCACTTCACCCCTGGGTCACAACCATTCATACTTTATAAGGAGTCAAAAACTACAGCAAGTATACAGGTAAACTGCCCTTTCTCCTCATCAGAACTGGTAATTATCTCTATCTCTGCAATTATCACTCTCTAATTACATTTATCTTTTTATCTGTCTTCCTCTTCCAAATGGCTGGGAATTCCATAAGAGGAGACACCATTCATCTTTGTATTTTCAGTTACAAAAGTATTGCAGATACTCAAATGTTTGCTGAAGGAATGGGTTTTGGATTTAACTTTAACCTCTCAAGATAAGAGCATTAAAATGAAATAGGAAAATACAACAGATTAAATATCCCAGACATTAAATCTAAGACACAGACTTTTCCCCAAGAGTCTTATTATTATGATAATTATACACCAGAGGTGTTAAAGAAACTTTAGAGTAAAAGTTAAAATCGAAACTATAAATATTTAAGTTTAAAGCAATCATGAATACATGCTTTTCATAACATCATGGCCTCTATGATTTACTAGATTAAGATTTCAAGTAAGAAAGGAGAAGAGAGGTTACACAAAGTAATATTTATAATTAAAAAAATAATCCTCTATGAATATCTCCTGGAGGTGTTGGTCATTATTTCATAACAAGCTTACTAAGAAATGCCACACTCACTCTTACATATCATGATACGATCCAGGGAAATGGATTTCTTTAAGGAAAGCTTAAAGAACAACTTATTACCATAGACAATTTAAACATGCAAACTAAATCAGCCTTCCTACACTCAAAGAATCAATTGTTTTATGTGCAAAACTATTTAGTTTCAGGATCAAGCAATATATTTCTTCCTAGACAACTGTAAAAATAAAAACATTTTATAAAGCTATAACAACATTTTACAAATGCGAGTTAAAATAATTAAATTATGTGGACAAGATGGCCCAAAACAAACCTCAGTGGCAATAAAAAAACAATCCTATTAAGTAGGTCTACAATAAAACTTAAATTCTAGAATATCATTATAAAATCCATTACTACGATGAAAAGATATGACACTAGAATAAGAGTGTAAAAAAATCAAAGTAAAAATAAATTGTAGCTTGGTTCATAACAGGTAAAGACAAATTGAAAGAAACTGTGCCGCCGGATGCAGAAGTTCACTCCTGTAATGCCAGTACTTTGGGAGGCCGAGGTGAGAGTATCACTTGAGGCCAGGGGTTTGAGGCCAGATTGGACAACATAGTGAACCCTCATCTGTATAAAAAATTTTTAAAAAATTAGCCAGGGGTAGTAGTGCCTGCCTACAGTCCTAGCTGTTCAGGAGGCTGAGGAAGGAGGATGGCTTGAGCCCAGGAATTTGAGGTTACAGTGAAGAGTGATCACATCACTGCACTCCAGCCTGGGTGACAGAAGGAAATCTTGGAAAAAGAAAAAGAAAAGGGAAGAAGGGAAGAAAGAGAAAAAGAGAGAGAGAAGCAATGCTAAGTGGACAGCCAGTCATCCTCACCAAGTAGTTGTACCTGCCTTGATTCACTTGACTCAGATCTTCTTTCTCCATTGTTCTGATTCTTGATGGAACTCCATATATTAACAAATGGAATTTGCAGTCCCTAATTAATTTACTATACTGTATGCAATAATGGTTTTATTTTTGCTGTTTTTACAAAATACTATAAGAAAAATGCCTTCATTTGCTATGGAGCATGGAACGAGGAAAGGGAGAAGGCAAGTGGAGGATGTGAATACAACCAATTAAAGGCCTCCAGTCAATTCTGTCGCACTGTTTCATCCCCTGAGAGAATGAGGCAGCCCTGTCCTCTACAAGCACAAAGAGGGTATTAAAGGCAGGCAGCTTTTTAGAAGAGAAAAGTATATTAGTGGGAGAAGCCCATCTCAAAGGAAATCATGTTTGCTTATAAGATTTGAGAATTCCCCTAGATAAGATATTCAAAACCATGGTATAAATATTAAATAAAANGATGCTGGTCCAAGGAGCACATTTTGACAGCAAGCGTCTAACAGCAACTAAATATGAATTGTATATATATTGTCACTCTTACGTCTGCATAAACTCAGAAATGTTTAATAAAAATATTCAAAATGTTCCCTCATTATGATGGTTCTGCGTACATGTACATGGGAGGGCAATTTTACTGCTTTTTACTTTGTCACAGGGGAAATGTTACGTGCGGACTGACTGACTTTCAAATGAGACTAGTTTTCACTTGCAGCTATTGGAGACCAGGTCAGCCTCACAAGTCCAAGACTGCATGTTAGCTGGACTTGAAAAAAGTCAGAATTTTTTCTCAAGTCTAGATCCTTCCCCTGAACTCCAATGGCCTATTTGGACAAGTTTTCTTAAGGTTTAGTAGGCAGCTTAAACTCACATTTCCAATTAGAATTTATCTTCCTCCTTGAATTGCCCCTACATTGCAATAAATCATTAGTTTTTCTAACTCTTTTCTCTCTCTTGGCCCACACATCTAACCATAGAGAGCATCTTGTTGGTTCTAACTTCAAAATGCATTCATTTTCCAAATACTTCTTACCACCCTCACTACTCTTCCTGATCCAAGCCAACGTTGTCACTCCTCTGGATTATTTTGACAGCATCAGAGTGGTTTTATTCATTCTACCATTAGTTGCCTACATTTTTTTTCTCAACAGAATAGCCAAAGCAATCCTTTGAGAATTTAAGTCAGATGTCACTTGTCTGCTTGAAACCTTCCAGTGGCTCCTCATGTCAGAGTAAAGTCAAATCCTTACAATGGACAGCGATGCCCAACAGGATCTACTACTTTTTTGACCTTGTCTCCTATTATACCCCCCTCCCTCCCTCTGTTCCAGTCTCACTTCCATATCTTGAAGCCTTTACACTTTCTTTTCCCTCTGCCTAGAATATACTTCTCTCAAATACCAACATAAATGGCCTCTCCACACCTCCTTTAGGGCTTTCTAAAGGCCATTTTCTCTACAGAACCTTCTCTGACCACTCAATCTAAAATTGCAAAAAAACCCTGCCCCAGCATACCCACGCCACACATAAGATATACAGTGACTTGGCTTGGCTCTATATCTGCCACCTAAGATGTAAACTTCAAGAAAGCAAAGGCTTCTGTGTTTACAGATCTTTGGTGCCTTGGAATGGATGAAGCATTCAGTAAATGACTAATTAAACAATGAACAGATAAATCTTATTTAAACCAACTTCATTTTGTTTTTCTGTCACTCACAGTCCAGCCTAATCCTTGCTAATACAAGTGCCTAGCACAGAGCCTACCAAACAGGAGTTGAATAAGCTGTTTTGAGAGTCCCTTCCTTATAGGGTCGAAACATATCAAAAACTACTAATGACACTTGTAATTTTTTCCATAAAACACATAGTTTGAAAGATAGTTGCCAAGAAACCACCATCACAGTGATAGACCTTTAGATGACAAAAGGGTCTCACTGCTGATCAATTTTAAATCTATACTTAATTTCTTCTGAGGGGAGAGGGGACAATTACCCTAGATCTTATTTTCTTTTTCTTTCTTTTTTTTTTTTTTTGAGACGGAGTCTCGCTCTGTCGCCTAGGCTGGAGTGGCACAATCTGGGCTCACTCAACTTCTGCCTCCTGGGTTTCAGTGATTCTCCTGCCTCAGCCACCTGAGTAGCTGGGATTACAAGCACGCACCACCACACCCAGCTAATTTGTATATTTTTAGTAGAGATGGGTTTTACCATGTTGGTCAGATTGGTATCCAACTTCCTGACCTCATGATCCACCTGCCTCAGCCTCCCAAAGTACTGGAATTACAGTCATGAGCCACCGTGCCTGGCCTTTATTTTCTTTAGGTTTTCCTATGAGTGTGACTATACATCATTTTAGATTTTCGTATCACTTATATCATTTGCCATAAGTTAGTTTATATTTCTATATGGCATTCCTTCAAAATTATTGGCTGCAATGAAAAAATTTATTTCTTAAATGCATGCATACACCTCCAGAAAAATAAGGTCAGAGTTGAAGAGTTGCTGGAGACTAGTTGTTTTCAAAGGTGGTTTAGTACCATAACTCCCTTTTCAAAAGAAATCTTACGTCAAAGTTCAAAATATAAAATAAAGTGTTGCAGGCTGAAGCAAAGAAAAATAGGACCTATTTTCCAAATTCCATTCCCTATGTTAGCATGTCCAACTGGTGAAAATGCATTGAGCTGTACACTTAGGATCGGCGTAAGTGTATGTGTATTATTCTTTAATTTTTAGAAAAGTACCAACATAAGACTACAAAATTTGTGGTTGTTATGTTCTAAAGTTTGAATAAGCTCCAGGCAACACACCATTGGAATCTCTTCAAATAACTTCTGACAATACCTATTAAAATTCGATAACAACATATTATTCACATAGACTCATGTTATCTGCACTGTTCATGACAGATAAGCAAATGTGTGTCAACAATAATCATGGAAAAATAACAGCAACAAATATAACAAATGTAGAGAATATTTATATAGTGTTTAGTAGGTACTCTATAAGCTTTATAAACATTTATACATATTAACCTGTTTAATCCTCACAATAAACCTCTGGGTTAACTACTAATATTGCACCCATTTTATAGGTAGGAAAATGGAAGCTCAGAGAGAATAAGATGCTTGTCTAAGATTATACCTCTAACAAGCTGAGGTTTCAACTCCAGGTGAACCAGTTAGCTAGCCTCAGAGTCCGTGGTCTAAAAAGCAGTTTCTCCTATCAAATAATGTTTCTATAATATAACTGAAAACCTATTAATTTTGCCCACTAAAATCACTTATTACAGATATTGTTGTTATCATAGACTATCAATTCCTTACATTCAGAGGCATGGTTTGGATTTGTGTCCCCTCCCAAGTCTCATGTCAAATTGTGATCCCCACTGTTGGAGAAGGGCACAGGGAGGAGGTAACTAGATCATGGTGGTGAATTTTCCTCTTGCTGTTCTCATGATAGAGAGTTTTCACGAGATCTGGCTGTTAAAAAGTACGCAGCACCTCCCCCTGCTCTCTTTTCCTCCTTCTCCAGCCATGTAAGAAATGCCTACTGGCCCTTTGGCCTCTGCCATAATTGTAAGTTTCCTGAGGCCTCCCCAGCCATGCTTCCTGTATAGCCTATGGAACTGTGAGCCACTTCAACCACTTTTCTTTATAAATTACTCAGTCTCAGGTAGTTCTTTATAGCTATGCGAGAATGGACTAATACAAAGGCATACATTAATTTCAGTTTTAACTGGTTTAGTATTTTCACACAATGACAAAAGTAAAGCATATTTCAGAAGTACATTAATAACCCTTAAAAACTAAACTATTTTACTATTTAATGATATATGCTTTCCAGATATACTTTTTTTTTTTTTTTGAGACCGAGTTTCACTCTTGTTACCCAGGCTGGAGTGCAATGGCGCGATCTCGGCTCACCGCAACCTCCACCTCCCAGGTTCAGGCAATTCTCCTGCCTCAGCCTCCCAAGCAGCTGGGACTACAGGCACGCGCCACCATGCCCAGCTAATTTTTTGTATTTTTAGTAGAGACGGGGTTTCATCATGTTGACCAGGATGGTCTCGATCTCTTGACCTCGTGATCCACCCGCCTCGGCCTCCCAAAGTGCTGGGATTACAGGCTTGAGCCACCGCGCCCGGCCTAACCAGATATACTTATTAGAATAATTTCCCTGAACTGTTTCATGATACTCAAAGATGATAGTGCTATCTCCATGCAGTTATAGGACTTATGACAAAGATGACTGTAATGCATGAACAGTGACACCCCCCCCCAAATGCCTATCCACCCAGGACCTCAGAATATCATTTATTCAGAAATAGGAACTTTGCAGATGAGATTAAAGATCTTGAGAAGAAATCATCCTGTCACTGACATCATCCAATAACTAGTGTCCATAAGCAGAGGTGAGGACCCCAAGAGAAGATACAGGCAGAGAGTGGAGTGATGCATCTACAGGCCTAGGAACACAAAGGACTCCAGGTAGCCATTAGAAGCTGGAAGAAAAGCATGGAATGGTTTCTCCCCTGGAGCTTTCTGAAGATGCTAACCATACTAATACTATGTTTCAGGGACTTTAGTGACAGACTAAATTTCTGTTGTTTACGGGCACACAGTTTGTGGTAATTGGTTATGGCAGCCCTAACAAACCAATACAACTACTAATTCAAGATTCTGCAGTCTGCATAAATACAATCTGGTTTCTGGAGAGGAGCTGGCAATTCTACCTGCAGCATCTGATTATCTCCATGCCTCTTCCACCAACTGGTTACATGTCAACTTTGTCTCAAACAAGATTCATAAGATTGCCATTAATGTGTTTGCTCCATCCATGTCGGAGGTTTCTCTGTAGTATACAGATTTGTTACGTTAAGCTGTCCTTCAGAATACACTAGCCTGAAATTTTCTTCCACCTGCTTTGTTTGTAATTTCCCACTTCATATTGGAAAACTAAGGTGCAATAAATATTACTTTACAGCCATGAATGTAAGAGACTTCTAAAACCTTGGTCGTCACTGGTGATACTGTCCTGTTACTTGATGTTTGCTGTGGTTCATAGGTGACAATGACAGAGCTGCTCAAGTAGCTACTTCAAATCCGTAGCTGGCCAAAAATCTGCAAACACTGTAAACTGTTAGTTTCTCAAAAAGATTAATGCTGTATTGATGCCACTTTCAGCCTGTTAACCTCCAGAAAGATATAGAGGTCTTCCTGATGTGATTTTCTTCCTCATGATCATCTATCAGCCCAAGCCACAGCAGATTCAGGGAATGTTCTTAGCTCAGTATCTCAAAAAGCAATCTTTAGCTGCAAGTAGTTCTTCCATGCCCAGTGTTATTCAATGTCAATCCACAGAATCCTTAATCCTTCTAGTGATTTTGGGACGTGCTCTTTCTATTCCACTCTGCTGCTTTCCACAACAGTTTATATTTGTACTACAAAATGATTAATCTTACAATCACATATCCAAGTCTCCAACTTAAACTTTTGATGCCAACTATATACAGATGATTCCTGGAAATAAACTGGGAGGATTTAAATATGTGGTCTCTTAGCAGTATACCATGCTTGCAATACACTATAAATATTTTTCATAAATCTTGCAATTATCTTGGGTATGGCCCAGTTATATCTCATCACACCTTTTGTGAAAAAAGAATTTGTTGAACACAAAATTTTACATATTCTAACATTTGGTAAGTATATGCAAACATATGTAAACTATATTTAAAAATAAATTTAATTTTCATTATATTTGGCTTATATTATTAAAATTATTTTAGAATTCCTAAGTATACTTACCAAATATATATAAATATATACGTAAAATATATTAATATATACTTTGGAATTCCTAAGTAAATTCCTAAGTATATTTACTAGATGACTACAGGTAGTCAAATTACTTCCCTGAGATGTAAAACCATTAGGAGTCATAGGCTGGCTTTACAGACATAGCTTTTACTCCAAGGCCTATCTGCAGAACCAGCACTACACAATTTGGAGATACTAAATGCTGTCATTATTTCCACGGGAAAATGAAAAAAAAAAAAAAAAGTAACGTCATCTACCCATGACTTACTTTTGGAAAAGTGTCAAGAGATAACTCAGAGTGTTACTAATTTTTATTAGTTACCTGCTTATATGAAAATTGCAACTATTATAGTAGCAAAACAGGGAAAAATGGACAAGAAATACATATATATTGGCATATATATTTATGGATATATATATATATATATGTGGATATAGTAAAAGAAAAAGACAAAACAAAAACTTAGTACAGTACAACACGATTAAGTGCATTCTAAAACAAAATCTAGGAAATGCCATAGATGTGACCCTGAAATTAAATGAAAATTTTCATGAACATATTTATTTTAAAGTGCCTTAAAATATCCTTATACAGGTACTAATTTATGTTTCATGTCTACTCAAAAGAGGAATTGAAGCATACTTGTAATTATTTCAAATCATGTGATAATTCATAGTTTGTAGAAGAACTTTTGATATTCCTAAATTGATTACTAGTGAACATCCAACACAGCATATCTACAACTGCTACTTCAACTTATTTGATAAAGTGAAAAATCATTCAGTATAGGCTACTCTATTCTATAGCCAAAGACTTCTAAGCAGGTAGGAAAATTTTCCTAAGTAAGTATATTAGTTTGCTAGAGCTGCCATCACAAAATACCCCAGGCTGAGTGGCTTAAACAACAAAAATTCATTTTCTCATTTCTGGAGGCCAGAAGACCAAGAACAAGATGTTGGCAGAGTTGGTTTCCTCTGAGGGCCGTAAGGAAATGATTTGTTCCAGGCCTCTCCCCTTGGCTTGCAGATGGCCACCTCCTCACTGTATCTTCACATGGCCTATCCTCTGTACATGTACATTCCTGAATGGCTGTGATTCTAAATTTCCTCTGCTTATAAGGACACAAGTCAGATTGGATTAGGGATACCCTGATGATCTCATTTTAACTCTCCTCTCTTTAAAGGCTCTATCTCCAAACATAGTCAAGTTCCAACATACTGAGGTTTAGGGCTTTAACACAGGAATTTATAAGGGACACAGTATAGCCCAAAACAGTTAGAAAACATTTTTGTTCCCTTCACTGACAATTTAATAAAAGCTATATCCCACATGGTTGTCTTCTATAACTAAATTATTTTATTATAAATATTTCCACCAGCAACAATGAATCCTATTAACTTCATCATATAGGCAGATATGGGTAAACCAAAGTGTCTTTTCATAACATTCTAATATTCTATTCCTGATCTAAAAGAACAAATAAATGAATTAATATATTGTACACAAATTACAAGGCCCCAACCTACAACCTCCATGACATAATGATTCCAACCAATAACATAGTAGCTGTGTTGCTGACTCTGCTGCAGGGGATATAAAATGCAACTAAACCAATAACTAATACTGTCTATTCAAAATATGTGTCAAACTCACTAACAAATTTTAACTGGCATTTTTGGAAGGCTATAGCGACAAAGAGGTTAACGCATCTGCTAGTAGTTATAGCAGATGAATTTGAAATTTTCAAACACTATAAATTTTCCAGGTGGTTGCCACCTGGAAATTAAGTGTCCTAAGTGCTCGCAGTAGGTGAACAAAAGATAAACATTTGGTATTTAGTAAGACATTTATCATAAAATGATGGAGATGCATGAGGAACTGGAAACCAGGAGATGTATTTGAGCAGAAAAATATTTCAGTCAAACCAAGGAATTGCTAGCTAAAAACATACAAACAGAGTCTTCAAAGCAGAAAAGGCAGTATTAAATGGGGAAGATTTAAAAATCAAATACATAAATGAATGCTCATAATGCTAAAATATGGAAACGGGAAAGTGACAGAAATTATAAATGAGCAATCATTGAATCTACTCTGATAATACAGTGAATATTGATCTCTTATAGAAGCTTCATTCTATTCCCAGCTGTCCCAGGAATAATCCCTGGTCTACAGCAGCAGTTCCTAAATAGTAGTATAAGAATTCCTGGAAAACCTATGAATTTATCCTTAAAGAAACAGTAGAATACACAAATTTAGGTGAGGTTTCCAGCAAAAAGCACCAAAGGAAAGGCGATATTTAGTTTTAAGTTTCTTGATGAAGGAGAAAAACTAGATAACATTCTGGGCCACAGCTGCCACTTCCCACGGATTTAACTTAAGCAAAACCCACCATGCAGCTCTGCATTGAGATGCTGAAGGCTATAAAGAGATATGACAAATGAGAGAAAAGATATCCAAAGAAGTGGAGACAAGCAGGCTTTTCTCAAGTAAATAAGATATAGAAGGAGAGGTTAAGGGTGTAGGAATCAAGAGTCCCATTTTGTGGCATAAGATGATTCTGATACCTTTTTGAGATGCAATGGAAATGGCAATAGCTGTTGTATATACAAGTGTGGATCTTAGAAAAAAAGTGTGGGATATACATTTGTCAGTAATTAACATAATTATGGTATTTAAATCCTAGGGAACTGAAGACATCACCTAAAGAGAAGATGTAGGGACAAAAAGAGAGAAGGGTTCACTATTAGGCTAATTTTTAAAAAACAACACATAGACACTGCACAGTAGAAGAGGAGAAAGTTAAGGAAATTGACAGTAATAGGGAAGAGCCAGCTAGGAAAGAGCCAGGTGGGAGTGAGGCAGATTGGGTTTCACTAAGTCACAGAAATTACACCTGAACCAATAGTAAGACAAGAGCACAATTTCTGACACAGTGTAATCATTCATTAAAGGCTTGTTAAATTAATGACTGAATGAGTTACAGGCTGAACTAGCATGGCATTTCTAGAATTCAGAGTTGACTAGGAAAGGATGGAAATACACAGTAGAACTATGATAACTCTAAAAAAGGTCAGACCAAGGTGTTGCTGTAAGTTTACATTCATTTTATTTTAATATACCCCCAACAAAAAAGTAAGTTTTATCATATTTTCTACTCTTGAATAAAATTTAATAATGAAATATATTATTGGGAAGTAATCAATAAAACCTTTATACATTAATTTTAACTGCTTAGACAAGGAAAAAATGTATTCATTTCATTTGTCATATGTCTTCACAGCCTTCAGCATCTCAATACAGCTCTGTATGCTACCTACATTTTTAGGTTGCATGGGGCAAAGTAAGTAAGTCAGTGTCATTAGAACACTAGGATTTACTAGTAAAACTTTGAGTAAAAAGCTTACTTTTTGTCTTAAAAATCAAGACAGGCTGTATGAAATATTTACTTCAAAGAAACATACATTTCAGCATTGAGATGCTGAAGGCTAGGAAGAGATATGACAAATGAGAGGAAAGACACCCAAAGAAGGGAGGCCAAGCAAGTCCAAAAGAGAGAAATATTACAATGGTATTCAGAAATATAATAATGACTCAAAGTATTTCCATGAAATGCAACAGAAAAGCTGTAAGTCATTGTATCTTAGAAAAGAAGCAGTCCTAATGAAGTAGATTTTTGAAAATTGTCATACAGGTAAGCTCATTAGTTACAATGAAAGTTCTCCCTGCTGATCTAGGGGTATCTAATGACCAGGATTTGTTATGTCCCAAAAACAGAGGTACTTTTTAATTCATGAGACAGCACACTAAGGAGATTTCAAATCTGGAAACTTTCAAATGATGATACATAATACATGTATAAGAGCGCTAAAATACTCCAAAACAAACACAGACTTACTTCATTCAAAACATTACATCTTCTCCTCAAATCTCATTCATTAAGTAATATAACCATTAAAAAATTATGCTTAACAATCACCAATACCATATAAAGTATCTCAGCGATGACTTTTCTATGTTAAATATGAAGTTGGCTGCTTCCTGTGCAACATATTAACAGTATCTGCTGACCCATACACAGACACTAGCCTCCACTCTTAACAGATGGAAACTAAAAAGCCCTAAAACCCCAGAACGCCCTGCTGAAAAATCAAGACAACAAACAAACAGAAAAATACCCAGAAGAGCCAAACCAAATTACAATTCTGCAAGTCCTTATCAAAGGTAAATATTTTTAAAGAACAAATTATAATATTAATATAGAATTTTAAGTATGAGTCAACATAAATATTTCAAAAACTTAATTTATAGCAAAAACTGCTAAACAATAAATTCTACAATACAAAATATATCTACTCAACCATGGTTTTCCCCAGGAAAAAAATGCCCTGTGTATTTCAAGGCACTTTGTGCCATGTTTTCATCCACTACTCTGTTACCTATCAAACTGCTTAACGCCCATCAAGGACACTCATTTTCAATATTTTTCATCATTTAGTCAAATATTCCAAAATATCAGAATTCTCTTTAAGAGGATTTCCTTGAGTTAATGAACCAATCAATGAAAGCTATCTTGAAGATCATGAGTGATCTTGAATGTTTCCAACCTATTCAGTTCAATGCCCTTCCACCCTATCTCATATGGTTTAATACAAGAAAATAATTTCAATTATTTTCCCTTCTTAAATCCTATTGAAACATCTAAAACTATAAATATGGAAAAAATTCTTCTTACATCAGGACAGTTTTAGGTAGCATAGGGGCAAAGTAAGTAATTCATTATCATTAGAACACTAGGATTTAGTAGTAAAAATTTAAGTAAAAAGCTTATTTTTGTCTTAAAAATCAAGACAGGCTGTATAAAATATTTACTTCAAAGAAACATACATCTCAGAAAAAGTTTCAAAGAACATCTCATCCAATCACAATCTTCTTTGTCAATAAAGTTTTATAATCCCTGTTTTACAGAAGAAGAACGATTTAAAGGGAGCAGAAAAAAATAAAATTGATTTTTTAAGATGAAATATTTACTCTAATATGAAAAGCAATAATATATCCTTTAAGTCAATGATTTCCAACATTAAAAAGAAAAATAGATTATAAAGACAATTTTATATTACTAATGACTAGTATCAGTGAAAAAATAATATAGATATTCTATCATTTCACCAGAGTTATTTTCCAAAATGTATTCATAAATTGGTTGTTTGGCACCAAGTGAAGTTGACAGACTCAATGTGAAATATAAATGAAAACTGAATTATTAAGGTAGTCAAAAAATTGTGTTTAAATCATACTATAGCTAAGTATTAATAATAGGTCCTAACCTTTTTATGATCCTTTATGATTTGATCTAAGCCCACAGTTGAGAATAGAATCAAGTTAGAAATTTGGGAATTAGGAAGGGGTAAATTGAAACTGGCACTATGTTGGCTTCTATAACAAAAAAAGAGAGCACCTACAAGCTGGGCAGAGACAGATTTGGTGCTCAGGCAAATGGAGACACTGATAGCTGGTCCTGGGCTCAGGTATGTAATAGTCTCTCAGCGCCTGTGAATGACACTGAATCAAGAGAGAATCACCTCGCCAAAGTGGAGGAGGTTTAGAAGGTAGGGCTAGCAGGCATCCATAAGGTTTAAACTGCAAACAAAGTATTTTATAGTATGAGGCCTCATCATCTAATTAAACAAATTAAACTCATAGCTCCAATCATGACAACTCATAATATCCTATAATTCTCTCTTTATTTTTAAAATGAGATACTGGGTTTGAAAACAGTGTGACAAAGTATGCACAAATAAAATGTATAAATTTCAGTCTTTTAGTGATGAAGACCAGAGCAATAAAATGTTTCTTATAAAGGCACAAACCTTTACTAGCTTTGTCTAAAGGTTCCAAATCATCCACAAAATTCAGGATATCAGGGTACTTCTCTTCACATATTTCTACCAGGAAATGCAGTAGCGTTGTTTTCTGATCTGCTGATTTTGTGTCCTTTAGCTAAACAGAACAGGAGGGAGAAAGAACACAGAATCTTAAGTATGTTGATATTCTGTCTACTGAAATGTTAATACTGTATTTTGTAGATAAGAAATAAAAGTTGTAAAATTAGTTGATTTCATTTTTGAAAAACAAATATTTAAATACTTGAAAAACTACATTTTACTTGCCGTTTGGTGAAAGTTATTATTTGTTGCAAAAAAGGAGTAAGTTTAATCTAATCTAGCACGCAATGCTTGATAGGAAAAAATATATGGCAAAGTGCCTAGGAAAACAGAGTAACCTGTGAGTCTATTTAACAGTCGTATTTAAAACATCCCTGAGCATTCATCATTTATCCTTTGGCACATATCCATAGAATGCCTACTAGACACTGTAGTAGTTGGAGACATAACAACAAATTAAACAGTCTTTCCTCAAGAAGCATTTAGTTTAAAAATATATTTGTTTGCCTTGGTGTGAAAATCATCACCAAAGTTCATCTAGGAAGACATGACATCAGAACTGAAATCTCAAAGACAGGAAGTTGTATAAGATTAGGGAAGAAAAGGAAAAAATGCAAAAGTGCAATAGCATAGGCACATGGAGCAGCATTTACAAGGGCTATAGATGAGGAAGGAAATGGCACATTTGAGGAGGCTCAGTGTCTCCAGAATAAAGGTGGATACGCATTAGGGAAGGCAAGTACGGGACACGACAAAGATATAAATCTGAAAAGACTAGAAAATAAAAGAAAAGGTAATGCCATGCAATAGAAATAGGATTTTAATTTTGAAGCAATGCAAGTTTTCAATCTAGATGAGAGATGATCAGATATACATTTTAGAAAGCACCCTCCAGTGAGTGTGGCTAAAAAGATCAGGACAAGAGTACTAAGAGAAGCAAGAAGAGTAATTTTAAAAACTTGTGGCAATAATCAGGCAGGGAAAGAGGGCAGCCTGAACAGAGGCTGTGCCTGGGAAATGGAGACAATGAGACCATGTGGGTCTGGAAACCCAGGAGATGCTGATAACTAATACAGGTCAGAAAGGATGAAAAACAAATGTGTGGGGGGTGGCCAAAGAAGATAATTGCTTTGGACAAGGTAAATTTGAAGCTTTTTGGTAGTAACCAGGTGGAAATGTCTTCAAAGAACATAAGTTTATCAATCTAGGTATAGAACAGTGCTTCCATTATTTTTTTTTCATGATTGTTCGCTAAGAAGTTTTTAGGCATTTTTTTTTTCTAAATGCACCTATGAAATTTTAAACCACAAAGGTAATGCATTATGTTTATATAGTGTATGCACATCTGTGTTTTACACCTAAAAACTAGTTAAACAAGACAATTTTTGCTCCCCAAGAACCAGCTTTTTATCCCTCAAACATACCTGTTGAAAGTACATGGGGGGGATCTCAGAGGAATAAACTGCGGTACCAACTTGTGACCCCTTTGGTCCCAAAGCTAATTATTTGATCAGATTAAAATAAACAGGTATGCAGAATGAATGCAAAGAGGATATGGACTTGAGATGACCAGGGTGGACCAATCATAATCTGAAATGGCCAAGGAGTGCAATCACGGGGAGAGGTAGTTAAGCTAAAACCTGAACAACGATAAAAATGAGCTTGGGTTTTGTGTAGTGCTGGGGCAGAAAGTATTGGCAAGGAGGAGTGGTACGAACACAGGACTAATAGGTAATCAGGTAACATTCCCTACCATTAAGTAATCATTTAGAGCAGAGACACAAATAAAGAGTAAAAAAAAGAAAGAAGGGAAGAAGGAGAGAAGGAAAGAAAGGAAGAAAGGAAGAGAGAGAGAGAGAGAGAGAGAGAGAGAGAGAGAGAAAAGAGAAAGAAAGAAGGAAAGAAAGAAGAAAGAAAAAGATAAGAAAGAAAGAAAGAAAGAAAGAAAGAAAGAAAGAAGGAAGGAAGGAAGGAAGGAAGGAAGGAAGGAAGGAAGGAAGGAAGGAAGGAAGGAAGAGGGAGAGAAAGAAAAGAAAGAAATCTCTCTCCACCAGAATTTAATTTAGACCTGAAATTCAAGGCATACCTATTTGGACACAGCACTATTTACTTGCTTCCTTTCCAAGAATTTTCCACTTTAAAATTGGTTCCTAAATAAATTCCCGTTATACACACACACACACACACACACACACACACACATTTTTTGAGATGGAGTCTCTGTCTTTCACCCAGGCTGGAGTGCAGTGCTGCTATCTCGGCTCACTGCAACCTTCGCTCCCTGGGTTCAAGCAATTCTCCTGCCTCCCAAGTAGCTGGGACTGTAGGCACCCATAAGTAATATTTTTAAAAATCCGACATCACTAACTATTCTATCACTATGAGAAAAATACCAAATAACTATTAAGGTCTAGTAGTGGAAGAATGAGAGATTTCTGTGCCATCATACATATTAACATAATGACTACTTATTGATTCAAAATCTATCATAGCCCTGGGAACAGTGAGCTACCCACCTAGACAGCCTTACTTTCACATCATAACACATGTAATAGGTTCAAATGCTACACTGACCTACACATCAAAACTAATTAATAGTCTTGAGCAAGTTACTGGACCTTAGCTTTCACAGAGGTAAAAGAAGAAAATGAAACAACATAGAAACTCTAAATTCACTTTTTACTCTAAAAATGTTAAGTATACATTATAGTGGAACTAAGAGTTAGTAGATGTAGTACAATTTAATTTTTAAAAACTAGAAGAATGGAGAAATGTAGTTATTATCTCATTTCAGAGCTATTTCTGTGTGTATAGGTCAGTTTGAATCATTCTATGGGCTTCTGCTTTTACATATAGACTTATGAATGTCAAATACAATTTTTTAAAGTTTCCTTACAATCCTGTAATTTCATTCATACCATCATCTTAAATAGATAACGGCAGATTAAAAGCAGCCAACTTTTAGAAATAGTTTTTTTCTTTGTACAGCCACCAAAGGTTAACACGAACGTTGTGTTCTGTTTTGTTAGAAAGCACTCTTGTGTAGCAAAGATCCTTTATTTCACCTACGCTAATTCACAGCAATGACTACTTGGGGAATACTGTTCCTATCGTGAACTCTCAGCAACCCGCTGTTACCAGTCTACACCCCTGCAGCCTGTGTGGAATGTTAAGACAAGTACCATCTACCTTCATAATTTGTAAAGCCTAGAAAGAGTATTCCAATAGTATCTGTGATGTAGCTAAACAGCCAGCAACTGCTAAGATTAATGTATCAAAAAATCTCTGATGGAAAAACAACCAACTGGATCAATCTTGGTCTTTATTTGCAAGCAATGAGAATTCAGAATTTAGGATCGTGGAACACAATATAGTCTGTAGCAACTACTAGTTTAATAAATGTTAGGTACTCAAGTCAAACACTGATTTGAGTTATTCAGAGACAATTACAAAGCTAAACACTGATTTAGGAGGAGGGTGCTACCATGGGTTGTCTTGTTGAAAATATCAACTGAGTGGTGAGCAGCATGCTGGGAACAGTCTAATATTAAAAAGTACACTCACTGAATAGTAAAGGGAATTGCAATAAACCTATCATTTCAAAATGGGTATTTAACAATTAAGAGACACCACTCAAATTTTCAAGTAAATATATTTGAAACTAAGCCTTATAAGAGGTGCAGACTAGAAGCATGTTGTTGATAATGCTTGTGTCTCATGTATAAACTACTCTGCAGCTCTAAACTATAGGGCAGAGATTCCTCATTCTTACTCTAACATTCTCAAGAAAAATTTCACAATGCTGTCAAGATACTCTTCCTGCCTCAACTACTCTATTCTCTTCCTCCCCCTCTCTAATCACTTTTTTATAGTCTCCCAAAAGCATGAAAGCATAAAATGTATTATGTCTTTATCCATCTGCTCAAGATGTTGTCATTTCATTAATGAACATTACCAACTAAAAAGGCACATTTTACTTCTACTCATGTCATACTCACATCACAATAATTTTCTGAGCTATAACAAGTAAAGCTTGGGAGATAGTGCTAATTTTGTTGAAGATGAGTTGCAACTTAGCAGGTTTTGTAATGGTAAATCTTGGAAAGAAAATAAAACTAAAATATTTGCCTTAAAAATATGTTCAGGTTAAAAATATGCTTTATTTAAACCTTAACAGTCAGTACGTGACAGGATTCCTTTTGTATTATTGTCAAGAGATTTTTCTTACTGATGAGTAATCATCACTGTTAAATAGAACTTTCTATTTATGTATTGTTTCTTTAAGGTACATTTAATGTGGCATAAATGTCAAATAAACAAAAGATGGATGGAGTTTCTCCAACCACTCTGTTCGTTCCAGACAAAATAATGTTAAAAGTTGATCCTGTAATAAATCATGGCCTAGTTGTCGGTCTGGAGTAAAACTCCCTTGTAGTTACAATGCAAGGTTGGGGGATATTTTTGAGGTATTCAGCACAAATTTGGGTGACATTTAAAGAATATTCCATTATTTTAGTCACATAGAAATAATTTAAATTTAAATCCTAAAATAAAAACTAAGCGTCTTCTTGGTGATCTTCAGAAGTCAAGGAAATAGATCCCTTCTTCTTTGAAATAAAGAAACATACAACTTAAGAATATTATCACATTAATAACTCTACTCCTCATCATGTTCCTATATTAAAGGTATGTATCAAAGCAGCACTGAATATTTAGATGTTTAGATGCTGTGGACATTAGTGAACACCAGAAACATGACAAAATTTTTTAAAATCTTGTAAAGGCCCATTAACGTTTTAGAAGAGTAAAACCTGTGAATAATATTAATGCTGAAGATGACAGTAGCAATTCTTGTTTGGTACTTACTATGAGACAGGCACTAGCCACATAATATAACAATGTTAAGTGCCTAAAACATACAACCCCCAACTAGTATTATGCCCCTTATTTAAAAAGGAAAATGGAAATTTATAGAGATCATATAGCTTATACTGGATCACAAAGAGCCAATGATTAGAACACATGTCTGTGTGAATAGAAAGCTCTTATCCACTATAAAACATAGTTCCTTTACAGAAGTCTTTAATCTAGCTTATTATTAACAAAAGAAATCAAATTCTCAAAATCAGTGGGAAAAACTGGTAGTAAAACAACAAAAGAGCACCAATGCAATTTAAAATACTAGCACCCTTTAACCTGCTAATTCTAGCTTGGAAAGCATCTAAAAACAGACACCACACTCCCCTGAGATCATTTCTAGTCCTAAGAGCTCAACATTCTATTGTTTTATCTGTAAAACAAGTAAAATGCCGTCTGAATCATATCAATCAAATAGCAAGTCTTTATATATTTCTAATAGATTACTGCTGACAAAATATCATATGGTTGAAGTAAAGGTATCTATAAAGTTTAACCTTCAATGGATTTTTATACAACTATATTTTAATAGCATCATATCCCATCTCAAATCTTTTGCAGAATAAAGTGGAATGTGTATGCATGAAACAGCATCTCTAAAAATAGGTTAAAGCTATCCATGTGAAAATGGATGTATGAAAACATACTAACAAAGATGGTATCACAGTTGCTTAGATAGAAAGCTCAAAAAGTCAATGTGGTAATACAAGTTCACTAGAAAAACCAACCACCTTTATAGAATCAATATTGTTTTCCGGTATATATATATATATATATATATATGTGTGTGTGTGTGTGTGTGTGTGTGAGAGAGAGAGAGAGAGAGAGAGAGAGAGAGAGAGAGAGAGAGAGAGAGAGATGGGGTCTTGCTTAATTTTTCAGGCTGGTCTTGAACTACTGGACTGAGGCAATCCTCTCACCTCAGCCTCCAGGGTAGCTGGGACTATGAGCTTGTACTACCATGCCAGCTAAATACATACATATATATATTTTAAAACATATATATATACACACACACACGCACATATATATATTTTTAAATAATCACTGTGCTAATGAAACTTTTCAAAAAAAGTATCACTCCAATACAAATGACAATGAAAATCCTGAAGTAAATAAAACAAGATGGTTGAGGCAGGAGAAGTGCATGAGCCTAGGAGTTCAAGACTGCAATGAGCTATATAATCTCTCCACTGCACCCTGGCATGGGTGCCAGAGTGAGAACTGTCTCTTAAAACAAACAACAAAACAAAATAAGCCCAAAGTGCTTATGCCACTGCTATAACCATAAATAAAATTTTCTTAATAAATTTAAAGATAGAAACCAATTGATGTTAGGTAAATTAGATATTAAGACATATAAATATTAAATTACTTATGGCACTCATATATAAAAACAATGTATATTAATAGCTTATATCATATTGTGGTACAATGTATATTAATAGCTTATATCATATTGTGGTACAATGTATATTAATAGCTTAATTTTCATTTTAAAATGATAATGAGAATTAAAACATTAAGTGACCAAGTAAACACTTTAAATAATGTGGACTTCCATAATTATAATACACTACCATATCCCCATACACTTTCTCTGAATTATATTTTTAACACATTTCTCTTGAACAGTGAGTGCAGAAACTTCTATACAAAAAGGATTTGTGCATCTTAGTAAAAGTTTAGTTTACTACATTATCTATTATACTGTATTGTTCTGTTCATACTGCCCCCTTCTTCCCTCAAAAGATGTAAAACAGCTCAATGTTCTTTATAAAAAAGGACTATTTTCAATTCTTTCAGTACTGCAAGATCAGAAAACAGACATTCATAACAGGCAAATGGGAAAAGGTACTAGAATAAACAATCTGCAAGGGAACAAATACAATTAGAATACAAATATATTTTTAAAATGCTAAACTCTGATGATCAAAGACATCAAAAAATACAAGATATCACCTCACCAACTCTCCAGCTAACAAAAACGTTCTCACCAAGAACAATGAATCATGGCAGGGTTGCAGTGAGACTAGCACTTTCATAGTGCCAGTCTATGAAAGCCACTGCACGCATGTACAAATCGGTAAAACCTCTAGGAAAATAATTTAGTAACATATGTCAAAAAATTTAAAAATATTCTTGTTTGGAGTAGTTTCAGAAAACTCACTGGAGTCCAATATTGTCCAGACAAAGCTATATAACTAAACTGCTATTTTAGAGCACAGATTTCTTAGGAACTTCTCATGGGAACAATTAATAAAAATTGGAGTAAGTGCTTAGAAAGCAAACATGTTTAGATTGTACAAATGGACCAAATACATTAATTTTAAACTAAAGGTTTTTTAACCCTTAAAATTTATTAACAATTAAAATACTATAGTTAGAGCAATTTTAGCTTTACAGGAAAAGCATAGAAAACAGAGTTCCTATATACCCTTCCCTACATGCATAGAAATTCTGTTATAAACACTTTACACTAGGGTGGTACATTTGTGACAAATAATATATCAGTATTGACACATTATTATTAACTAGTTTCCACAGTTTACACATTATGGTTCACTATTTTCTGCAGTTCTACATGTTTTGATAAACTCAGTGTTATCCATCCATCACTACAGTGTTATAAAGAATAGTTTCACCACCCTAAAAAATTCTGTCTCACCTATTCATTGCTTCCTTCTTCCCTCTCCCCAGAACCCCTGGCAAATACTGATGTTTTATTGTCTCTATACTTTTGTCATTTACAGAACATCAAATAGTTGGAATCATACAGTATATAGCCCTTCCAGTCTGGTTTCTTTCACATAGCAGTATGAATTTATTGTTCTTCCATGTCTTTCCTTGGCTTAAGGAGATCATTTATTTTTAATACTGAATAATATTCCAAATACTACAGTTTATCCATTCACATATTAAAGGACATGCTGCTTGCTTCCAAGTTTGGGCAATTATGAATAAAATGGCTGTAAATATTTGTATGCAGGTTTTTGTGTGGACATAAGTTTTCAATTCATTTGGGTAAATACCTAGGTGTTTGATTACTGGATAGTTTGTTCTAGGTATAGCTTTGTAATTGCCAGCCAACCAGTTGATGTGCCACATTGTGCTTTCCCACTCACAATGAAGTTTGTACCATATACTTACCAGCACTGGGTGCAATCATTGTTTAGTATTTTAGCAATGCCAGTATGTTTTATTGTTTTAGTTTGCAATTCCCTAACAAGATATGCTGCTGACTATTATAGGGGCAATAATATTCCACCCCCATACTCTTAGGGTCCTTGCTGATCTGAGACTTTAATTTGATGTGAGACACATCAACAGGAGAAATGTGTAATGCAAGTTTTATGTAGCACAAAGGCCATCAGAGAATGCAGACTCAAAGAAATACAGTCACTCATATAATGGATTGGGTAAAGAATAGTTGTTAAGAAGCAACTACATTAGGTGGGAAATTATTTTTAACAAGGCCTCTACAAAATTCTCTTTGTTATGACTTCTTGTTGTTGAAGATTAAGGATATGCATCTTTCTGGTATGGGAAGGCCATCTTTTGCATGAAAATTTCATCTTCTGCTTTTAAGAAATGGCAAGGAGGTCAAAGTGATCTTTCTACATCTGCTGTTTTTCAAGTATCTTTAACTTAAGTAGAATAGCATATTTTAAACCCTTCAGTATCTTTTCATAGATTTACTTGCCACCTATAAGTTTTGATGGGTGTCTGTTCACATCTTTTGATCATTTCTTTAAACTGGATTATTTTCCTAGTTATGAGTTTCAAGAGTTTTTGTACATTTTGATAAAAGTCCTTTATTTGGAAAGATTTTCTTCCAGACTGTTGTCTTTTCATTCTCTTAACTGTTTGCCACAGAAGTTTTAAATTTTAATAAAGTTCAATTTAACATTTTTTCTTTTGTAGATCATGCTTTTAGTGTTATATCTAAAATGTCATAATCAAACCAAAGGTCATATAGATTTTCTCTTATCTTCTACAAAATGTATAGTCTTGCATTTTATATTTAGTTCTATGATAAATTTTTAGTTAATTTTGTGGAAGACATATGGTCTTGCAACTTTTTTTTTTCTTTTTAATGTACATGTTCTAACACCTTTTCTTTAAAAGAAAGACTATTATTTCATTATCAAATTACCTTTGTTCCTTTGTCAAAGATCAACTGACTATATTTAAATGAATCTATTTCTGGGCTTTCTATTCTGTTCAATTATTTTATTTATTTATTTTTTTCCTTTGGCCAGTAACACTGTATTTTGCTTGCTGCAGCTTTATACTAAGTCTGGAAGTTAGGGAGTGTCAGATTTCTGACTTAGTTCTTCTTCAGTATTGTGTTGGCTCTTCTGGGTCTTTTGCCTCTCCATACAAACTTAGAAATCATTTTGTCAATATTCATAAAAGAACTTGCTGAAACTCTCACTGGGGCCCTATTGACCCTATAGATCAAGTTGGGAAGAACTGACATCTTAACAATACTGAGGCATGCTTTCTATGAACATGAAATATATGCTGCTTTATTAGATCTTCTTTGATTTCTTTTAAAGTTTTGTAGTTTTCCTCATACAGATCTTATATGTATTTTGTAAGATTAATACCTATGTATGGTTTTTGTTACTAAAAAAATTTGATACACTATTTTAAATTTCCAATTCCAATTGTTCATTGCTGGTATACAGGAAGTCACTGGCTTTTTAAATTATGTGACCTCATAATCTAAAACCTTGATATAATTGCTTAATAGTTCCAGGAGGTTTGTTTTTCTGTCACTTTGACAGGGGGTGGGGTTCTATAGACAATCACTACATCTATGAACAAAGAGATTTATTTATTCCTTCCAAATCTTTATAGCTTTAATTTTTCTTGTCTTATTGTATTAGCTAGGTCTTCCAACACAATGTTCAAGAGTAGTGAGAGGAGACATACCTGCATTATTTCCAATTTTAGGGGAAAAGCAACTAGATCCTCAAGTATGATGCTAATGTCGGTTTTATGTAGATATGTTCTTTATCAACTTGAGGAAGTTCTCCTCTATCCCTAATTTAGTGAGAATCTTTCTCATGAATGTTGGATTTTGTCAAATGCATTTTCTACATCTATTGGTGAGTTTTCTTTCTTCTTTAGCTCATTGATGGTGATAGATTACATTAACGGATTTTCAAATAAAAAGTGTTTCCTCTGCTTCTATTTACTTGGACAGATTTAGATAATTGAAATGATTTCTTTCTTACATGTTTGATAGAATTTACTGGTGAAACCATCTGAGCCTTGTTCTTCCTGTTCTGGAAGGTTATTCATTACTGACTCAAGTACTCTAATAGATTCAGATTTTCCATTTCCTCTGTATCAGATTTGTAGGCTTGGTGGTGTTAATAATATTCTTCTGTTATCTTTTTAACATCCATAGGATCAGTAATGATAATCCCTCTTTCATTTCTGATATGGGTAATTTGTATTTTCTCTCTTTTTATCATGGTTAGCTTGGCTAGAGATTTGTAAATACTATTGATCTTTTTAAAGACTCAATCAGATATTGGTGGGTTTCATTTTCTCTATTAATTTTCTGTGTTCAATTTCATTAATATCTGCTCTAATATGTATTAATTTTTTGTCTTGCCTATTTCAGAGTCCATTTGCTCTTCTTTTCCTGGGGTCCTAAGATTAAAGATTATTGATTTTTAGATCTTTATTTTATAATGTATGCACTTGATGATCCCCTGCTCCTTCACCCACACCGAATTTCCAGCTCTCTGAAATCCCCTCCCATATAGTGGGAGCTCTCTTTGCCCTCCTGGATTTTCCCCCTCTGAGGTCCCCTTCCACCCAGTGTGGAAGCTGTCTTTCCTCTCCTGGATTCCATCTTTCTAAATTCTCTCATTCAGTGTAAGGAAAGTTTTCCTTCTCTGTTTTTTTTCCTCTAAAAACCATTCTCACTCAGTGTAAAAGTGGCTTTTCTTTCTCTCATTCAGTGTAAATGCTAGCTGTTTCTTTCTCTCTCTACCTAAATAAATCACTTTTCTGCAACACTTTGAGGGTCTGGTATTTACTCCACAAGTGCACTGTGCCATGGTCTCCTCTCTCATTCTTAAAAAAGTCATAACCAAAAACCTAAAAAAAGTCCTCTCAAAAAAGCTAAGGGCTCCCCTAAACCCGAACAGTATTTGTTTATAAGCATGGTGCTGAGGAATATTCTGAGGCTTCATATTTGGGGAAAGGGTAATTTGACAGAGTATCTATGGTTGCTATGAGAGCAGGAAGATGAAGGCACACAGGCAGCCTATTTGCTGAGCCTGACCAAAGTCACTCTATCCTTTAGAATTCTATTAAAATAATCATTCTAATTTACAACATTTAATTGCAATTGAAAAACAAAGGTGACATGAAAAGAATTTACCAAAAACACTATTTAGAAAAGCCAGTTAAATATTTCTTGGAAAATGTCATAGATTAAATGTGTTAATGAATGAATCAAAGGGGGTTAAGCATTCTAAATAGTTTTACATGGCTTTGGAAGTCAGTATTTCTGTGATTTAATTGGCTGCATGCAAAATAAGAATGGCATTTGTTATTTGTGAGTCTTTGGCCCATAACTGCTTTACTTTCGAAGGTTGCCAAAATTTACTGGTATAATTTTGCCAATCTAATAAGGAATAAAAATCCCTCCCAAAATACACTGAATACAGATGGAACAATGGATTTGTTTGGCAGAGATTTTTCTTAAAAATAAATTCATAGAGGACAGGAAAAAGCGATACATAGGATCAAAATTTCACAAAAACGACTCACAGCATTAACATGTGTGACTGTGACAGGTATGCAAAATACAAACTGCCTGAAATAGGCAAAGGTATCCTGTCTCATGCTTTTATAGTCACTAAAACTCTACCTGTACAAGGTAGAGACTTGCAAAATGACTTGAGAAACAGGCCTTCAACTTATTTCAGTTCCACTATGTGCCTCAAATTCACACTTCTTTTCAGATTCATTTTCAGAGTAATGTTTAGCTTGGCATGAAAGAAAAGCAGCAGTTTTTGAAAATATTTTCACCACTCATTCTTTTTTTTTTTTTTTGGCAGAGTCTCACTCTTTTTGTTCAGGTTGGAGTGCAGAGGCACACTCTTGGCTCACTGCAATCTCCACCTCCCAGGTTCAAGCGATTCTCCTGCCTCAACCTCCCCAGTAGAATAGCTGGGGTTACAGGTGCCCCCACCACATCCAGCTAATTTTTTTATTTTTAGTAGAGACGAAGTTTCACCATGTAGGCCAGGCTGGTCTCAAACTCCTGACCTCAGGTAATCCGGAGCCCCTCAGCCTCTCAAAGTTCTGGGATTACAGGCATGAGCCACTGCGCCAAGCATCACCACTGATTCTTAAATGAGAAAGTAAAGTTGTTTATTTTTTGTTTTGGTGTTGGTTAATTTTCATTTTTTCATGTTTGCTTTTGATTGCAGACTACCAGTCAGGGATTTTCCATTCCGGGATATGAAAGTAAGGCAGAAGACCAAGTGATTCATGCTTCAAGTTGAGTATCAAAATCACCTAGGAAGTGATTTTTAAAATGCCACCAATCGGGATCCACATCCATACTTACTAAGTTAATGGAACTGGTGTGGGGGCTGCAGCATCACTATTTCTTAAAGGGTGCTCCAGGTTGTTAATCAATGTCATCCCAAAGAGTGATGTCACAGTTTTGAAAAGTGTCTCATTAGGATTGGTGGAAACATTAAAGAATAAGAGAATTCAATGTTTGTTGTTGTTTCTATTGTTTTAATTATCTTCATCACATCTGCGGTGAAGTTATTCTACTTTTTCTACTGTTTGCTTATAAAAGGAATATCCAGAATCCAATAAAAAACTTCATGTATAAGAAAAGAGAATTTAGGCAAAAAGTAATCTTGCTTGTCGCCCTCCCCCATTTTAGCACCTAATCCTAAAACCGCAATAGCCCCATTACCATGTATTCTTTGACGACTTCAATTTGGAGATGAACTCATTAGATATTCTACTGCCACAGAAAACAGAAGGCTTCCTACAAAGTGACAGTATGGGTAAATTTAAAGTAGGATCAATAGTTATTTGTTTGTGCAATTTTCCCAAAGAATAACAACATAAATACCAATAAAAATTAGCTATTACATGTGGTAAACTCCTTCAAAATTTCTATCATTACCCCAGTATAGGAAGTCAGTTGATTTCATCAGCTGGAACAAAGAGCTGCATCATCCTGCTGTATTGATCAGAATGATTTGTTACTTGGAGATTATACATCTTATTAGACATTAGTAAACACTATTAAACACATATTATAGATATTGTATGTGGATTAATAATCTGCCTCTTAAATTTACAAGTCAAAATTATCTTATATATTTTAATATGGTGTTGAACTTTGATGGTTGGATCAAAATCCTTTGAAAAAAGTGAACTTGGCCCTATCAACACAATCTCTTGGAGAAACATCTTTGACACTAACCAGATACAAACTTTTCTAGGTCAGCATTTTGGTCAGATAAACATCTAGCATTTGCTGATCTGATTTCTAAAGATATGTATTTCCACTTAATCAACAGCAGTCCCCCTATTCTCAATATATTCTCAAAATTCCTATTATCTATTTTTTAAATCTACAGCCCAGTAATATATTTGGAGCATTTTTTAATAACAAGCAGCCCTCCATGTTTCCTGCAAAGTTTATCCTTTTAAAAAGTCAAGCCATCAGTAAGCAATACTTACACTATTCTAACTAAACTAGAAGTAGCATTACTGTGACTGAAATGTATAATTCGTTTCCCATCATGAGAGTTTGCATGGGGTGCCAGGTCCTTAAGAGGCCGAGAATATATATTTTGAGGGAGAGGAAGAAGAGGAGAAAGAGGGATGGTTCTTAAAAAAAATATCCTCATGAAACTGATTCATTTGTTGTTTATAACACTATTCAACATGTCGTTTTCCTTTTGTAACGATACACATGCAAAATTTCTTATGAAGTTTTAATCAGGGAAAACACTGTTTTGTTCATGAAGTGAAGTTTCCACATCACTTTGATCATCAAAAAGCCAAGCACTTATACAGCAAGTTTAATTTTTATTTAGATCTTAATCATAAATTCTAGTTTTATTTACCTTATATGTCATATTTTACTTTTTTTTGTCATATGGCACCTCAAATCTTTGGGATATAAGAAAGTAAATTCTTTTCTCTCTGAATTCAGAGATATAGTTATTCATTGCCATGCTGACTACAAATGTCTACAAAGCTATAGTATAGTTCCCCAAACTAAACTATAATAGGCATGAAATTCAAGTATTCATGCTCTTATTTCTAAACAATGCAAAGTTAATTTATTATGAATTTTCATGAATTTTTCATACTTGAGTTAAATTTGTAAAGGGCATTTAAAAGTAAGGATTTTGGATACAGAATGTTAAATGTCATATAATTACCCAGCATGTCTTAACAGATTAAAACATTTCCCTGTCTTTCTCCTGTCAAATATATATGGAATTCTTTGTGTAGGAGCTTATCAACAAACCAAATGCTTTATACTCAGTGTGAAAATTCAATCACAATTGTCAAAGATCAAGCTGCTACTTCTGATAACAAATATGATGAGATATCATCTTGTTCAATATATGCTTTCAACTTGACATGTAGGCTAATAAAAAATATGAAGTTGTAGTATTTATTTTGTTTCTTCCACAACAGAAGGCTCCTAAGAGGGATGATCAAAATACTCCATATCTCTGCATGAAAATACAGTCAACTCTTTATCTGCAGACAGATTAACTGGTTTGCAGACGAACTACAGTAAAATAATAACAGCATGCATTGCATTTGTAAAAGATTTTAAAATTACTATGCATCAGTGATTCTATCTCAATGAGAGGATGTCTATTTTCAACTACAAAATAAACATAAAACACTACTTCATGTCTTATGGCAACAAGTTTCATTCATTGAACAGCTATTTACTGAGTACTTACTATATACCAACCACTACAGTAGGCTATTCTACCTCGTTAATCAGATGTATTCTCCTGTCAACAGCGCTCCTTAGAGGAAGGCATGAGGACATGAGGAAGAGCATGCAGCAAACTTTTTGTGAGTCAACTATAATTCTGAGATGTAAAACCTAAAGAGGATCACACTTTTGCAACAGGAAACAGACCGAAGTACACGTGTGTCTGTGGACTTTACCCTATCTTGCCCCTCCCCCTGTTTTTCTTACTTTGCTTTCCTTCTCAGGGAAAGCCTGAATCTGCCATTCTTGCTTGCCTCCTTCTCCTTCAGCTTCCAAGTTCATAACGGCACACCCTGACAATTCCTCAGATGTCCCTCAATTTGTATACTTCCCTATATCCCCACTACATTCTACCTCAGATCCCTCTGATGTTACCTTAGCTTGGAACTCCATCATCTATAAAAGCACAGTGATCATTATTTAGTGGACACTCAAACCTTTGCTAAATAATTGAATAAGGCAGCTTCTATTAGAAGCCCTTTAAGATACTGAGATAAACAAGAGTTGGAAAACAGTTAAAAAAAAAAAAAACAAACCAAAAAAACCCTGATCTCATTCTCTTTTGAGCAACCACTTCAAACATCTCAGTAGCAATATTTCCCATTCATTGGCTAAGGTAGACAAATAGGAGTTATCTTTGATCTTTCTCTCTTCTCATCGTGTCCCATATCATCTTTCCTATTACCTTCTTTGTTCAGTTTCCTCTGTCGCTCTCTTAGGTCTCACACTACATGTCAGCCAGATACCAAATACTTCCTCACTGTAATCCTTTAACCCAGTGCTGTCCAACAGAACTTTCTGCAATCATGGTAATATGCCATTTTTATGCTGCCAATGAGTATGGACACTGAGCACTTGCTATGTGGTGAGTGTGACTAAGGAACTATGTTTTTAATTTTATTCAAATTTCAACTAATTTGAATTTAAGTAGCCATATATCTTTAATGGCACCAATACTAAACAATGCAGCTTAACCTTCTTCTATACTGCTAATAGACATACCTTACTACAAAACAACTCATCATATTACTTGCCTTACAGAATGTGTCTCCATAAAATCTCCATCATTAGGCAGGATATTCAAAGCTCTTTACAATCTAGACCAATTTACCATCTCAGTCTCATTAGTCCCACTCCTTTCCCACCTAGTTTGCAAAGGTAGTAGGGCACTCACTGTACTCACATATGCCATGCCATAACCCTTATGGAAGTTGCTGACTCTTGCTTAGAATACCTTTTCCTCTCACAGAACATCTGCTCATCCTTCAAGATCCAGCTTAAATTCTTGTTTCTCTCTGAATATCTAACTGCCCTCTCATAGCCGAACTAGGCTCTTTGTCTTAACTGTGCTGCCATAAGTTTTTGTATATGGCTTCATTAAAGCATTTAATCATAATTAATGGTTTACATGTGGAAAATATGAGTCTTATGTATGCCAGGTAAATATTAATCACATACATTAAAGAGATAACCTGGCAAAGCATCTGGCACAGGATTTTACTCTGAGTAAGCCTAAGACAGATGTGCCAAGTCTTCAGGATGTGTTTTAGGAATTGTATCGTCCATGCTAAGGATCCTCACCAAATATAGGTGCCTAAGAAAACAGAGAGGAAAATAAAATGATGGAGATGGAGCAAGGGAAACGCTCACAAGGCATTGATAGCAGTGAGAGGCTTAAGCCAGGGAAATTGTATAAGAAAATTCATAAAAGTCTCATTAGAATAACTATGCAGTAAACCTGTAGTAAAGCTGAACTTGTTTTTCACCTTTTCTACCTAACTGGCAAGAGCAATAATCAAATTCCTTAGTCAGGTAGTGTGGTTGTTATGAGGTCAAGAACAAGAAAAAGGTTTCCTTGTGATGTGTAACTGAGAAGATTTTGCTGTAAGCAGATCAATAAAGCACTATTACTGTGGCCCACTCCTCAGGAAAGAGCTCTGTTTTATAAAACGCTGAATATCTTTTCTGTAAGGAAATTAAACCTACGAAAGACACAAAAGAAAAAAATAGTGTCTAAACTTCCTCTATTCTCATGTCCTCTAAAATTATATTTAAATAGAAAACACTTTGAAATCAATGATATCTGAGTTGCACTTATTTCCAATATAGTAATTCCCCCTTTAAATAAAGGGGTCTTATTTTTCTCTCCTTTTAGTCTGCTTACAAAAGCAATGCAGAGAAATATTAAATAGTTAAAGGTAAAAATGTTAATGGCAATCCTAAGCAATACTCAATATATACACAGGTATCTGAACTGGGTAAGTATGAGTCAGTATTAATAATATTTTGATGTTCCACTTCATTGGTTTGAGAAAGCATAGGTTTACCATATAATTTTGTTATTAAATAAAATCCTTGAATTGGATTCGCAGATTGAAGAAAATTAATATTTGGATTTAGTTCAGAGGTTGAGTAAATTAGCTCAGTTCACTCTGGGTTTGAGTTCCTGGTTCATTCAGTTCAAGTTCTTGATATTGAGTACATCAAAATAAAAATATTTAAATAATGTAATCAGGGCTGACATTTAAGAGCAAGTGTTCAGGCAAATATGTGTTTTTAAAGAAACAAACTCACTTTACAGAGAGAGCTAAGGTTAAATCCGAAGGTTTGAGCATTCCGGGAGCCAGCATTCATGTAGTTTCCCATTAGCAATACAAGTTCCAGCAACTTGCTAAAGCTTTTGCTCTTCTTTATCTCTTCGCAGGCAGTACTGACAGCCATGATGTCAGGTTTGATGTTGTTCACCTGCTCTTCAAACTGAAGCTTAAAGAGAATAGCACTGAGCCGTGGCCGTAGTCTCTTCACATTGCTCATCTGATTGAAAAGAAAACAGCAGATTTCCTTTAAAATGCATGGTATACTTTAGTACTGTACGACTGCAAGTAATCTGGGATGATTTATTGGTATGACAGTACCAAAGAAGCAATATGTCTCCTAAAACTGATAGCAGGAAGAAAGAAAAGCCCTGCTTGTTTTTGTAAGGAATCCAGAGTCATCCCTCAAAACCTAAATTAACAATTTAGATACTCAATGAAAAGAAAGCTTTAATTAAATGATAATGTTTAATTAAGTAATAAAGTAAGCATTTTTTAGACTAAATTCTGAAACAGTAACAGGATACATAGGCAACAAATTACAAAGCATTCATGTCATTATTTTGAATAATTTTTGTTCAATACTGTAAAACACTGGGTCATGTTTAAAACATATTCAGAAAGGTCTAAAGAGGGTTTGTTTCCTTCAAATAGCAATTGCTGTCCTCAGAAACCCTGCTGACTAACAGTATGTGTTAGATAGAGGGAGAGTAAATAGGTCCCAATTTGTACTAAATTGACTTTCTTCAGAAACACAGGAAAGCAGAATGACTCCTGACACATACTAAATTAGCAGAATCAGAGTTAGGAAACATGGGAGTAGCAGGAGGCAGGAGCGGTGCAAACCCACAAATCTGTCACATGCCAAGTTAACCCTGTCTGGGTTTCTCCAATGGGAATGTAGGGGACTGGAGGTGTCTAAAAGAACAAAGGGGCAAATTTCTGCCTTTATCCTTACTCCTCTGTTATAACAGCACACATGCAGGAAATAACCACCTACCTGTAGGCTGAAGACATACCACATATTAAGCTAGATATGGATTCCTTGACCAAATGCATTAGGGATTTGAGACTTAAAACACACTGAAGGGGTGGTAATAGTAAAATTGTTGAACTTCAACAACTATTGTAAATATCAAAAGCAGGCTGAGGCAAGGTCAGAAGAAAAGCAGTGACAGGTTAAAATAGGGACTGATTCTCTTAGTCACAGGCTGTAAAGGAAAGGATAAAAAACAATGCTATACGAAGCCTGTAGGGTGCCAAATATAACGAAAATCATGACTATTTGGGACACAAAAAGCTGTCAACTCATAATATAATAATGACCATCACTTAAAATATACTAGACAAAGGCTTATTAGATTCTAATATATTATAGACATTGCCTTAATGACTTAACTCAGCTTACTCATCTGACAAAAATTGAGCAATAAAAAATTAGTTCTTTGTACACACCTCTGGGAGAATGCTTTCATATAGACCAAAGCCTTATAGTAAATGAAAAGTTCCACTTTCAAATAATATAAATATCTAATTCATACTTAGCATTCTCCCCAGCCCCTTGCCAAATTAAATGGTTATGCATCTACAATTGAGATTCTAAGAGCTCAACTAATGCCGGTAGTAAGAAGTCTACTTCACAAGATACTTTAAGCAATGTCTTCACATTCCACTGTCTAGAAAAAATAAAGAATGTAAGTTCAATAAGTATCAAAAAAGAAGCAAAGAAAAAACATTATTAAAAGTTTATAGAGTAACTTCAAGCAATATAAAATTATAGAGAGACAAAGAGATGCACTATTAGAATACTGATAATTACTGGGCATGAATTGTTCTTTTTAAGCAGCGATCACTTATCACAAAGCCATTTGTCCTAAAATATATGTCTCCAGATGGGTTCACTTGCCTGAATTTATTGCAAAAGGAGACATTCATATAACATTGGTAACATGTACAGTGCTCTATTACACCTAACATGTCCTTCAGAATAGTCAGAGGTACAGAAGAGCACTCACATGTAGTACCCGTAGTTATGACCATTCTAAAGGTATATAATGGGCTTATAGCATCTCTGTTTTCAGTAGGTGCCATTACTCATGATTATGAAGCCAGGTACTTGCAATAAATGTGAGAAAAAACTCTCCAGTATTCTATGCAAAACATTTGTATTACAAAATATATTAATTCTAACATATATTAATGTACTACTACTTTCATGCACAGGAGAAAAAAGAGACTGCTTAAGCCTATATTATCCCACCCCAAAATATGTTAAAGCTTTCCTGCTGACAAGCTAACCATATGTAGCCAGCATAAAGTAATTAATTCACCTAGAAAAATATAACCTAGATTTGTATGAATAATGAGTGTATCTGGCACTAGGGACAAGTACCTTGAAAAGAAAGAGTAAGTCTATGATGTAATGCAGAACAAAGTGCTACAAGTTCATGAAAATCCCTGACAAGGCAAAGTCAGGAAAGGTAACCTAAAAACAAAGCTTTGAACCATACTTTTTAAAAAATTAGATGTCCTTTTCCTATTGTTCTTTCTTCCAAATTTAGATAAATCAGTATTTGACTATTATTGAGTAAATGTATTTTAATAAACAAAATCATTGAGCTGGAAAGGAATCTGAACAGTCACCTGTAGATGGTGCCTGTCTTTAGTTCACTATTTAGCCATATGATGAACTCCTAGGCCAAATGATTGCCCTTTTTATTTAACAACAAAATCTCATTTAATGTTCCAAGATCTAAATCTTAGAATCTGTGATAATAATAGAAGGCTTGTTTTCTTTTTCTTTCTTTCTTTTTCTTAAGGCAGTGTCTCACTCTGTCGCCCAGCCTGAAGTGCTGTGGCACGATCTTGGCTCACCACAGCCTCCACCTTCCGGGTTCATGAGATTCTCCTATCTCAGCCTCTTGAGTGGCTGGGATTACAGCCATGAGCCACCACACCTGGCTAATATTTTTGTATTTTTAGTAGAGACAAGGTTTTGCCATGCTGGCCAGGCTGGTCTTAAACTCCTTACCTTAAGTGATCCACCCACCTTGGCTTCCCAAAGTGCTTGAATTATAAGCTTGAGCCACCGTACATGGTCCTTTTTCTTGTTATTTGAATCAAACTTTATTTCTTCAAGTAGTATCAAATAAAAGGTTAAGCGGGGAGAAATATATGTATATGTAAAAACCCCAACCATTGTTTTCTCATCCTCACCACTTCTCACATTCTATCAACACTGGGGATTTGCATTCTGTTCTCCTGCTAAGAAAACTAAACTTCTGACTTGTCTGTCTAAGACTAAGTGGAATGAAGAAATGGAGAGCTATGGTGCTCAAATAAAATTCTGAATGGCAACAGGAAGTCATTTTTAAAAAAAGAAGAAAGGGTTACAATAAACACGAAATTAAATTTCATTTTTACAGTTATCCTTTAAATCTACTGTTATGAAGTCTTAGCAATATAAATTCACAAAACCCAAATCTATGACAATAATAAGATATAATCTGAAGATCAATCCAAAAAAGTAAAAATACTTTGATTTCAAGAAAAGCAGGGAGCAGTACTGCTGTAACCTCCCACCCACAGTTGTCATATGTTAGAATGAAGAGATTCTAAAAGCAGTGACTGGTAAAAATCAAGAAGCAATATCTGGCTGGGCTCAGTAGCTCACGCCTGTAATCTCAACACTTTGGGAGGCTGGGTGGGCAGATCATGAGGCCAGGAGATCGAGACTATCCTGCCAATATGGTGAAACCCCGTTCTACTAAAAATACAAAAATTAGCTGGGTGTGGTGGTGTGCACCTGTAGTCCCAGCTACATGGGAGGCTGAGGCAGGGGAATCACTTGAGCCTGGAGACAGAGGTTGCAGTGAGCCGAGATCGCGCCACTGCACTCTAGCCTGGCAACAGAGCGAGACTCTGTCCCAAAAAAAAATTAACAATAAAAAAATAAAGAAGCAACATCTAGAACCCTAAGGGTAATTTTATTTCAAAATTTAGTTTGTTGGCAATATACGTTGTTGGAGAGGGGACAACATAAAAAGACCTTTAGAAAACCAATGAACCAACAAGTATTCACTAGGCACCATTCAGTGCTGTGAGGGGCACAGAAGTCATAGTAACTGCCCCTGTAGCCCTTGTTGTTGGATTCTTTTCTCTGTCTTAAAGAGTAAAAAGTTGGAAAGGTCCCAGGAAGATGTAATCTCTTGTAATCTTATTATGGTTATATTTTTCACATATAATTTTATCCATTATTCTATGAGGAAAAAAAAAATTTTTTTTATACCAACTTTGTTTAACACCATATCTAGTTATCTCTACACATTTTATTTTATAAATAAGAGGTACTCAGATGTTTTATTCCCTCGTCCTACTATGCAGACTTACACGGAACACCTCAGAAAGACTTATTTTTTATTATTCCCTGAAGTCATTATGAAACTAACTGTTCAGTTAACTTTCTAACAGTACAGTAACCTGCTGATTGGGAAGTTACTGGCCTCAGTCTTAATTTATAATACTCTAAAAGCATTAGTTCATATACTTTGTAGATATCACATTATAAGGAATAATAGAAAAGCATTTCAGGAAGGTGAAATGACTCTTTCAAGTCACCTGGCTAGTAGGAGCCAGGCCTAGAGCTAACTAGCTGCTAATCAACTGTACTTAACACTCAGAACATCACAATGTGAAAACTAATAACCACAATTTACAAACCATCTGGAACTCTGCTATGTTTTCTTGTAAGTAAAAATGACCTTTAATTTCTTCACAGCAGTCATCAAGTAACACTCTATAGAAAATGACCCTGCAATGAACTCTGCCTGCCACCTATACTATCTCAACATTTCTTACGTCTCTCTTTAGTATACCCAACTACCTCCTATTGTACTGATTTTTTAAAATTTTTTTCTTTTTGACAGGGAGTTTCTCTGTTGTTGCCTAGGCTGGAGTGCAATGGTGCAATCTCGGCTCACCGCAACCTCCGCCTCCCAGGTTCAAGTGAATCTCCTGCCTCAGCCTCCCAAGTAGCTGGCATGTGTCACCACACCTAGCTAATGTGGTATTTTTAGTAAAGATGGGGTTTCTCCATGTTGGTCAGGCTGGTCTCAAGCTCCCAACCTCAGGTGATACGCCTGTCTTGGCCTCCCAAAATGCTGAGATTACAGGTGTTAGCCACCACGCCTGCCCTGTGATGAATCTTTAATACTCTTTCAGATCTACTTTTGTTCTCTCTCCGCAACAGGGGACCCACAGCAGTAACTGCTAGGAAACAAGTTGCACAGTAGGAGGTGAGCAGGTGGCCTGGAGCAAGCAGGTGAAGCTTCATCTATATTCATAGCTGCTCTCCACTGCTAGCATTACCACCTGAGCTTGATCTCCTGTGAGATCAGTGATGACATTAGATTCTCATAGGAGTGAGAACCCAAATGTGAACTGCACACGTAAGAGATCTAGGTTGCATGCTCCTTATGAGAAGCTAATGCCTGATGATCTGTCACTGTCTCCTATCACCCCTAGATGGGTCCTTTCAGTTGCAGGATAACAAGCTCAGGGTTCCCACTGATTATACATTATGGTGAGTTGTATAATCATTTCATTACATAGTATAATGTAATCATAATAGAAACAAAGTGCGCGATAAATGCAATGCACTTGAATCATCCCAAAACCATCCCGCTGCCATCTGCAGAAAAATGAAACCGTTCACCAGTGCCAAAAAGTTTGGGGACTGCTGCTCCACACTACACTCTCCACTCTTACTCGCCTATTAGCTAATTCTTCCATTCTCTGTGGGAGGGGAAGGATAAGCAAGAAGAATGTGAAAAAACAAATGCAGCTCTATGAAAGACAAAAGAAAGTACTTTAAGAAAGTAGTGTGATCTGCTTAGATCAAAGAATTAAGACACTAGGGAAAAATTTTTTGAACCTGATTTTTCCAATGATATAAAAAATATCTTTCACTGTTAATAGACCAATATGTTCATGATCTCCAGAATTCTCTGGAAAAAAAAAAACACACACACAAGTTCATTTCACTTGGAGAAAGGCTTAAAAAAAAAAAAAAAACTATTCAAGTGCCTTATGCATGAGGTAATACTCAGAATATGAAAAATGTTTTTAAAATAAATGTACTCATATTAAAGCTGCCATGCTAAAATTATTTAAGAAAACTATACAGAAACAAAGTACATATGGTATAATTTTTACATATTTCATAGGAGAAAGGTAAAGCCAAGACTTGTAAAAAAATATTAAAAGGCTAAAATGTACATTCCTCCTCTTAAGAAATAAACAATTGGTTACAGACATTAGAGACTGCTGCACCTTTGTTTATAAATCCTTATCAATTCTGGATCACTAAGGATTTCACAGGATTTCATTTCCAAATGAGTTCTGAAGATACTCAGGGTCATCAAGTGGTAAGGCTATGAATGGTAAAGCTAAAGAGAAAAGAACTTCCTATTTAATTTGGCAGTCCCAGCATACAGTCTTAACACATAAGTTTCATATCTGTTGAATTAAAAAGCTGGCATAAACCCCAGAATCATATCAATGTCTTAAATTCATTCATGCCCACTTCCAGACAATCCCCATCCCATCACAGAAAACCAATGTTTTGATTTCTATCACTATAGCTTAATTTTGCCTGTTCTTGAAATTTATATTAATAAAGCTATATGGTAAACAGTTTTATATCTGCCTTTTTTCACTCAAAAAAATGACTTTCAGATTTATACACACGTTGTATAATTCTGTACTCTGTTCCTTTTTATTAATATGTAGGATTTCCATGCAAGAATATACCAAAAGTTGTTTATCCACTTTCCTGCTGATGGAGCTCCTCCCCACTATGTCCCGCCGCCACCCACCCCTCTGCCCAGTTGGGAGCTATGTAGTAGGTTGAGTTGAACAGAGACCCACAAAAGGTTTGTCTAAATGCTAACCTCTGGTACCTAGAATATGATCATATTTGGAAACGGTTTTAGCATACATAATTAAATTAAGAATCTTAAGATGAAATCATCCTGGATTTAGGGTGAGCCCTAGATTGGGGCACTGCATCTACCCAGAAACACCAAGGATTGTGAGTAGCTTGCTAAAGGTAGCAGAGAGGTATGGACTAGATTATCACGCAGAGCCTCTGGAAGAAAGAAACCCTTGATTTCTGGACCCCAGAAATGCAAGAGCATCAATCTCTGTTGTTTTAAATGACCAAGATTGTAGACATTTGTGGGGGCAGCCCTAAGAAATTAATATAGGCTATTATTAATACTCTTGTATAACTCTTTTCACTTCTATTAAATTAGTAGAAGATGTAGTATAAATGTATACTTAACCTAAAAAACTGCCAAACTGTTTTTTACAAAGTAGTTTATATGATTTTATATTCCCTTTACCAACTTATGTTTTATTCTAGACATCTTTTATCTTTTCATGTTTGGGTCCATACAGCATTCCTCTAATTATTCAATGTGGTGTGATGCAGAGTTGAGATTCATTTTAGTCCCTAAGATGTATAGATTTTACAAAATCATTTGATATAAAGAACACTGTTGAACATCAAATGATAGTATCTTTGTGGATCTAACTTTCTAGAAAGCTTATTTGTATATCCTTAAGCCAAACTTTTGTCTTGGTGTTAAATCAGTAGTTTAAGTACACCAAGTTTGTTCTTCTTCAAAACTGTTTTTCTATATTCTATGTCCTTTGCATACCATATGAGTTTTAGACGCCATTTGTCAATTTCTATAATAAAACCTGCTGGGATTTTGATTGGGAATATGTAAAATCCATAGGTCATGTGAGGGAGACATGAAATTTTAACAATACCAACTCTTCCAATCTACAAGCATAATATGTATCACCATTTTACAACTTCTTTAATTTCTCTCATCAATATCTTATAGTTTTCAGTGGATGATTTGCACATATTTAGTGAAATGTATCCCAAAGTATCTTTAGTTTTTTTATGACATTGTAAATACTATTTTAATTACATTTAAATTTTTGCTGTTTTCAGAAAAAAGTATTTTTGGTACACTGACCATATTCTATGACCTTGGTGAATTTACACAGACAATTGGGTCAGCTGAAAAAAAGAAAAATACGGTATACTTTCTTTCCTCTAAAGTATTGATCAATCGTTTTTTCTTGTTACACAGATTAGTACATTATAAATAATGCTGAAAGGAAGTAATGCAAGTAGACATCTTTACCGGGCTCTCAATCATAAAAAACAAAGCATCTAATCATTCACTATTGAGTATAACTTCAGGTTTTTCATGAACGTCCTTTATCAAAATGAGGAAGTTTCCTTCTATTTCTAGTTCGCTGAGAGTTTTTTTCATAAAAAGACTGAATTCTGTCAAATACTTCTTATTTTGTGTCTGTTTAGATAATTTTGATTTTTCTCATAATTACCTGGTATTTTTTTATATGATACTATGGCTAACTAATTAATTTTGAAATGTAAAACCAACCATGCATTCCTGGGATCAATTCCTTGTGGTCATAACATACTTCCTTATTAAGCTCAGCAATATTTGATAGAGAAGTATTTCGTTGACAGCTTCTGCATCTATGTCCACATACGAGTTTCTAATTTTGCTTTAGTAAATTCCCTTCTTTGATTCCTGATACCAGTAATTTGAGAATTTGGTTTTCTTTTTCAGTGTTTCATTTTTATTTGGCTCAAAATAATTCCTTCTTTGGCCCACCAGTAATTTTAAATTATGTTATGTAATTTTTAGACTGTGGTAGATGTTCTATTATTTTTGTTTAAATTCTGTTGTAGAGAGAAAACATGCCCCGCAAGATATCTACATTTTGAAAATTACTGAGGCTTACTTTATATTCCCATATGGTCCACCTTGGTAAACATTTGATACGCGTTTAAAAATAATGTGTTCTTTGCAGTTGTTGTAGATAGTGTTCTATAAATATGAGAACAAGTTGGATGACAGAAGTATCTTGATTTTCTAAGTATTTACTGATTTTTTTTGGTACACTTTTTCTAGAATTTATTCAAAGAGGGGTGTTAAAGTCTCATTATGATTGAGAATTTGTCTATTTTTCCATTTATTTCTGCCAGGTTTTGCTTCAGAAATTCTGATGCTCAACTGTTAGACATACATATTTGAGATGATTATCTCTTCCTGGTGAGCTATTATTTTTGCTATTGTGTACTGATACTTTATTTCTTATAATATAGTTTGCCTTGGAATATATCTTCTTGGAAATACACATACCCATGATACTTGTCATGTCCTTAGTTTATTCCTGTTTATTTTCCTTGTGTTCTTTCTGCCCTTTTCCCTACTACTATTGTTTGTTTGTGTCCCCCCAAACATGAATGTTGAAAACCTACTCACCAGTGTGACAGGATTATGACATGGGGTCTTTGGGGGTGATTGGATCATGAGGGCAAAGTCCTTACAAATAAAATCAGCACCCTCATAAAAGAGGGCACAGAGAGTTGCTTTGTCCCTCCACCACGTGAGAACACAGACAGAAGGCAACATATATGAATCAGAAATGAGTGGTCTCTCGCCAGACAGAGAATCTGCCAGCATCCTGATCATGAAAGTCCTGGCCTCCAGAACTGTGAGAAATAAATTTCAGTTGTTTATAATCCATCCAGTTTATAGTACTTTGTTATAGCAGCTCAAATAGACCAAGACAACCTCTTTTATCCTTTTTCTGTTTTCTGTTAGTCAAGCAATTTTTAGTATTCTATTTTCTCTACTGGCTTAACTATACCTCTTTTTATATTTTCCCTGGTTTGTCTAGGATTAATATGTCTTAATATATCAATCTAACTAGAGTCACTATTCAGTCAAAATTGTACCTCTTCATATTTCTCATTTCTTACTTCACGCTTCCAAATTTCATATTTCAGACTTTCTGCACAATTCTATTTCTTCTATACCATCATTACTATAATATATTTTACACTATGTACATTATAAACCTTGTTATGCAGTACGTTTTTAATTACAAATTTTCTTTCAAAGAAAAATCATAAGAAAAAAGGTTTACTATTTCAGGTACTCTGAATTACTTTTTGAAGATCTGAGTTTATTTCCCTTTTGCCTGAAGGACAACCTGAGGGCCAACCTTTAGGGTTTCTTGTAGGGTAGGTACAACAGTAACAAACTCTCTCAGCTTTTATAATACTAAAAATGTCTTCATCTCATATTTTTTTTTTTTTTGAGACAGAGTCTTGCTCTATAACCCAGGCTGGTGTGCAATGGCGCAATCTTGGCTTATTGCAACCTCTGCCTGCCAGGTTCAAGTGATTCTCTTGCTTCAGCCTCCCGAGTAGCTGGAATTACAGGCATGCACCACCATGCCCAGCTAATTTTTTGTATTTTTAGCAGAGACGGGGTTTCACTATGTCAGTTAGGCTGGTCTCGAACTCCTGACCTGTGATCTACCCCCCTTGGCCTCCCAAAGTGCTGGGATTACAGGCGTGAGCCACTGCACTTGGCTCATCTTATTTTTTTTTTAAAGTTATCCATTAGCTAGAAAACTTAGAGTTTCAGGGTATTTTTTTAAAACACCTTTCTGTTGAGCTTCTTGCATTTTAAAGGCTTTTCTCTTGACTTCTGCAATTACTTCTGCGAAGCCTGCAAAATCTTTTATCTTTGTGTTCCTATATGTACTGTGCCTTTTATCTTTTTCCTCCCCTCAAGTTACTTTTATGATTTTCTCTTTTTCTTTGGTTTTCAGCAGTTTTACCAGGCTGTGCCATGATATCTTTTTCTCTTTATATTTATCCTGGTTGGGATCTGCTGAGCTTCTTAAATCCTAAGTTTATATTTTTCACTGAATGAGATTCTTTTGGCCATTATTCCTTCAAATATTTTGTCAGCCACAGTCTCATTCTCTTCTCCTTTTGGGACTCCAATTACAGGTATTTTAGACTGAATGATATCTACCAAATAATACCTGTTGTTTATTATTTTATTCAGTCTTCATTTCTACATAGCTAAGAGAAAATAACCACGATAAAACTGCCTTCAAATTTAACTCACTCTTCTGCTATCTCCAATATACTATCAAACTCACACACTAAAATTTTTAATTTAGCTATTAAACTTTTCAAAAATTTCTATATAGTAATTTTTTACAGTTTCCATTTCCTTGAAAGTATTCCTTAATTATGACCATGTTTTTCTTTAATTCTTTGAGGATCATTTGCTTTAGTTCTTTGAAAATATTTATAATATCCATATTTTGTCTTTGCAAGTAAAATCCAAAACCTGAACCATTTTGGACTTTTTTCTCTTTTTTCTCCTGACCATACATTCCATTTTATTATTCTTTCATTTTTAATTCAATATTGCATTCGATATTGAATACTGTACTTATATGTAACCAATCTCAGTTCTGTAATCTCCCATTGAAAGCCATTAGTTATTATTATTATTATTATTATTATTTATTGAGACAGAGTCTTGCTCTGTTGCCAGGCTGGAGTGCAGTGGCACAATCTCAGCTCACTGCAACCTCTGACAGATATTTCATCTGTCAACCTCTGGTTCAAGCAATTCTCCTGCCTCATCCTTCGGAGTAGCTGGGATTAGAGGCACATGCCACCAAGCCCAGCTAATTTTCTTATTTTTAGTAGAGATGGGTTTCACCATATTGACCAGGATGGTCTCGATCTCCTGGCCTCATGATCCACCCACACTGGCCTCCCAACGTGCTAGGATTACAAGCATGAGCCACTGTGCTTGGCCTATTTGTTCTTATTTTAGCAGTCAAATCAATCACTGGGTGATCACCTTAAATCGTATAGGCTTCAGTATAAACTTTGTTACTGTAGCTCTGTGGAAAGTACGATTTGTTTTCCTAACCCCTCTAACTTAGTGAAACTCAATGTCCAAATTGTCTTCCCCAAAAGTTCATCAAGACTTGATGTAGGTTTTATTAGGGTAGGTCCAGAGCCAGTCTTTCTTTAGGGTGTGGACCTGCTTCCTAAAGCACAAGCTCTTCCTTGTTTGATTGAATGCTAAATATGCTAATGAAGCATTAGGATGCTCTCTTTTAACTTGGCAATGGCAGAAGTCCAAAGCCTCCCAGTAAAGCTGAATCTTAGTATCTCTGTTCCACTCTCATCCTGTAGAAGCTGCTATCTGGCTAGTCTTGCTCAGTGTATGAACGCTCCAGCTCCAGGGCACAGACTCAAGGGAGATACTCACAAGGACTACTGGATTTCCTTTCTGCACATTTCCTTCCCTATTAGTGCTCTGCCCTGTAAGTACCAGTTGTTTCACTGCCATAAATTCTCATCTTTGCCTCCCTCAGCTCAGAGAACCATATTCCCTGCTAGAACTCAAATCTCTGATTTCACAGGAAAACTGTCACCAGGCCAAATTAAGTTTCTGTTTGCTGAAGAACTGCAGCTTTTCTCTACCAGTTGTCCACTGTTTGAAAAAGCTGACCTATATATTTTGTCCAATTTTATCACTGTTAGCAGTTTATATGTTTTGTTAAATGTATTCCTAAGCATTTTAAGTTTTCTAATGTTGGTGTCAACATAATTTTTTACAACTTTTTACTATAATTTCAGTTTTTAAAATACAAAAAACCCATCCTGTACCCAGATTAAACCTGCGGTCCACATACTGATCCATTTAATTTATCATATCCTCTCTTCCTCTCTACATATATACGTATGTACATATGTACACATGTATGTATGTGTATAAGGTGCTGTATGTATGTATGTATGTATGTGTGTATGTGTGTATAAGGTGCTCTCCACAAGTTTTTCCAATGTTAAATTACAATTTCTTTCCTTTATAATTAAGAAGTAATTTATGGGGAGTTGCTTCGAGGCTATGTAAATGTTATGTATATAACCTATTTTCATCAAGTTTTGATATTTGTATCAACGAAGACAGCACACTTAAGTAGGAAAATACAGAATATACTCAATTTTATTAACACTGAACTTTATAAACCCTTTCAGAAACAATAGTACCTTCAAGAGCATGACATAAAAGTGTAAATGAACCAGAATACATCTACAATAATTACACCTTAAGCCACAGCTGCAACAAAATTGCCTAACTCTTCAATAATTTAGTTCCATAAGTCCAGCCTTCCCTTTTCCATTATTTTTCCAAAATAATCTTACAAGAGTATAGGTAAAGCAAATCTCAAACCTCATAATGAGATTTGAAGAGTACAGAAAAATGATTCCTAGGCACTAGATGAAAGATCTAAAAGCGACCTTAAAACAATGTTGTTTACAAAGTGATGAATCATAAGAGACCTTTTTGCTTATAACTACAAAATGCTTTAGGCTGTATTTCAAATGAATGATGCATGGCTAGTAATTAGTAAGTGACTATAATGATGTTTTGTTTTGTTTTTCCAAATGAAAGAAATTAAGCAGATTGTGCCATAAAATTTCAATACTACTTAGATGGTCTAACTAGAAAGCATCATGTTCCCATACCAAAAAAAAAAAAAACAAAAAACTTATCATCAAAAAAATAAAAACAATCCACAATTCTATGATGAACTAAAATGCCACCACTTTTTAGCAGGAATTTAGTGGGGCAGTGGGGATTTTAGATTTTAAATCTCAAATTAGAAAAAGCAGAAACTAAGAAAAATTTCCAAAAAATCTTACCTTGAATTAGCTATCAATTCAAGTTCCTGCTTAAACATTCTAGGTAATTTTTACCTTGAAGTTAATCTACAGTTATTAAAAATAAATTGCTGAAGCACTGAAACATAGAGAAACCACTGCTAAAAGCAACTTTAAGTACAGTAGGGACCTACAGCAAATAGAAATACAAGAGTGATTGCCAATATAAGAAATGAAGTATGCCCTCAGTGTCAAAAAACCATGGTTCATAGGTGAGTTGTAGTAAACAGGTTAAAAAGTTGTCTCATCTATGTAATGGTAATGCCTATTTCTGGAGTTATGTGAAAATGAAATTTAACTTTACTCATTCATTTGCATATCAAATATTTATTAAACCATTATTTATGTGTTGAACACTAATTCAGGCCTTGAAGATTCATATGGGGAGAAAAAAAATCCAAGAACCTGGGTCACATGGACTGTGTCATAAATAAGCAGAGAGAGAAGGGGAGAAAAAGAGACACAGAAATATATGCTATAAATAAATAGAAAATAGGGTAACAGATAGAGAATGATGGGGACAGCATCATTATAATGAAAACTTCCATAAGGAAGTGGCATTTGGGCCCAAGAGAAAACAACAAGAAAAAACCTGACATGAGAACAAGAAAATGTATATAGCTGAAACAGTGGAAAAGGAGAAGGGCAGTAAAATTTGGGATTAAAGAAAGGGAGACTACATTATCTTAGAAATTATCATGAAACTAGAAACCATTATAAGTGTCAAAGAAAAAAACTGAAAGAATTCACTGGTACTAAAAGAAATGTTAAAGGCATTTCTTCAGGAAGAAGGACAGTGATTTCAGATAGAAGACTAGATTTACACAATAATGTGAATAATACTGGAAATAGCATACAGGTGAGTAGATGTAAAAGACTTTTTTTTTTTTTTTAACAAAAAAGACTTGAAATTTCTTTCAAAAATAAATACTCCAAGTCCTAAAGCATCACTAATATAGCAAAACAAAGAATAAGAGTTAATAAGTCAAAAGAAGATAACAGACTCATTAAAAATACTCAATCCAAAAGGTAGTAAAAGAATAGCAAAGAATAGATGAGATAAATAGAAATTAAATAGTAAGATGCTAGATTTAAACCCTGCCATATCGATAACCACATTAAATTAAAATGGTCTAAACATTCCAATTAAAAGGCAGAAATGGTCAGATTGGATTAAAAAGCAAAATTCAATATACTGCCTATAAAAACTGTAGGTTAAAAGGAAAATGATAGAAAAAGACCTATCATGCTATCACTAATCAAAATAAAGCTGAAGGGGCTATATTAAGATAACATAAAATAAGTTTCAGAAACCATTAGAGTATTTTAAACTCGTGAATGACATAAATCTCATTTAATTTTATAACAAGAGTCACTAGCTGCTATGTGAAAATAGTGTATTCAAAACATGAAGCACAGGTCCTGAAACACAGTAAATAACAAATGGCAAATACAAAAATACATATGGTATGATGAATTGGCATAGCATCAGCATCTGTAAGATAACATTTTTCTCAATAATATTGTTCTAACATTAATAACCCTATTTTATTCTACTTTAAATTTGGCTTTCCATTGCCATTTAATTAACATTAACAAACACACTATAAGCACGGCAATCCCTGCTGGACTTCCAGAATTTTATCTAACAAAAGAGGGATTATGAGAATTCATTAAAATACTATAAACGTGATACTTACATTCTACAGTGACTTGACTAAATCCTCTGAACTTGCAACTGGTAATTAACTACATGTTCAAGATTGATCAGTGGACCAGGTAAAGGTCAGTTAGTCACAGAGTAAAGGGAAAGCTGGAGCTGGGAAGGTAGGATCCAAACAGAAAAAACAACGCAGTCAGATCCGTGAATGTGATTCCAGCCAGCTCAACATTTTATATCTATCTTTAAATGTGGACATCACAGTAGACATTCAAGTTTTGGCTGGTCTTTTGGGGAGGCAGGGTCAGGAGTAGATATACAGACAGTGTGACACAGGAAAAGCCCTCTATGTTGCAGACTAGTTTATTCAATAACAATAAATAAAGGAACCTTTGTCTACTATATTTGCTAACAGGCTCGTATTTCAAATAACTCTGCCCAAAATACTCTTAAATGACTAATTCCTTGCCTTTAATTTAATCTACACAATTTTACAAATTCTTGTTTCTCTCTGATCCCAGAATATTAATGACAAAAGTATTTCTCTATATTCCAAACACAAACCCATTAAAAACAACACCTTGCTGTGTTTCTTAGTATTGACTGTATGCAGTTTTTATTCTTTGTTTCCACGTTAGGACAAGTAAAATTCATTCAGGACTTCTAAAAATAAATTGGTGGCCTTTCAATAATTCATTTGGTGTTTGGGTTATGCTTTAATTCAAGCCATTGATTTGGTAGGTGCATTTTGGGAGCATTCAGATAAAATCACTGTGATATATTTTTTCCAGGCAACTCCTCTGCCCTTCGGTAATAAAGTCTGAGGATGTCAGGGGGGCCAGGTCTGTGATCTGCAATTTAAGCAGAATGGGAGAATTATGTAGATACTAAAACATGGGAAGACAAAGGAAAGCCTTCTGAAGATGAGACACGAGGTGGTATTCAGGTAATGGACATAACTAATTAAGACTAATGGGCATAAAAAAAAATTTGGCAGAAACCTGGATTTTAGGAAATACAAGGTTGAGGAAAAAGTCGTCTCTAACTGCTAAGAGAGATCATTAGTGAGGCCAGCAGTCAAAATCATAGATAATTCCAAAGGAGGTGGTAATAAGAATTCAGTAGGAAGTAAGGAGCTAAGACCACAGCAGACATTCCCTCCTAGGAAAAAAAGAAAAGAAAAGAAAGCCCTCATAAAAGAACATAAAGTAATAGAATGAGAATAAGAAAATTGAGCAGTAAAGAAAAAGACTGTCATGAAGCTAAATGAACTAGTTTTCTCCTAATTACATTAAAAATATAAAAGGTTTTTTGGAAATTTTGGGTTATAACTTAGGAAAAACAAATACAGCTTCAAGGAAACTTATAATAATATAAAGCTGCTGAAACCTTAAATCTTTTCAGAACATACTAGCATTCAACTGATCAGAATGATTTAGGCGCTTTACTAAGGCTAGTGATTCCAAGGGGAGCTACTTAAGAAGGAAACATTGATAAAATAATGTAGAAAGACTCCACTTGTCCACAACATAAAACTTCAGTAATGCCACATAACTTACTATAAGAAGGAGACACATAATGCTACAACAAGGAACAAAATATTGACAGAATCAAAACTGACCTAATGATAGTTTCCGCATAAAGCCACAAACTACGAGAACCCTTAAACAAATTAAAATTTATATTACTAATCTTGATTATTTAATGAACAAATGTAAGCCAATGTACTGTAAGTGGGATAGTATAAACACAAAAAAAAGGAATTTCCTAACAGATAACAATTTTAACAATTCCTAGATTTTTGCTGGCAGAAGGAATTTGGACAAATATAGTAAGTCAAATGATTTGGTAGTGGTGATGCTGGTGATATACAAGTTAGTATTAGCATTTCACTAAACGGAAAAAAACACTTTGACTACTTGGTAACCACTCTTCTAAATAAATGTAATATCCAAACTTGGATATAAAATCGGCATCCTTGGATAAGAAAGAAAAATAGCCGGGCGCGGTGGCTCAAGCCTGTAATCCCAGCACTTTGGGAGGCCGAGGCGGGTGGATCACGAGGTCAAGAGATCGAGACCATCCTGGTCAACATGGTGAAACCCCGTCTCTANGTAATCCCAGCTACTCAGGAGGCTGAGGCAGGAGAATTGCCTGAATCCAGGAGGCGGAGGTTGCGGTGAGCCGAGATCGCGCCATTGCACTCCAGCCAGGGCAACAAGAGCAAAACTCCGTCTCAAAAAAAAAAAAAAAAAAAAAAAAAAAAAAAAAAGAAAGAAAGAAAAATAGCAGTAATAATGGATAATAGCTGACTTGCAGGATAGGAAACGTGACCCAATGTTAAAGGGAAAAAAAACAAACACATTTATCCTGTGAAAAGAGCCAAGTCTGGTATGGAAGATAAGGATGTTTAATGAAGCATATAATTTAATACAAAATAAAAATATAAGAAAAGCAAAATAGGAAAGAAAAATCAACTCAGACAAAGACTATAATTAACCAAATACATATGGGGCCAAAACACTACCACCCTTTGTCCCAGGAGCCACAACGTGAATGAAGTTAAATAAAACTTTTAAAAGTTGATTCTGTGTATCCCAGAGAAATTTTCAAGTGCCTCAAAGTGGCAGTTTCCCTGTTAAACTGGGGATAGAAAAAGAAAAAATGAAAAAGAAAGGCCTACTCAAGTGAAGTCAGTGGTCAGTCCACAAGAATAATGAGCCAAACGAGGTAGGTGACATTCTAGAAGTGTATGCATTCACTGGGCTGTTTAAGGATGGACAGGGGATTCCTTTCCCATTTGGGTCTTGTATTTCTGAAGACAGAAGGTGGTTATTTGGTTTCTGCAAAGAAAAGCAGAGAGGAGACTGATCCTAAACAAAAACACAATGTAAGTTAAAGTCAATTTCTAAAACCCTTTCCCTTTGCATTTATTTACCTTTTCCCCACCCCCTGTGTGCATCTAATTCTTTGCCACTATATCAAGAACCCTGTGCCTAAAAACAACACAGTGTGGTAGAAACAAAATGAGATATGGAAATGTACGTTTAGAATGCCTCAAGTTAAATCTTTCTCTTTTGCTTATGGCATAGGGAGGGGGACTTGGTTACGTAATCTATTTTATACGAGTTTCTGTTCTTGCAACCCTGAGGAGCTATTATAAGGAATGTATCATATACATGTATATAAACATATTTTGTGAAATTTAAATCACTAAACAAAAGTCATATAATACAACTGCTATGTAATTACTTTTCTGCTCTATAGTGGCAATATTATGCCATTAACCTGAAACTCCAAAACTGACCTCTCTCCCCACTCCCTTTACCCAAATCATCATCTTTTGAGTATTACAAGTCACAGATACCATATTTTAAAAATTAATCAGACTAAACGAATGTAGAGTAAGATTTTAATCTTCTCTAGGTATCCTATAGCATGATATGATTTACAAACAGAAGGACCTGATGTTTTATATCTCAGGTAGTTACATGAACTTGCAGTATTTTTTCGAGGGGGTCCTTGAACACACATCTATAACAACTATTCAGCTGTTATTGTACACAACTTGTTGATTTTAATTTCAGGGGATTCCAAGAAATACCAGGATACCTAGTCAGAGAGTCAGAGGTAGGGAGTTTTTAAAGGCTCATATTTCTAGCCCCAACATGTGCAACTAATATCAGAAGAGAGCTTAACCAAATTACTTTTTTAGTAATGTAGATTATACTCTTAAAACCCATTCTGTTGAAAAGAAAAGAAATAATCCAGCACCATGTCTCAATATGAGGTCTGGAAGTCACAACAACTGATCACACTGAAATGCTCATTATCTAGTATCTACCTTTATGTCACCCCCTATATGACATCCCCTTTGCTTTTTACTACAATCGTGTCTACTTGAAAGCCAAAGTACAGAAAGTCTGAAAGGTAAAAATTGCTCAAAAAGAGTTATTTAAAAAATAATTTTGTGTTTCAGAAAATCATTGAGAAAGAGGAGGGTATGCAAAGAAAAGAGAGTAGAGGAGATCATCTGAGTAAGACTCTTATTCACATGTTAGAAGAAATGGGAAAAGGATTAGGGAGGAGTCAGACATTAGAAGCACAATGGAGCCAGGAGAGACAACAAAAAGTAGATATAACTAATAGGGTGAAATGCTGACTAGAGGTCAAGAGCACACAAAATGAGAGATAAAAAAACCTAAGCTAAATCTAGAATTATGAGGTTGTCTATATCACTAAGAATAACTCTACAACAGTGATGGGCACAAAAAAGTACATACATAAAACATGCTAAGGAATCAGAATAGTAAGAGAGAAAATTCTAACAGTAAAGTGGAAGATAGTTCTTAAAGAAAGTGGATGCTGAACTGGATCGCAGTAGATGAGAATAAAAACATGCAACGTAAAAATAAGAGAACAAAGGCTGGGCATGGTGACTCATGCCTATAATCCCAGCACTTTGGGAGGTCAAGGTAGGTGCATCACTTGAGGTCAGGAGTTCAAGACCAGCCTGGCCAACCTGTTGAGACTGTCTCTACTAATAATAGAAAAAAATAAGGCAGGTGTTGTGGCACATGCCTATAATCCCATTTACTTGGGAGGCTGAGGCAGGAGAATAATTTGAACCTGGGGAAGTGGAGGTTGCACTGAGCTAAGATCATGCCACTGCACTCTAGCCTGGGCAACAGAGTGAGACTCCACCTGAAAAAAAAAAAACAAACCTGAAAATGAGGATAGCAGCTAACATAGCTGGGCATTTACTATTCACCATATAGTACACACCTGCATGCTCTCCTAATCTCGCCACAACTCTGTGAGACAGGTTCTGTATTCACATATATTTTATAAGCAAAGGAAACGAAGCTGAGAGGTAGTAACAAACTTGTACAAAGTTTCATAACTAGATGTGGAAAATTCAGAATCAAACCCAGGTCTTCATAATCAGATTAGAAACACAAGGAAGGACAGTTGAAGGTATCTGGAATACCAAGACAAACTTATTTTAACCCAGACTCAAGTTTTGATACTAAGAACACATTGCCAGGCAAGTCTCAATAAGCCAAGAGCTAAATGATTTTAGTTTTTCATATTTAAAGTACATAAAGCATCTGAGGGAAATTTACTTATTCATTCATCAATATTTACTGTATAATACCAGATATTGTTTGAGGCATTAGGAATTCACCGGTGAATACCGGAGAGAATGATTTCTGCCACCATAGATACTTGTGGCAGGCTAACTAGGTTAATGGACAGAGCGTAATACAGTAAATCAGAAGCCGATGAGTACCAGCAATAAAAATAATGCAGTGAAGAGGTATAATGGTTAATATTGAATGACAACTTGATTAGATTGAAGGATGCAAAAGTATTGTTTCTGGGTGTGTCTGTGAGGGTGTTGCCAAAGGAGAAGATTAACATTTCAGTCAGTGTACTAGGAGAGGCAGACCCACCCTCAATCTGGGTGGGCACAATCTAATGAGCTCCAGCATGGCTAGGATAAAAACAGGCAGAAAAACATGGAAGGACTAGACTGACTAAGTCTTCTGCCCTCCATCTTTCTGCCATGCTGGCTGCTTCCTGCCCTCAAACACTGGACTCCAAGTTCTTCAGCTTTTGGACTCTTGGACCTGCACCAGTGGTTTGCCAGGGGCTCTTGGGCTTTAGACACAGACTAAAGGCTGCACTGACAGCTTCCCTACTTGGAAGCTTTGAGATTTGACTGGCTTCCTTGCTCCTCAGTTTGCAGACAGCCTATTGTGGGACTTCACCTTGTGATCCTGTGAGTTGAAACTCCTTAATAAACTCTCTTTCATATATACACCTATTCTATTAGTCCTGTGCCTCTAGAGAACCCTGACTAATACAAGAGGAAAAGAAGTATTTCGAGTAACTGATTATGCAATTTCAAAGAGGGTACTTAGAGAAGACTTCCACAAAGGACACATAAAAAAAGATCAGAAAGAAATGAGAGAGCAAGCCATTTGAATAACTGGAGAAAGCAAGGTACAAGTGAAAAACTCTCAAGAATGTGATTGGTATGTTTAGGAAACAGAATAGAGGCCATATGATTAAAGTTGCTTTAGCCAGGGGGAACGGTAAAAGATGAGGTAAGAAATACCAAAGCATAGACAAATTATGTAAAGCCTTGTAGACTACTACAAGAATTTTGGGCTTTCCTCTGAGATGGGAAGCCATTGTAGGGTTACAGGCAGAAACAGAACATTATCTGACTGAAGTCATTGGCTGTTGTGTTAAGAATAGACTGTGCTGAATATAACTTGAGACGTTTTTTAATATCAAATTATTTCACAAATTTTACATGCGTGTGATACAAAACACAAGCAAAATTTTGTGCCTTCTGCCATCTATTAAAAAAAGGAGAGATCAATATAAGTCACAGTTGAAATTTCAAACTTTTTAAGAAACTTACCAGTATTAGCAGCTCAAGGAAACAGCATAATATTCTGATCATGCTGTGTTTTTATTAGTTCTAATAAATTAAAGAGTTGCAGAGTTATTTAATATAGCTGACATTCTACTAATTTCAAGGGAACGAGAGTAACAAAAGCTCATAAGAGAATTCACTCAGAGCTCAATTCCACTTATCCTCCCACTCTACAGAGAACACAATTGGTAGTATGTGAGTGATTTTTCCCTGTAATGGCAGGATTTGATATTGCTATTTTGATGGAGATTTGAACTAAATGAACTCAATCCTTTGATTAAATGAGAGTTATTTTATCAAGGAATATGCCTGCACACTTCTGGCATTTTAACTTTATCTTAGTTCATAATATAGGAACTATATATTTATTATCATGATGTATTAGAGATTATTCCATTTTCTTCCATATGAGAGCAAGGTCTGGAGGCAAAAGCAGTTTTGTCTTCTTTCACTGTACGGACACATATTCTCATGACCACTACCTTCTTTCTAAACGTCCTTGATGAATTATATATCCTACAAATGTCAAATATCCCTCTCACCCCAATTCCCGGTTAGTTTTTGAAACGGACTGCAATAGTGTCATATTATAAAATCACCTTGTACAATTCCCTAGATAAGGGATTGCAACTGTCCTTTGAGAGGTGGTAACCAGCAGCAAAAACAAACAAAACCTTGCTGATGATGTGCCCCTCTCCAGGGAGAAGACAGAAAAACAGTAAGGTTTGCAGATTTCACCTTGCCCTTCACTGGCTCTTGTGTTACATTTCTAATTCACTCCCTCAGTGATCTCATCCACTCCCATAGCTTTGTATGTGACCTGTATGCTACTGGCTTCCAAATTTATACCTCCATTTCTGAACTCCCAGCTTATACCCCCATATCCATACTTCATACGTCCATTTAGAGGTCAACAGACACTTAGTTATCTTCCCTTGCATAATCTGCTCCTCTTGCAGGACTTTCCGTCATCTCTATAAATGGGAACTCTTATCTTTTTAATTGTACAGCCTAAGAACCATAGAGTTATTCATGATTCCTCTTACACCCCAAATCCAATCTGTCAGAAATACTACTTCTCTACTTTCAAAATCATCTTCTCTCCAAAATCCACTTCTCACCAGTACATTGCTGCCAAGCCTGTTAAGCTACCACAAATTCACACATTAATAATGAGATCACTGAAATAGCATGTTAACCAGCCACTGGGTTTAATTATATTCTCACCTCACCCTACTATCTGTTTCTCCACATAGCTGTCAGCATAACACTTCTATGGCATCGGTCTGATCATTTCACCCCTTTGTTTATAACTCACTAACAGCTTTCTTAGAATAAAATCCATGATTCTCACACTATGGCTTCAAGGCCATGCATGATCAAAGTCCTCGTGGCTGCTTTACACCATCTCTTACCATCTCCCTCGTTCACTCTGCCACAGCCACTGGCCTCACATAGCCAAACACACTTATCCCTCAAGGCCTTGGTGTTTGTGGTCTCTTCTGTCTATAACATGCTCCCTCGAGATACTCACACCTTTAGCTAAAGTCACTCAGGCTTCTGCTCAACTCTTACCCTTCAGAAAGTCCTTCCTAACCACACTAATTGCACACACAAACACATCCATCCTACCACTTCCTTCAGAGCATTCACTACTATCTGATATCACATTATTGTTTATGCATATATTGTTACCATCCCCAGTGAAAACAGAAGACAAGTAAGGACTAAAAGACAGGCTCATTGTATTAAACTCAGAGTCTACAGCAATATCTAGCACGCAAAAGGTGTTCAATAAATATTTGTCAAAAAATGAATAAATTATTGTTGAATCAAGGAGACAAAGTATTCAAAGGAAATTTATGAGACAATGGTACAGTCTACCAATACAAACTCAAGGTCTAAGTTCACCCAACAAAATCCAAATCCCCGTAACATCCTAAGACTGAAACATACACTACCAGAATAGTTGCTACCAGGAAACATTTCCCCAGAATCATCTAATGAGAATGTAAATAAAAATGTATAAAGTTCAGTAGTGTACCCAACCTATCAGCAGTAAAAGCAATGTTAAGTTCCACCATAAAAAAGCCTGTAATTTTCCATGAATGTTAGTATATTTAGTTAGATCAATAAATCAATTATACATTATTTTAGACTGTTAAATATATAAAGAAAAAAATGTGTATGGTTGATTTGGTTTCGATTTGAGTCCCCACCCAAATCTCAAGTCAAACTGTAATTCCTAATGTTAGAGGTGAGGCCTGGTGGGAGGTGACTGGATCATGGGGGCGGATTTCCCCTTTGGTGCTGTTCTCGTGATAAGAATTCTCAGGCAATCTGGCTGTTTAAAAGTGTGTTGCACCTCCCTCCCATCTTATTCCTGCTCTGAGCACGTAAGACGTACATGCTTCCCCTACGCCTTCCACCATGATCATAAGTTTCCCAAGGCTTCTCCAGAAGCTGATGCTGCCATGCTTCCTGTACAGCTTGCAGAACTGCAAGCCAATTAAACCTGTTTTCTTCATAAATTACCCAGTGTCAGGTGTTTCTTTATAGTCCTAGCACTTTGGGAGGCTGAGGCAGGCAGATCCCTTGAGGTCAGCAGTTCAACACAAGCCTGGCCAACATCATGAAACATCGTCTCTACTAAAAATTCAGTAAAGTTAGCCAAGCATGGTGGCGCACACCTGTAATTCTAGCTACTCAGGTGGCTGAGGCATAAGAATCGCTTGAACCGGGGAGGCAGAGGTTGCAGTGAGCCAAGACTGTGCCACTGCATTCCAGCCTGGGCAAAGAAGTGATGCTGCATCTCCAAATAATAAAAATAAAAATAAATAAAGTGACAAGAATAACTGAAAACAATGACTGAATGCTTTTGATCCTGAGAGACGCATACCTCAAAGATTTAAAATAGCTAGAAATATAGTTATGAAATAATAGTTTATTATTTCAAACAAACGTTCTCACTGTGTAAAAAAAGATTTCCAGATGAGATTACCAAATGGCCATCTAAAGCATCATGGAACTTGAGGTACCTTAGTCAACTGGACAAGGTTGCGGCAGTGGATGAACGGAACTTCTATTTTCTAGGAAGAAAAGACAGTAGATTCTGCCAACTTCAGGCTAGCACCACTTATGTAATTGACAGACAACATCAAAAATGAATTATTAAGGAGAAAAGGAAGTAGTAATTACAAGAAACCAATATGGGTTCTTGAAAAAATTTTATCAGAGTAATTTCAATGCATGTCTTTTGTTAGGAGATTGAACTCTGCGAAATATGATTGATTTTGTACCTGGATATTTGCAAAGCCTTGAAATAGTCAACACCTAAAGAATGCAAGAAAGATTTAGAGATATTTCATCTGGGAAAGCGTTGGTTTGGTGGAGATACCTCGTCAGGCTCCTTGCCTATCTTGGTCAATCTTTATTATAAAGTGTTTTGATAAGCCATGATTCTTATACCAAATCACAATTTCCTAAACATCTTTTAGGAAATAAAACTACTAAGTACTAAAACAAGTACTGTATAGAGTACCATGAGTAGTCACACTCAGAACAACATGGCCTTCTGAGTTAAAGATTAGGAAAAAGTTCAATCTAAGGTGTTGTACAAGACAAGCCTACAAGTTAATTGGCAATAACACTCAGGGTGTAAGTTCTCTTCTTTTAAAAAAAAAAGTGTGAATTATGAACCCAGTTATTGATTTCTTGGTCCACTTTTGAATTAACCCATTTTCACTCACAGAGAAATCACCTACAGATTTTTTAACATAAATCTCAAAAATACTCAACATGATTTTTAAAAACACTGTTTTCATTTTACTGTTCTTGCTATATTTTTTCCATCCTTTCTGTTCATCTCTTCCATATTTCATACATTCACTTAACCTGTATTTATTATGTGGCGCTACGTGTCAGTAGATGTGCCACATGCTGAGAACAAAAAGATGAGCATGATACACTCTACCCTGTCAAAAAGATCACAGCATAAATGAAGACTGTGACTTGTAAAATAACACTTATATTCCAGTATAATACAAACCATTTAGAGATATGCACAGGGTTCTGTGGTAACAAAGAGGAAAGATACTGAAAATTGCAGAGAATGAAGTGTTAGGGAAAGCCCCCCAAAGAGGCTTCCTCAAAGGGGAAAGGAAGGAAAAGCAGAATATTGACAGGTTAGAGCACGATGCTTTCAGAGCTCAGCAAATTGTCCAGCAACGATGAGGCAGAAAGAGAAAAGTAAGATATGAGGTAGAAGGTGAATGGCAGGAACTGCTTCATTGAAAGCCGTAATGCTGGGCAGGAAGGACAGGATTATAGATGAGCCTGAGAAAACATTTAGGGGTAATAGGTATGTTCATTATCTTGATTGTTGTAATCATTTCATGGATGTTTTCATATGTTAAAATTAATCAACTGCTATACTTTAAATATATGCCATTTATTGTGTCGCTTTGCCTAAATGATGCTTTTTTTTAAAGGCCTAATACTCTTCTAAGAATTTTGGGTATCAATGTAAAAGTCTCAGGGAGCAACTGAAGGAATTTAGAGTCAGTGAAACACATATAGGGGCATTTCATTCTCCATTTTACATCTTTACAAGATCCTCCATTTAATCAAATTAAAGAATTAACCAACTGCTATTTTCCATGCACCCATCATGTACAAAGAACCAGTGTGTCCCTAAAAAAATAACACATCTCTATCATTGAGTAATGTAGATTTTCTTTATTTTAATTCACTTTTAAAACCAAACTTCAAAGATGTAAGATACAGCAGATATCATAAATAAAAAGACAAGAGGCAGTGAGAAAAATTGCAAATATTTACAAGAGTAGCATTATAGAATATATAAGAAGCTCTTACAAGCTATAAGGCAATAAAATAGGAAAAACAACAATATTAACAGGGAATTCTAAGAAAAAATATAAACAACCAATAAATATATAACTGCTTCAATCTCATTTAATAACCAGGAAATATAAAATAAGTAAAATAAAAGTCACCAAATAAAAAAGAAAAATATTAGTGATTATGCAAGGAAAAGAACCACACTTATATTATTCATAAAAGTGTAGTTCACATGCCTATGGAAGGGCAATTTGACAGTAACTAGCAAGATTAAAAAGGCCTTTCAATTTAGCAATTCTAAGACTATTTCCTAAAGAAATAATATAATGAATAATAACAAAAGTATGATTGTAAGATGATTTACACTGATTCATTCTCAATTTATTTAATACTCAGAACAATGCAATGTAGGTAGGCACTATTATTGTCCCTGTTATAGGGAAAATAATGGTCCCTCAAAGGTATCCATGTCCTGATACCTGATACTTTTAAATGTGTCACCTTACATAGCAAAAGGACTTTGCAGATGTTATTAAGGATCATGAGATGGTGAAGATTACCCTGGATTATCTGAAAAGAACCAATATAATCACAGGTTCTTTGTAAGAGGGAAGCAGGAGGGTCAGAGAAGGGGTTGTGATGACAAAAATAGAAGTCAGAGCAATGCTGAACCATGAACCAAGGAATGCGGGCAGTTTCTCAAAGCTGGAAAAAGCAAGGAAATAAATTGTTCCCCTAGAGCCTTTGGAAGGAATGCACCCCAACTAAACCATTTTGGACTATTGATCTCCAGAACTGCAAGACCATAAACTTGTGTTGTTTTAAACATAAACTTGTGTTGCTTTAAGCCACCAAGTTTGTGGTAATTTGTTATAGCAGCAACAGTAAACTAATATAGTCTTACTTCATAAATAAGGAAACAACAGTACCAAAAAATGAGTACCTACCAAAGATCATACAGCTAGGAATAGGTACAGCTAGGATTTAAAGCCAGACCATGTTCATAGCTATACTAATGCACTGCCTTCAAATACATATACAAAGATGTATACAGAATTATTTTTTAAAAAACCTGAAGCAGGAAGAAAAACTAGAACTAAGTATCCTTCATTAAGAGAATGATTAAAAGGAAAAATCATAACATGGGCTATAAAATACAACACAAGAATTTAAAAACAGTACAACATGAAAAACATATTCAAAATATATGACACAGGAAAAAAAGCTTCAGAACAATGGATTTTTTTCCTAATGTTCATATGAACATGAATACATTGGTAAATACATAGAAATGGAATTAGAAGTCCAAAAGATTGTTAAAAATGTTAATTTGTGTGGAATGAAATGTGGTAGTGGGATACAGGGACCTCTACATAGTATTCAATATTTTTATGTTATTTGAATGTTTTACAATAAGAATATGTGGTGTATTTTAAATGCAGGGAGATATGTATGAACTTCCTACATTTTTCATTAAAAAGGCCTCAGCTGCACAAAGTTTAAAAGCCCTGCCCTACAGTGACACCAAATGGTGGTAGATCAAACTACAGCACACAAACAGAACATTTGTTCAATTCAATCTTAAAGGTTTGATTCCTTTGAAGAACAGGCAGCTTAACAGAATTAAATAACATGGAGACAAATACTCAAAAACTTAAAAGTTTTTAATCAAAGAAAGTCTAGTACACCAAGCTTCAATTGCAAATTTTTAGGTCTCTTTCCAAACTTCAGCTAATCTTCTGATCCCACTGCATATTTACATAAATCATTTCTCACAGTTAAACCACGCCACTGCAAGCACTGTGATTTTACCTAATAGCTTATTGATCAAAGAAACCCTACAAATACAAGAAATGCAGTTATACAACGAAAATCAGGCTCTACTCCCTGGGAATCAACCTTTGGTAAGAAGGTAATATTTTGGGAGGATCGACAAGAAGGTGTTGGGGCTGAAGAGGGATGGAAAGAATCCAAGAAGAGATACAAGCAATGACTCCAACTAATGACAAAGTATGTTTTCATTTGTTAATCTAGTGACAGAAAATTAAGCTGAGTAAAAGAGGAGGCTATTGCCTCTCAAATGCACATCAATTTGTTCACAAGAAAATTTTGTCCTGCACTGTCCAGGGAAAAGAATATTTCAAACTAAGCACATTAGTCAGTATTCAGTGTCTTCTGCCCAGAAACTTAACAGACAAAAATAGCACGCAAATGGCTTTATTCATTACAAGCCACTACAAAAAGCTACAGAGACAGACCCCCTCTCAGGGAATTCCTCTAAAACACAATTTGGCCAGAATCCCTAGTCTCTTGGCATTACAGTTTATCGGATTTTTGATGTGTTACTTTTCATATACCAAAATCTCCTAGAAAACACAGGACATGAATTATAATCATCTACAAAAACAAGTCAATAATACAATTAAGCAGTAAGGCCCTGAAATCATATAACTGTATTCCAATCCTAATAGGTACAAGCCAACCTACAACCACATGTCATCAGCACTATTTTACCAGACACATGGATGATAGGCTCTAGAAGACCTTGAGAGCTATCCTGATCAAATGGGTCCATGTTGTCACAAGAACCACATGGAGAACAGTTCAAAAGGTAACTTAAGTTTCTGAATTACTATAAATAACAGATGAATGACTAAGAACTGAGTACCACAAAAAGTACTCATGTCTACTACATAGACATTTAAGACTCTAAATTATAAAGACAGATAATATCAGCATTAAATAGTTTTGCTTCCAATTTCAACAGCAACATAAATATGAACATGAAAATCTATATTACAGAAAATGTGAAAAAATAGACATATCAAATGGCTTAGTGATTAGAAGTTTCAAGAATATACAATTTAATAGAAACTAACATATAATTCTCACAGTAAATTTGTATACCATACTCTATAAGATATAGAGCCCTGAAAAACTGTATCTAAGTAATACAGAATAAAAGTAAGACACACAGCTGGGTGTGGTGGCTCACACCTGTAATCCCAGCACTTTGGGAGGCTGAGGTGGGCAGATTACAAGGTCAAGAGATTGAGATCATCCTGGCCAACATGGTGAAACCCCATCTCCAGTAAAAATAAAAAAAATTAGCGGGGCGTGGTGGCGTGCGTCTATAATCCCAGCTACTCGGGAGGTTGAGGCAGGAGAATCACTTGAACCCATGAGGCAGAGGTTGAAGTAAGCTGAGATCTCACCACTCCACTCCAGCCTGGAGACCAGTATATAAATTATTTCTGGTATATGCTAATCGGACTTTAATTGACATTGGTTACTAATATTTTGGCTGTGTTACTTTTACACCCTGACTTTCTATAAAAGAGAAAATAACATAAACACCAATGTCGCGGTGGAGCTGCACCTTATGTTTTTTAACTAATTCTTATAGTTGACTATATAATGCAAACAATTTTACTGAATTTAATCTACTCTCTCAAGTTTGGGTGTCAGTTTAAATAAAACGCACCTTTCCAAAAAATTTATAATTAATATAAATCAAATTAATGAATTTACATAATTGGATAAAAGAAACAGTGGCAAGTAAAAACTGTAGAATTTTAACCAGTTTTTGTTTAAGTGAAAATGCTAGAAATCACATCATCAGTCTACGGAACCTAAAGATGAAAGAGTTAAGAGCTAGTTTATCTACAGTGAAAAACAAATGAAAAGTCAAGCTTTGGTCCTATTTGGAGCTTCGAAAGCACTAAGGCTACCCCAAACTCTTGACTTTTTCTTATTTCTAACTGTGTGGTAACTTTTCAGCTAGAAATGATTAGTACATTTCAAATGTACTTTAAATTTACGCTAAATCAAGAGGTAAACTTCTTTTTAAGGCAAGGACGTCTTATAGAAATATGCAATTTAATTCATCTCATGTTAACTGTCCATTTTTTACATAAATACTTCAAAAAGTTTATTACTTTAAAAATGAAACATTATTATAGAAGTCTTATAGTAATACGCACAGTAATTATAATCAATTTCTTAAAATCATCAAATTACTGTATTACTGATACAATGTTGATAAACTGAAAACACATTATTCTTTAATAAGTTAGCAAAAGTTTTTAATCTAGAAAGGAGTACAGAAAATTTCACTGTCTAACGCTCTATGACCAGTATTTTGTTGGTTAATGATCAAGGATTGTTTGGCGCTTTAAGCAGGTTTCCCACTTCTTTTTGGATAGCAGAAGTTGAGAAGTAGTGAGAGCCAGATTGGAAATAGTGAAAATTAGAAATGGAAAAAGGTAAAATCAAAGAGCATTATTATTTGATTAAAGAAAAAAAAAAAAGGATTTCATTTTGTTCCTCAACTTTCATTCTGTTTTTCCACCAATACAATTACTTTTTAAAATATTACTACCGTAGAAACCAGAACTTAAAACAATTTGTTCAGGAGTATTCATATAATCAATAGATGACTAAAGCATTGTTCATACTGTCTATAGGAGATGTTTTTCAATAGCATTACTCTTTCCAAATTACATTTCATTGGCACTCAGGTATGACTCAGCATGAAATGCGTAGATTCCAGATCAAGTTTGAGTTGACATGTCCTGAAAGGGAAGTGATCCATCCCTATCTTAAAATAAAAACTATTACTTCTAGCATTGGTATTTGGGAATTCATTTATTTTAATTTGCTGATGCCCAAAAGTATACTCTTTGTAAATCAAAGCTTTTTAATGTGAATTCTAAATTTTTAACAAGACATAACTTGGCTATTTTAAATAAATTGAAAGTGTCTGCAAATTTGAGCAGTCTTCTTGAATCACTAGAACAGAGAAATAGTTTTAAACCTTTACTATGATAGGCAACATAAAAAATTACTTGTTAAATAGACATTTTCATATAGCTTTGAATGGTATCAGATTTAACGTACACGGGAAATATTTCAATAATTGTAATTTTACACAATTATTTTAATTCAAGAATCAAAACATAGGTAAAAATAAACACTCTAAATAGCCCATGGTTAAAAATGTAATGCAAATTCTCCCTTATTCACCTATTTTTATATGGAAGACATGGTAAATAAAGTATCAAACAGACAAACTGACCAGGTAATAGAAAACAAAGCAAGTGAGGAAATACAGAGAAAAGAAAGGAGACAGAAAAAGGGTGGGCAGGGAAGAGAATACCCTGAAGAATTAGATTAAAAAGTGAACATTTTTTTTTGTTTTGATAAAGACAATGAATTTAAAAATTTTAGAATAGGCCAGGTGCAGTGGCTCACACCTGTAATCCCAGGCTTTGGCAAGCGGATTACCTGGGGTCAGGAGTTCGAGACCAGCCCAGCCAACACGGTGAAGCCACATCCCTACCAAAAATACAAAAAAAAAAAAAAAAAAAAAAAAAATAGCTGGGTATAGTGGCAGGCGCCTGTAATCCTAGCTACTCCGGAGGGTGAGGCAGGAGAATCACTTGAACCTGGGAGGTAGAGGTTGCAGTGAGCTGAGACTGTGCCACTGCACTCCAGCCTGGATGGCAGAGGAAGATTCTGTCTCAAAGGAAAAAAAAAAAAAGTTTTCCAATGAAAATAATAAAACTGTGAATAAGGAAAATCATGTTTTTTCCTTTTGTGTTCTATTTAGAGTTTTTTGAACTTTGGTGGAAGTGATGAGGAGTAGAGTGGGTTTATAAAGACATAGGAAGGAATTTAAAAGCAAATGTCTACGAGGTGCAGGCACAGCTATTAAGTAACTTAATCTGAATTTTTAAAATTCTGTCAAACAAAATTCCATCTTGGCCCTGGAGATTATTAATATAACTGAAGATGAAAGGGAAAAAATAAACAATCTTATTAGAGAAACAAAACTAAAGTATTGTTATAATGACAAAATGTAATTAGCCTAAAAATAATAATTTAATGGTAGGAGAAAAGAACACAGAAAAGAAACCGTGATAAAAATCTTAAAATTTGAAGTTGCAATACAGCTAATATATGCCACTGGAAATTCTTTTCACTACTTTAGACCCCAGCTTATACAAAATAAAAGGCTAGAACAAGATGATTATCAGGGTACCTCAAAGATTTTCTAAAATGAATTCATTTTTCATCCTAAACGCCAAGAAAGAGACTCTATTTATAATTTCAGTCTAAACTATGAGATGAATTCAAGTAAGTGATCAGAAGAAGAAACCAAATTACTCTCGCAATATGTAGGAATACACAGCTCTAGAATAAATCACAAATATACTCTCTATTCATAAGAAGTACAGTTTTTACTTTACATTGACATTAAATAGAGAGCAAAAAAATTAAACATACACTTTTCAAAAGTGCCTTGGACTTCATTTAATGCCAGAGTTTCAATATATATTTTAAATCAAAATAATTTCACATGAATATCCTCAGGTTTAAAAAAAAGCAAGATGGATATTAAATGTATGTGAATACTCACATGCTTTTTTACATTTAACGATATAAAAACGCTTAACATGTTCTCTTGTTTGGCACAGTATAAAAATCCTCTCTGAGACTTGGTACTTACCACAACAGCAAACTGCTCGGGTTCACATAAGTTGTTATATTCACTCTTGAACTGCGACAGTGAATTTAACTGCTCTTGATCAGGAAGATGCTTTATTAAGTTCTAAAAATTAAAACCGGAAGGAAAGATATTCACTTAAGGCACTTCTTGAATTTTAAATATATAATCTAAAAATTACTGAAAGAAAACCAGTGAAGTTAATCTTTAGTTTTACTTCTAGGTAACCTCCTTCCTAATAAGCCTTAAGCAAAATTCCCTGCATCTTGAAAACAGTCAATTTTCCATTTCTCTATCCCAGAGTTACTATATATTCAAATCAAGCACTACTGAAACTGAATGTTTACTTGATTAGCTATATAATTGAGAAAGAGAACTCAACCTATACCAAAGGAACAGCTTTCTCACCTGGATGAACGTGATCCATTACATTTCAGCTTTAGGGAATTAAATGTCAGAAATTTCAGGCAAAGCCAAACATATTTTAACACTTCACTCAGGGGGTTAAAAAAGCAATCATCATATTGCTACAAAAAGGCATGGGAAGGGGCAGAATAGAAATCAAGGGAATGTTAATGGCAGTGCTTGTAAGATTTACCTATAGGATTATAGTTTTAATAATAACTGAAGATGTCTCTAAAACAAAGACAAAGTAACTCTTCTGATCTGAAAGAAAATTTTAAAAGGTGTTGAAGACACATGATGGTTGATATACCTTGCAGATAAAAAGATCCTTTAGAAACTTAAGCCACACACTTAAACAAAAGAACACCCTGAAGAAAGAATAAAGGAATACACAAGATTATGTCTTCCTGATAGAACTTAAGTGATTAAAGAATTCCTTGGACAAAGTCTATATAGATCCATTGTATCAAAATATAATAAACTATAATAGTGTTACAAGAAATTAGTGCATTGATATTAAAATTAAGATTAAAAAAAGTGGTTGGTGCTCACAATTCCAAATTACAGCATAAGTAAATTCTGTACAAGTCCAAAGTCGAATACAAACTATAATTAAGCCTAAATCATGCTATATATATTTATGGGGGGAAATTCCCCAAAGGTGTTATTAGTTAAAAATACTGTTAGAGAATGTTATACATCAAAAACAATTAGATCAAAGAACAGCACATTGACTCACTGTGTACCTTTGGACAAAAACTTGGTTAACTGGCCAGAAACAAAACAAAAAAAGTGGCATTTTAAGATCATCCCTAGACAAAGTATTCACTATTAATACTATCAAACTGAATAAAAATAGAAGTATATGATTTCCCCACATAAAGAGAAATTTCACTTAGTGGAATTGCTTGAGACCTGGTTATTTATATTTTTTTTTACCCATTCTAGTTGACAGTTGGATTGTGAGTTAGATTTTATTACATCAGGCCTCTGAATTTCTTTAGCATCCTTTTAGATGACAATCAAATCCCCCTGAATATCTAATATATAATTAGGTTTTCGTCTTTCATCTGAATTTTTTTTATTTTTCACTTCATTCATTTTACATTCTAATATAAAAATACTATTGTGATTTTTCAGTGTATGGTCCAACCTCCCTTTGTCTCTCCCCTTAGACAAATTCCCCATAACCTTCACAAATCTTAAGCTCCTGTCCAGCTATATTCTGCACAGATACACACACATGCCCAGCTTTTCCCTCACAGCCCACAGTATTATTACTGCCAAAAGAATCGCCCTTCATTGTATTTTTCATGCAACTCCTCTCCTCTGTTCTACATCTATACTTATTCAACCTTTACATACCCCTGCCTCCACACTCACAAAGCATACTCCCCCAACATATTCTATTGTTCTAAACCAATCTTAAAACTTTGCTTACCTTGCTTTACAATTATGTATGTAAATGTCATTTCCCTTGCCAAACTATAAATTCCAAGAAGGTCAAGTCTAATCTTTACTGAGACTAATATACAGGCAGGTGCAGTGGCTCACACCTATAATCCAGAACTTAGGGAAGCTGAGGTGGGCAGATCATTTGAGGACAGGAGTTCAAGACCAGCCTGGCCAACATGGTGAAACCCCATTTCTACTAAAAATACAAAAATTAGGTGGGTATGGTGGCAGGTGCCTGAAACCCCAGCTACTTGGGAGGCTGAGGCAGAAGATTTGCTTGAACCCAGAAGGCGGAGGTTGCAGTGGGCCGAGATCACACCACTGCACTCCATCCTGAGTGACAGAGTGAGACTCTGTCTCAAAAAGAAAGAAAAGTAATAAAAAATAAAAATTATTGAGCCTAATACAATCCCTGGACATGGCATATAAAATATTTGCAAAATGAATTAATAAATGACTGATATGACAAATACAGGTAAATGGGTAAAAATGATGTGGGAAAAGTGGCAGGAAAAATGGCAAAACAATGACATACTGCTGACCTCTAGATATAATATGAATAAATAACTAAATATGTCAAAATATAATCATCACAGTGAACACCGCAAACCAAAATCATGATTATTACAACATAAAGCTCTGTTCCCATGCCCTGGTCAAAATAGGAAGTTCTTCACATTAAAATGAGGAATATACTTTTAAAATTAAGAGTTCAAATAACAAGAAATTCTCACTTTTTAATGAATACATTAAAACTTTATATATGTTCAAAATAAATTTTTATGTTTTAAAAATACCCAAGACTGGTTTTATATTAAGAAAGTATGATAGGCACAACAATGACAACCATTCCTAAAGATGTACCCCAAAACCTGAGAAAATATTAAGTTAAATGGCAAAGGGGATTTAGGTTATAGATGGAATTAAAGTTGCTATCAGCTGACCTTAGAGTGGTTATCCTGAATTATTTGGATGTGCCCAATGTAATCAAAAAGTCCTTAAAAGCAGAAATGAAAAAACAATAGAGCTGGAGTGAGATGTCACTGTGAGACAAAGGAATCGAAGGATGCAAGATTGCTGGCTTGGAAGGTGAAGGAACGGTTCCATGAGCCATAAGCAACCATGAGAAGCAGGAAATACAAACGGATTCTTCCCTATAGCCTACAAAAGGAAACACAGGGCGTTCTGCCAATACTTTGATGTTAGCATAGTAAGGCCAATATCAGATTCTTGGTTTACAGGAATATAAGGAATAAATTTGTGTTATTTTAAGCCATAAGTTTTTGGTGAATTGTTATAGTATCAACGGAAATCTAATACGTTAAAAAATATATGGAGCTGAATGTACTTCAGACATGAATTTTAAAAAGCAAATCATCTTTTTTCTATTATAAAACAAAACCATGTGTTCATTTAAAACATTCATGTAATCAAGCTAAAAGTGACTCTGTAAATATTTAACTAATTCATTATAAGAAATACAAACAAGTATTGAGTAGAAAAATTTTATTTAAGGAACTTGGAATCTATTCCCAGCAAGACAGCACACACATAATCAACATGAACAAAGATAAAAATCCAGTAAAAAGAAACTGAGAGTGAAAAAAATGCTTAAATAAGACCAGTTAAATTAGGTAGTTTACGAGTCTCAGGGACTCACAGCACAAATCACTGGTGAAATTATATGACCACTACATTTACAATATAGGAAAGGCGAAACTTAGAACAACTTCCAAAGATATCATTTACTGATTAGTTAAAATGTTCAAAATAATTTTAATTGCTTGTTGGCACTAACAAATATTTGGTTTCTTTTTATTGTTAAGTAATTATTTTCCTAAATATATCCACTATCAGAACAAAAGGTAGTATGCTGAAGACTTTGTCTCACTATATAATTTGGGTTTTGATTCTCCAACTTTAAATTTTATCAAGATATACATTAATGATTTCTTATGTGGAACTGAGCAATAACTTCGACACGATTCATTTGAATTCATTTGAAAATGAATTCATTTGAAAATACTATCAATAAAAACCACTAATAAAAATTTTCTAGCCTTCTGAATAAATTCAGAATACTATGTAAACAATCTCTAATATTCCCAGGAGCCCAACTGACTCAAGGAAGAATTGTTAGTAAAGGTAATTGTAAATGAAAACTCCCTTAATCTTATATACCATGTAATAATATCTTCATAAGCTAAAGAAAAACACACTCTAAAAGGGCTATAGAAACAAATTTTAAGTAACACATTAATAATCTAAACTATAACAAAAAATGTAAAACTAAACAATTTGCTTTTCAGAAACAGTAACTTAAAATACTTAAAATGTAATCATTGATAGCATTATATTTCATGTGCAGTTAAAAGAAGATGCAGCTTTCTCTCCTGGCAATGCAGAAGTTATGCTAAAACTAATTATGCAGCAATGATTTTCCAGTTGAATGATTTGGGTTAAGAACTTTGCTTCACTTACAGATTTCTATTTAATGAGAAACTTGCAATGAAATATTGAAATTTAAGCTGTGCCTGTTGGTTTACCTGAATCATAGACTCTGCCAACTGTGTTTCATCCACTTCCAATATCATCATTCTGATTTCCTCATATGGCACCCGAAAAGAGCTCAGGAAGATTGCTAAAAGGGAGAAAGAGAGAAAGATTTACAATAAGGAAGGTTAAAAAAAAATTCCAGCCGGGCGCGGTGGCTCACGCCTGTAATCCCAGCACTTTGGGAGGCTGAGGCGGGTGGATCACGAGGTCAAGAGATCGAGACCATCCTGGTCAACATGGTGAAACCCCGTCTCTTCTAAAAATACAAAACATTAGCTGGGCATGGTGGCGCGTGCCTGTAGTACCAGCTGAGGCAGGAGAATTGCCTGAACCCAGGAGGCAGAGGTTGCGGTGAGCCAAGATCGTGCCATTGCACTCCAGCCTGGGTAACAAGAGCGAAACTCCGTCTCAAAAAAAAAAAAAAAAATCCAGATGTAGTTCTATTTATAAAATTTAAAAATTGACAAAATAAGAGAATTCAAACATTTAATGTATTTATTATTATGGGGGAAACTTCCATTACCACATTTTATACTCTCCTGAAGTTTTAAAACTAGTGTTTAAACAACAATCTTTTGTTATTGCACTGGATCCAAGGTTTTTAAATGCTCAATTATTTATCTACCATACGAATGATGCCAACTTTCATGTGATAACAAAAAATGAAATAAGTTAGGTACACTATAAAAACATCACATTGTAATGAAAATAATGATAAAACCACAGTATGTAGATTTAATATTTGTCTAAACATATGTGTTATTTGCTTTTATCTCTTCTAGCCTTAGGAAAGAATTCAGGAAAAAGTATTTTAAGAAAACTGCTTAGCAGTACATTAACACTTTTATAAGTAACAGTAGCACTTCACTATTCAGAAACATTGTAAACAGTACCCTAGAGAAATCTTTACATGTAATTAAAGCTTAAAATATCCAATTTTAGAAAACACATTCTCATTGAAAATTATCCAAATGGACTAGATAGTATAGTATGTTATCACTGAGAATTCTAAGTACTATTTACATCTTTCTTGATGCTTCTTATATCAACTAATAATTTCCTCCAAAGTTATTGAAGTATAAGGATATTTTCACAGCAACAGATACAATGCTTTTGCTAGTTCACCCCTTATTCTACTATTATGTTTCTACACTCAAAATGTCACTACTTAACCATACCCAGCACCTGCAAATCAATAGCCCGTTTTTTTTTTTTTAATTTAGTGAATTTCTATGTCATCTGGTATGTGTATATCTAGATAAAGACACTATGTTCAGCATCTCATATCTGTGGGGTCTGCATTCACAAATTTGACCAACTATGGATCAAATTCAATCCACAGAAGGTTCAATCTAAAGATACAGAAACATGGATATAAAAGCCAACTATAAGGAACTTGAGCATCTATGGACTTCGGTATTCATCAGGGGTCCTGGAACCAATCCCTCTGACATCAAAGGATGACTATATTTTATAAAACTCAGGAAACAGGATCTGCTTCTTTTCTGTATTGTCGTTGTATTCCTGATTTGTGAGAATATCAAGTATCTCCTACAGATTAACAAGGACACCATCTGTGTTCATCATATCACCAATACACACAATTCTGAACCCAAGAAATCACAAATATGAAATAATTATGATAGAACTCACAGATGTCTATATAATCCCTAATATCCCAAGATTAAGATAAAATATGTAAATGGTATGAGTAAATAGAGATTTATAATACTACAAAAAATAACTCCATAGCAGACACTAGAATATGCAAAAAATATAATCACTGAAGACAGTGAAGTAGGGCTCTCCAGTAATTCTGCACCACTACCTCATATAAACATGAATTTGAACAATTAGCCACATGTGAAAAATACCTTTAAAAGAGAGAAAACCAGTGAAAAAATCATTGTACCAGCTACAGTCTAATACTAAAGAAAGATATATTGATGATATAAAGAATGTTTTACATTACCGATTTCAAACCCTTCCCCAAAGTCAAGCAGCATAGGAAAAAAAAGAGATACTGTCGACTTGAAAAAAAGAGAGGGAAGGGAACAAAGAAATTTGCCTTTGTCCATAACAACAAATCTACTGCTGTAAAACGCTCATGGTCTCTGATTCGTGACAGGTATCTGCAATCTAAGCATCTAGGCTTACACAGGTAGCAGACAGGAATCTAAAGGTCCTTTGAAAAAGACTTCAGTTCTGGCCCGTGTCACTGAGAAATGACTGCAGTGACTTTCGTTTACAGAAAATCCTCAGTGGCAAATACGCAACAGAAGCTATGGGCTTCAGGAACCACCCTGGACTGCAACAGCATTAAGAATCACAAAAGTAAGCCTGATGCTAGGCCAGCTGTGGGGGCAAAAAATGTCGAGCTTGGGCTGCACCAGCCAAAGCACTTCTAGGCTTAAGGTACTCCCTAGCACTGCACCAACAACAGCAATCCATACCAGATACTCTATTCAATAACCCTAAATAGACTTACTGTTGAAAGATTACCTAAATTTAAAAAAAAGCAAGAGACGCAATTCTCATCTCTGATACAACAGACTTTAAACCAACAAAGATCAAAAGAGACAAAGAAGGGCATTACATAATGGTAAAAAGATCAATGCAGTAAGAAGACCTGACGATCCTAAATATATATGCGCCCAATACAGGAGCACCCACATACATGAAGCATGTTCTTAATGACCTACAAAGAGACTTAGACTCCCACACAATAACATTGGGAGACTTTAACTCTCCACTGTCAATATTAGACACATCAACAAGACAGAAAATTAACAAGGATATTCAGGACTTGAACTGAGATCTGGACCAAGCAAATCTAATAGACATCTACAGAACTCTCCACCCCAAATCCACAGAATATACATTCTCCTCAGCACATCACACCTACTCTAAAACTGACCACATAATTGGAAGTAAATCACTCCATAGCAAGCGCAAAAGAACAGAAATCACAACAGTGTCTCAGACCACAGTGCAATCAATTAGAACTCAGAATTAAGAAACTAACTCAGAACCGCACAACTTCATGGAAACTGAACAACTGGCTCCTGAATGTCGACTGTATAAACAATGAAATGAAGGCAGAAATAAAGATGTTCTTTGAAACCAACAAGAATAAGACACAACGTACAGAATCTCTGGGACACATTTAAAGCAGTCTCTAGAGGGAAATTTAGAGCAATAAATGCCCACATGTGAAGCAAGGAAAGATCTAAAATTGACACCCTAACATCAAAATTGAAAGACCTAGAGGAGCAGATCAAAAAAATGCAAAAGCTAGCAGAAGACAAAAAATAACTAAGATCAGAGCAGAACTGAAGGAAATAGAGACACAAAAAAAACCTTCAAAAAATTATTAAATCCAGGAGCTGGTTTTTTGAAAAGATCAACAAAATAGGCTACTAGCCAGATTAATAAAAAAGAAAAGACAGAAGAATCAAATAGATGCAATAAAAAATGACAAAGGAGATATCACCACTGATTCCACAGAAATACAAACTACCATCACAGATTACTACAAACAACTCTACGCACATAAACCACTAAACCTGGAAGAAATGGATAAATTCCTGGACACTTGCACCCTCCCAAGCCTAAACCAGGAAGAAGTTGAAACCTTGAATAGACCAGTAACAAGGGCTGAAGGTGAGGCAGCAATTAATAGCTTACCAACCAAAAAAAACCCAGGTCCACATGAGTTCACAGCCGAATTCTACAAGACACACAAACAGGAGCTGGTATCAATCCTTCTGAAAGTATTCCAAACAATACAAAAAGAGGGAATCCTTCCCAAATCATTTTATGAGACCATCATCATCCTGATACCAAAACTCAGCAGAGAATCAACAAAAAAGAAAACTTCAGGCCAATATCCATGATGAATATAGATGCAGAAATCTTCAATAAAATACTGGCAAACCAATTGCAACAGCACATCAAAAAGCTTATCCATCACGATCAAGCAGGCTTCATCCCAGGGGATGCAAGGCTGGTTCAACATACGCAAATCTATAAACGTAATCCACCACATAGCCAAGACAATCCTAAGCAAAAAGAACAAAGCTGGAGGCATCATACTACCAGACTTCAAACTATACTACAAGGCTACAGTAATCAAAACAGCTTTGCACTGGTGCCAAAACAGAGATATAGACCAATGGAACAGAACAGAGGCCTCCGAGGCAACGCTACACATCTACAACCATCTGATCTTTGACAAACCTGACAAAAGCAAGCAATAGGGAAAGGATTCCCTATTTAATAAATGGTGTTTGGAAAACTGGTTAGCCATGTGCAGAAAGCAGAAACTGCACCCCTTCCTGAGAACTTACACTAAAATCCAGATAGATTAAAGACTTAAACGTTAAGACCTAACACCATAAACACCCTAGAAGAAAATCTAGACAAAACCATACAGGACATAGGCATAGGCAAGGACTTCATGACTAAAGCACCAAAAGCATTGGCAACAAAAGCCAAAACAGACAAATGGGATCTAATTAAACTCCAGAGCTTCTCTACAGCAAAAGAAACAATCATTAGAGTGAGCCAGCAACCAACAGAATGTGTAAAATGTTTTGCAATTTACCCATCTGACAAAGAGCTAATATCCAGAATCTACAAAAATCTAAAACAGATTTACAGGAAAAAAAAAAACACCCATTCAAAAGTGGGCGAAGGACATGGACAGACTCTTTTCAAAAGAAGACATATACAAGGCCAATAAACATATGAAAAAATGCTCATCATCAATGGTCATTAGAGAAATGAAAATCAAAACCACATTGAGATACTATCTCATGCCAGTTAGAATGGCAATCATTAAAAAATCTGGAGACAACAGATGCTGAAGACGATGTGCAGAAACAGGAAAACTTTTACAGTGTTGGTGGAAGTGTAAATTAATTCAACCATTGTGGAAGACAGTGTGATGATTCTTCAAGGACCTAGAAATAGAAATTCCATTTTACCCAGCAATTTCAGTACTGGGTATATATCCAAAGGATTATAAATCGTTCTATTATAAA
>NW_016107429.1:4099056-4103258 GCF_001604975.1 Cebus imitator | reverse complement strand
TCTATTATAAAGACAGATGCACATGTATGTTCACTGTGGCACTGTTTACAATAGCAAAGACTTGGAACCAACCCAAATGCTCATCGATGATAGACTGGACAAGGAAAATGTGGCACATATATACCATGGAATACTATGCAGCCATAAAAAATGATGAGTTTGTGTCCTTTGTAGGGACATGGATGAATATGGAAACCATCATTCTCGGCAAACTGACACCAGAACAGAAAATCAAACACTGCATGTTCTTACTCATATGAGGGTGTTGAACAATGAGAACACATGGCCACAGGGAGGGGAGCATCACAAACTGGGGTGTGTTGGGGAGGACTAGGAGAGACACAGTAGTGGGTAGGGAGGTTGGGGAGGAATAACATGGGAGAAATGTCAGATATAGGTGACAGGGGATGGAGGCAGCAAATCAAATTGCCATGTATGTATCTATGCAACAATTCTGCATGATCTGCACATGCACCCCAAAATCTAAAGTACAATAAAAAATACATATGTATATGTGTATATATATATGTGTATATGTACATATGTATATATATATGTGTGTGTGTGTATATATATCTATATATCAAAATACATAAATGAATAAATTTTGCTCTTTAATGTTAAAAAGCAAAAATGTGTCACTGAGGTTTGAGAGAATAGATAACATTGTAGAAAACTTAAAAAAAGTAATAGCAGAAAACATTCCAAACTAGGAAAACAATATAAATATCCAGATACAGGAAGGTAAAAGGTATCTAGTCAGACTGAATCCAATACTATACCATGACATATTATAATCAAACTGTCAAAGATCAAAGACAAAGAGGGATCCGGAAAACGACAAGAGAAATTAATAAAAGCATACAAGAGAGTTCCAGTATACCTAACAGCAGACTTCTTAGCAGAAACCTTATATGCCAGGAGAAAGTGTAATGACATATTCAAAGTGCTGAAGAAAAACAACATCTAACCAAGAATACTGTACCATAAAAATTTATTTTTCAGAAACCAAGGAGAGATAGAGTTTCCCAAACAAAAGCTAAAGAAGTTCAACATCAACAGTGCTGTCTTACAAAAATTGCTAAACGAAGTTCTTCCAGTTGAAAGAAAAGGATGAGAAACACAAAAATATCTGAAAGTGTAACTCACCAGTAAAAGTAAGTACACAGTAAAATTCTAAATATTCTACATATTCTAATAATGTAATAGTGGTATATAAATCACTTTAATAGGGAGAATAGAGAACAAAACTATTAAAATTAACAATAACTACAATAAATTTCCATATTCAATATGGAAACATGTGAACTGTGACATCAAAAATTCAAAATTGAAGGATAGACTACAACTAATATGTAGTCTTATTTTTTTATAAGTGATCAAGGTTATCAGTTTCAAATAAACTGTTTTAACTATAAAATCTTTTAGTTATCCTCATGATAACCACAAAACAAAAGTCTATACTAAATGCAGTACAGCTCAAAAGCAAATAATGAAAACATACTATTACAGAAAATCACTTATCCAGAAAGAAAAACAGTAAAAGAGGAAGAAAGCAAAAAGGATCTACCAAACAAGTAGAAAACAATCAACAAAACGGTAGTTATAAGACCTTCACTATAAATAATTATCTAGAATCTACATAGATTGAATTCTCAATTAAAAGACATAGAGGCAAAAAGAATGCAAAACAAAACTGCAACTATATGCTGCCTACTGAAGACTTACTTCACCAGTAAAGACATATATAAACCACATGTAAAGGCAGAAAAAGATATTCCATGCACATGAAAACTGAAGTAGAACAGTAGTAGCTACATTTACAGCAGATAAATACACTTTAAACCAAAAACTGTAAAAGGAGACAAAGAATGATATTACATAATAAAGAGATCAATTCACCAAGAGGATGTAACACTTGTAAATATACGTGTGTATGTGTGTGTGTGTGCGTGTGTGTGTATGTGTACGTATCTAACACGAAAGCATCTACATATACAATGCAAACAGATCTACAGAGAGACATACATTGCAATACAATAATATCAGGAGACTTCAACACCTCACTTTCAGCAATGAAACAATCATCTAGACAGAAAATTAACAAACATTAAATAGAAAATGAACTCCAGGCCAAACTGACCTAACAGATATTTACAGAATGTTACATATAACAGAGTCAGAATACACATCCTTCTCTCAAATGTACATGGAACATTCTCCAGGACAGATCATATGTTATGCCACAAAAAAAGTCTTAACAAATTTAAGGAGACTAGAATTATATCAAGCATATTTTCTGACTACAATTGTATAAAACTAGAAATCAACAACAGAAGAAAATTTAAAAACTTTTCAAATACATGAAAACTAAATATGCTTCTAAATAATCAATGGGTCAAGAAGAAATGAAAAGTCTTCAATTTAAAAATTTATTTAGAAAAATGAAAAACGAAACAGAACATACCAAAATCTGTAAGATACAGCAAAAGCAGTTCTAAATGAGAAATTTATAGAAATAAATGTCTACTTTAAAAAAAAAAAAGATAAAACAACTTAACATTGCACCTGCAGGAATTAGAAAAACAAGACAAACTAAACCCAAAATTAGTAGAAGCAAGAAAATATTAAAGATTCAAGCAGAATGTATGTGAATCTATGGGATACAGAAATAAATAAAATGGAGACTAGAAAACACCAAAAAAAGGAAAAGAAAAGTTGATTTTTGGAAAAGATAAACAAAATAATCAAATGTTAAGATGAGGAATATTCAAGTAAGTATAGTCATAAATGAAAATATTACAACTGACACCATGAAAATAAAAATAATTATGAGACTATTTTGAATAATTTCTTATACATCAATAAATTGGATAACCTAGAAAAAAACGGATAAAATCTAGAAACTTATAACTCACCAAAATTGAATTATAAAACAATAGAAAATCTGAATAAATCAATAACTAGTAATGAAACTGAAATCAGTAATAAGTAGTTTCTCACCAAGGAAAGCTGAGGATCTAATATATTTGCTGCTTAATTCTACCAAAAATGTAAGTAAAAACTATTGCCAATTCTTATCAAACTATTAAAAAAAAAATCAAAGAGTAGAGAATACTGCCAATCTCATTCCACAAGGCTGGCATTTCCCTGAAACCAAAACCTGCAAGAACACAACAAAAGAAAACCACCTGTCAATAACCCTGATGAACGTAGAAGCAAAAATTCTCAACAAAATGAATTCAATACATGAAAAAGATCAATCACTATGATCAAATGGATTCATTCCAGAGATGCAAGGATGGTTCAAAATATACAAATCACTAAATTTGACACATCCTATTAACAGTATCAAGGAAAATACCATATAATCATTTCAATAGATAGAAAAATAGTGACAGAATTCATCATCCTTTCATGATAAAAAATTTTAACAAATTAGGTATAGAAGAAATACGTCACAACACAATAAATATATGTGTTAAATATGATATACAGCTATCATGTCAAAAAGTCAAAAGCTTTTCCTATAAAATCTGGAAGAAGATGAGGATCTCCACTTTTACTACTTCTATTCAATGTATTACTTGAAGTCCTAATCAGGGCAATTAGGCAAGAGAAAAAAAAAAGTTAAACTGTCCCTGCTTGCAGAAAACAACCTTAAATATAAAAACCCTAAAGACTCCACCAACGAACTGTTAGATCAAATAAACAAATTCAGTAAAGTTGCAGGACACAAAATCAACCTAAAAAAATCAGTACCATTTCTACACACTAATGGTAAATTATCTGAAAAAGAAATTTAAAAAATCCCATGTACTATAGCTACCAACTATTAGAGATCATTGTGTTAAGAGAAATAAGCCAAGCATAGAAAGGCAAATATCACAAGTTCTCATTTATTTGTAGGATCTAAAAATCAGAACGATTTAACCCATAGAGAGAGAGAAGAATGTTTATTACCACAGGCTGGGAATGAAAAAGAGACCAAGGAACTACTAGATGTAAGAACCAAAGCTAAGAAACTACTAGAAGAAAATAGGGGGAAAGCTCCAGGACATTGGTCAGTGTAATAAATTTTTAAATATCACCTTGAGCCGGGCGCGGTGGCTCAAGCCTGTAATCCCAGCACTTTGGGAGGCCGAGGCGGGTGGATCACGAGGTCAAGAGATCGAGACCGTCCTGGTCAACATGGTGAAACC
>NW_016107429.1:4094769-4098886 GCF_001604975.1 Cebus imitator | reverse complement strand
AAATCACCTTGAAAGCACAAGCAACAAAACCAAAAACAGACAAATAGTATCACATCAAGTTTAAAAAGCTTCTGCACACAAGATACAATTAACAGAATGAAGAGACAAACTACAGAATAGGAGGAAATATTTGCAAATAACCTGGTAAGAGATTAATATACAAAATATATAAAGAACTCAAACAATTTATCAAAAAGAAAACAAATAACCAAAATAAAAATTGGGCAAAGACCTAAACACGTTTCTCAAAAGAAGACATACAAATGGTCAGCAAGTGTATTTAAAACAGGTTCAATGTCTCTAATTTTCAAGGATAGTTGAAGCAAAACCACGAGATACCACCTAACCTCCTGTTAGAATGGCTATTATCAAAAAAACAAAAAGGATAGAGAAAATGTGGGACATACTACACAACAGAGTACTATTCAGCCATAAAAAAGGAATGAGATACCCTCATTTGCAACAACACAGATGGAACTGAAGATCATTATGTTAAGTGAAATAAGCCAAGCACAGAGAGACAAATGTCACATGTTCTCACTAACTTGCAGGATCTAAAACTCTAAACATTTTCTTTAGGGAGATAAGGAGTAGAAGTACAGTTACCACAGGCTGGGAAGGGCATGTAGAGTAGTAGGGGTGGTGGGATATGGGTGAGGATAGTTAATAGGTACAAAAAAAAAAAATAGAAAGAATAAGACCTACTAATTGATAGCACAACAGAGTGATTATAGTCAATTATATATTAATTGTACATTTAGAATGTAATTGGATCATTTGTAACACCAAGGGTAAATGCTTGAGGAGACAGATATCCCATTCCTCATGATGTAATTTGTTCACTACTTTGAGACAGCATCCTGTAATTAAAGTAGTACCTACTATTAAGCACATATACAAAGATCACACAAGGGTTTAAAAAAATAGTTTATGAATAGATTATCATTTTAGAAAGCATTTGCTATAACTAAGGACAAAAAAAAAAATACACAAAAGTTCAAAATGACCTGATGCCTAAGAGACAACTCTGAAGACAAACATAAATTTTTAAAATACTTAAAAAGTTACTGAAAAGGAGAGATAATCAGTTAAAGTGTCCACAAGATCCATGGGAAGGAATCTTTTTATTAACATACATCTTTATCTTTCAAAAGATGACTATACAGATCCAGTAGTAAGCTTTGGATTCAGTTTGAAAGTGTACAGATTTTGGAACCAGTCAAGCTTGTTTTCTGGTAGGAAATTTATAAATATTTAAAACTTGATGATAATTTGTGCATTTGAGTTTCCTTCTTTTATAGCTCTCATACCCAATTAAAACAAATCCGGTAAAACAAGTGAATCTTATAAAACTCCTGAGCCTTCTCTTGATCCTAGAATGCCTGGAATTCTATCCTTCATGTTGGGCCCAGAATCTTTGCCAAAACCTTTATGAACTCAAAAATATGGGAAACCAAAAACACCTTTAAATAAACAAGTAAATAAGTGAATGACTTTTAGATTCTTTCTTCAGAATTCTAATCTAGTACACATCCATATTTCTCTTCAATGAACTTTAGAAATGAATCTCTCCATTTTGTTATCAATATTCTACTGCTGACCACTATTTTATTTCAATTTATCTCATTCCAAAGCAGTTCTAAGACTCTTCTCAGAATTGAGACTCTTAAAACTCTAAATTTCATGAGAAAAACCAGCAGTGAATCAAACTATAATTACAATAAAGATTATACGCTGCTAAAGGTTCTTAAAGCTTAAATCATAATGCCTGTTACAATCAGAGAGGGCAAGAATAATCTTAAAATGGATTATATCATAATATGACACGGTATAAATACTGTATCTTTTCATCTTATACTTTAAAACATGTTTCTCAATTAAATGAATAGGATATGTACACTCTAGCTAAATCAAACAAGGCAAACAGAATCCTTCTCCATAATAACATTTTTTTAATCTATAAAAAGAAATAGATATGCATTAAACCTATTGACTATTTTCAAAATGAGCAACCTTATTGAAATCACTTAACTGCTACAACCACCAGCTAGCTTCCCTATCTATACTGTCAATGCTAATACCCAACTGGTGGGGTTGTAAGGAAGATTAAAGGACCAAATACAGAACTAGTAAACAAAGGTAATCAGTATTTATTAGCTGTTTTAATTAAATTTGAAATCCCATGTAAGTTCAGTAATAAATAAATAAATAACCTTGTTCAAAAAGTTATTCAACTTTGAGATGGACATTTAGCCTAACTTATCACAGTTGATCGATCCAGAAATAATTCTATTAACCATGATATTTCTACAGGAACTATTCTAAACAAGGCTGCTTAGAATCAACACTAGTAACTTGCAATGCAGATCATGAACATTTTTCAAAATAAAATCATCTCTTTCAGATCACAGACACAGAACTTTTTGACATTATCTGACATTGTAGCTCAAAACACAGTGCTTTGAACTGAGACAAAGTTTTTGTTGGAAGCAAATTTCCTAAAATATGTATATCATGCAAAAACAAAAAACACAAAATCTCTGTGGTCTAAGTACAAACATACAAATTATTTCTCATGAAGGCTACATGTTCATCACATGAGAAATGCAGAGCTCCATTAATTAGGATCCCTGTATCAGGATGATGGACACCACTCTGAATGCTATTCTGAGAGCGAGGGGAAGCTTCTTCAACTACCAAAAAAATGCTTCCACCCAAAAAGTAACATTATCTCCACTCCCATTTTCATGGGTCCAAGCATGTCACATGGTGACACCAACTTGACAGGGGCAGAGATGTGCAATCAGTAGTGCCCAGAAACAGAGAATTAACTACTGGCCAATACATCAATGCCGCCATACTATACATGGGGATCTTGGCAGGCCTGCATTGTAGAGAAGGGATGGGTTAAGGGCAAAGTGATTATGAAGGAGAGGAGGTTCTGAAATTTTCATAATAGGAATGCCAACTCTATCATTTAGATATATTGCCTCCAACATAACTCCCTCTTTAATCAGTAGCACAGCTCTTTATCCTCTTGCTGAAGAACTATTTTATTCCAATACTCGCAAAAAGCTCAGTTGAGGCATGCAATAATTGAGGAACAGACTAAAAACCATGTTAACTCTTCATCACTCTGGATTCTCCAGATTATTTGTAACCCTCTTACACCATCAGAAAGTGATGTATACAGACGATAGTATATCATCTCTAAGCATAACTACCTTTGATGTATTTAAAGGAGTTAGAAACGAGTTAGGAGCAAAACTATTTGCCTTCTTAACTCACAGTAATTCAGTCAAGAAAATAATTCAATACTGAGTATTTAGCTCCTATTACAGTAACAAAATCTAAAATATTTCTACCAGAACTTTTGAGGAAAGGTTTTGAACTGCTAAAATGGGATAACTGAATTCACTTTACCCACCAGCCTTATTTCCATTAATATTCTAATCTCCTTCACATGTGATCAAGTATCACAATTATTAGAGATTCAGTTATAAAAGAAGTAATACACTACTAAATTTTTTTCAAAATATGATGTCATTACCTAAATTCCTTAAGTCTTTATTTTTATACTTTAAAAAAGGGACTTTAAAGAGTAGTATTTTTTCAGTTATGAAAAAAGAATTTCATTTTAAAACCTTTTCTTATTTGTATTTCCTAATATGTACTTATCTTTTGAAGCATTTAATCCCATAATTTACCTAAAGGATAGTTGTCTGTGAATTTATCATGCAAATAATAACAAAATGAAAATAGCAAATAATGAGTAATCCGTCTTAAAGAAAATAAAATCATTTAAAGAAATATTTCGACTGTCTTTCAATGATATTGGCATATAATACTTACAAAGGTTCTGGGCAATTTTAGAATCTAGAAACTTAAGTTCTTTAATTTTTTTCTTAATCAATTTCTTCTCTTCAATATTTTCCTCTTCTCTTCTCTCTGCAAAACCAAGAGTAGATCCATGTTACGGGCAGTAATTCATTAGAATACAAAAGCGTAGGCCGGGCGCGGTGGCTCACGCCTGTAATCCCAGCACTTTGGGAGGCCGAGGCGGGTGGATCACGAGGTCAAGAGATCGAGACCATCCTGGTCAACACGGTGAAACCCC
>NW_016107429.1:4071667-4093984 GCF_001604975.1 Cebus imitator | reverse complement strand
CGGCTCACTGCAACCTCCGCCTCCTGGGTTCAGGCAATTCTCCTGCCTCAGCCTCCTGAGTAGCTGGGATTACAGGCACGCACCACCATGCTCAGCTAATTTTTTGTAGTTTTAGTAGAGACGGGGTTTCACCATATTGACCAGGATGGTCTCGATCTCTTGACCTCGTGATCCACCCGCCTCGGCCTCCCAAAGTGCTGGGATTACAGGCTTGAGCCACCGCGCCCGGCCCTAAAATTTTCTTTTTATGGTGGGTCCTTGTCTTGTCTTGCTATCAGTATAAGTTGGCCTTGTAGCATGAGTTAGAAAGAATTCTCTCCTCTTCATATTTTTGGAATCGTTTGAAAGAAATTGGTGTTAGTTGTTCCTTAAGACCTTAGTATAATTCCACAGTGCAGCCATCCAGTCTTGGCCCTTCTTTATTGGAAGGCTGTTTACTACTGATTCAACTTCTTTACTTACTATTGGTCTGTTCAGGATTTTTATTATTTTTGATTCAATCTTGGTAGCTAAGTGTCCAGAAATTTATTCATTTCTTCTAGGTTTTACAATGTGTTGGCAAATGTTTGTTCATAATTAGCCTCTAACAATCCTTTTTATTTCTGTGGTGTCAGTTGTAATGTCTCCTTTTTTGATTCTTGATTTTATTTGGCTTTTTCTCTTTGTCTTCTAATGGTTTATCAATTTAATCTTTAAAAAAAAAAAAAAAAAAAAACAACTTCTCATTTCTTTAATCTCATATTGTTTGTTTTGAGACAGGGTTTCACTCTGTCACCCAGTCTGGAGTGAAACCTCGACTTCTCAGGCTCAAGTTATACTCCCACCTCAGCCCTCAGCCTCCCATGTAGCTGGGACTACAGATGTGTGCCCCCACATTCAGCTAATTTCTTTTTATTTTTTATAGAGACAGAGTACCACTATGCTGCCCAGGCTGGTCTGAACTTCTGGCCACAAATGATCCTCCTGCCTCAGCCTCCCAAAGTGCTGAGATTTCAGTTGTGAGCCACCCACCTCACCCAGCAATGTGTCTTCTGTTTTTGTCTCTGTTTCATTTCGTTCTGCTCTGATTTTTATTATTTCTTTCCTTCTACTAACTTTGGGTTTGGTTTGTTCTTTTCCTGGTTCCTTGAAATACATTGCTAAGTTCTTGATCTGAAATCTATTTTTTTAATGTAGGCATTTTTTGCTATAAACTTCCTCCTACTACTGTTTGTGCTATATTCCAAAGGTTTTGGTATATTTTGTTTCTATTTAACTCAATTCAGAATATTTTTTATTTTCTTCTTAATTTCTTCATGGCCTATTGGACATTAGAGAAGCAAGTTGTTTAATTTTCATATTATTTATAGAGTTCCTCAAGTTCTCATTGTTGATGATTTCTAGTGTTACTCCATCGTGGGCTACAAAGATACTTAATATGATGTTGATTTTTAAAATTTGTGGAAACTTGTTTTCTGGCCTAACATATAGTATATTCTGGAGAGTGTTCCATATGCTGAAGAGAAGATGCGTGTTCTGCACCTACTGGATGCTATATTCCGTAAATGTCTGCTAGATCCACTTGGTCTATAGTGCAGTTTCAGGGTGACGTTTTGTTGACAATTTTCTCCCTAGATAGTCTGACAAATGCAGAAAGTTAAATTCTCCAACTACGACTATATTGGAGTGTCTCTTTCTTTGGAAATATAATAATATCTGCTTTAAACATCTGGGTGTTCTGGTGCTGGGCATGCATACATTTAAAACTGTTATATTCTCATGCTGAATTGGTCTCTATCATTATATAATGAACTTGTCTCTTGTCATGTTTTTTGACAAAGTCTATTTTGACTAATATAAGTATTTTGACAATAAAAGTACAGCTATTCCTGCACACTTTTGCTTTTCATTTGTATACAATATATTTTTTGATCCCTTCACTTTCGGTCACTTTGTATCTTTACAGATGAAGTGAGTTATTGTAGGAAGAATATATTTGCATCCCATTTTTTTAATCCATTCAGCCAGTCTATAACTTTTAATTAGAGAATTTACACTACTTATAACCAAGGTTATTACTAACGGGTGAGCACTTGCTCCTGTCATTTTGTTGATCGTTCTCTGATTGTTTTGTATATCCTTTGTTCCTCTCTTCCTCTCTGTTTATCTTTGTAGTTTGGCAATATTTGAATCCTTTCGCATTTGCGTATCTGCTCTATAGAGAGTTTTATACTATTATGTGCTTTAACAGTGGTAGATACAGCTTTCCTTTGCTTCCAGATATAGGACTCCCTTAAGCAGGGAGTCTAGTGGTGATGAATACCCCGAGAGTTTGCTTGGCTGGGAAAGACTATTTCTCCCTCATCTCTGAACGAAAGCTATACTGAGTATAGTATTCTTACCTGACAGTGATTTTCTTTCAGCGTTTTGTATGGGTCATCCAATTCTCTCCTAGCCTGTCAGTTTTCTACTGAAAAACTGATATTAGTCTAATGGGGATACCCTTATTATGTGACTTGACAGTTTTGTCTTGCTATTTCTATAATTTGCTCTTTGTCTTTGTTCGAAAGTCTGAAAATAATATGTCTCACAGAAGACTTTTTGAGTTGAATGTATTTGGGAATCTTTGGGCTTCATGTATCTGGATGTATATTTCTTTCCCAACACTTAGAAAGTTTTCAGCTATTATTTCATTAAATAGGTTATCTATGCCTTTTCCCATCTCTTCTCCTTTCAGTAATCCCTAAACACAAATATATATTTGCTTAATTGTGTCCCACATGTCACACAGGCTTTCTTAATTTTTTTTTCTAGTTTTCTTTTTTTTTTTTTTGGCTTGTCTGGGTTATTTCAAAAGACCTATTTTCAAACTCAGAAATTCTTTCTTTTCCTTTTCTGGTCTTCTGTTGAAGATCTTGATTGTATTTTTTATTTCCTTTATTGAATTCTTCAATTCAAGGATTTCTGTTTCTTTTTTTAGATCTATCTCTTTGTTGAATGTCCATTCTAATCAATTGTTTTCCTGATTTCTTTAAGTTGTGTTCTCTTGTGTTTCACTGAGTTTCCTTAAGACCATTATTTTGAATTCACTTTCAGGCCTTTTATAAATTTCTTTTTAGTTGAGGTGTGCTACAAGAGAACTGCGGTATTCCTTTGAGTTATCATATTTCCTTTCTTTTTCATGATTTTTGTATCTATAGTGATATCTGTTTACCTCCTGTAATAATCACTTCTAATTTTATAGAGTAACTTTAATAAGCTAAGACTCTTTCCTGTAGGTGTATTTACAGAAGTGGCTAAGTAGGATGTTTGGGGTTTTGGGTGGGAGCAGCCACATAGACTCCATATGATTTCTTCAGTATAGTCATTAGTAGTATCTAATAATTCCTTAGTGGCTTAGGCTGCAGTTGCTTGTGGGGGCTTTGGTATGACTGTCCTAGTGATAAAGATGAAGAGCTAGACCCAAGATGGGTCTGTCCTTGGGCCCAGGTGGCATGTATACAGATAGCAGCAGGCCCTAGTCACATCAGACCTTGGGGCCCTTGACAGCAAACATAGGTTCTGGGCAGACCAGTCCTTGGGCCTATGTGAGTTGTACTTGGGCACTGGCAGTAGCAGTCAGGTGGAACATGTGATGATCGTAGGGCAGTCCCACCACAGGGGGTGGCGAGGTTGCTACTGAACAAAATTGGGAACTTGATAAGAAAAAAGAATATAGCAATGTGCTTAGGTAGATATGTAAAAATAAATCACTAAAGCCAAAGTTCAAAATCTGAAATGCTCCAAAATCTGAAACTTTGAGCATCAAGATAACACTCAAAGGTTATGTTCAAAGGAAATGTTCATTGGAGCATTTCAGGTTGGAGAGTTTGAGATTAGAGATGCTCAACTGGTAAGTATTATGCAAATATTCAAAAATCTAAAATACAACACACTTCTGGTCCAAAGTACTTCAGATAAGGGATATTCAATCTGTATATTATAATTACATATTTTGGTACACAGTTTGAGGTAAGAATCAAATTTTCCATTTTTCAAAACATTTGATATTTCTGTATCATTTTATATAATTAATCATCTTTCTCAACTGATTTTAAGTTACACTTTGATCACATACTTAGTGTCTAAATATGTTATTTCTATTTTTCTGGGCTGCTAGTTCTGCCCCATTATTCTCTGTGCTAACGCTAACTGTTAACGCTGCTATCAACCTGTCTTAACTAGTATAGATCTATGATACATTTTATTCATTGGCTGTTCAAACTATTTTTCTCCATATCTACATTTTGTTCATTTTTGTTTGTTTGTTTTTTTGAGATGCAGTCTTGCTCTGTCACCCAGGCTGGAGTGCAGTGGCACAATTTCCACCTCTCAGGTTCAAGTGATTCTCCTGCCTCAGCCTCCTGAGTAGCTGGGACTACAGGCATACACCACTATGCCCAGCTAATTTTTTGTTTTTGTTTTTTAAGTGGAGAAGGGGTTGCACCATGTTGACCAGGCTAGTCTCAAACTCCTGGCCTCCACTGATCCACCCGCCTCGGCCTCCCAAAGTGTTGAGATTACAGGCATGAGCCACCATGCTCAGTCCTCTTTATTTTTCCACATGAACTTAAGAGCAATCCAAGAGATCCAAAAATAAAATCCATTTGAACTGTATTTGAATTGCAAGGCAATTGTAAATAGATTCTGGGCGATTTGACATCTTGACAATTTCTGAACTTTCTTATCATGAACATGGCATGTGTTTACAATTATTCAACTTAGCACAGTGTTCTTCATACACAACCTGCATATTTTTTATTAAGTGTTAGGTATCCAAAGGACATCTAATTTATACTCCTAGGTATTGTGTAGAAACTTTGCCTCATTTTGTATACATGTTTTATAATCAAGATTTAACTTGTCTTTTATTAAGATAAAAAATATTTATTAAGCAATTAAAAGACTGTGTTAGGCAACAAAGATACATTGCTAGACAAGACAGAGAAATTCCTTGCCTCAAAGAATTTAAGTCCAATAGATGTGACTATAAAATAAATGACAATTGTAATACATAGATGTATCAGCGATGTTACACAAGAACCACACAAGAATAAAGAAGAGCATCCTAACCATACTTGTTGAAGAGACTCTTTATCTAAGCAAAGCTAGAAAGGAAAAAGGAGTTAGCCAGGTAAGAAGCTGGGAGTATGTAGCAAAATAATAAAAGGATAATACTTGAAAGTGTAAAGGTGCAGAAGCTCTAAAGGCACTGAAAGAGGTGAGGATGATAAGAATAGAAAATAATAAACAGAAACAAATGACACCAGAAATGAGACAGGTACCAGATCACACAAGATATTTTAAGCCAGGCTAAGACATCTGGATTTTATTCTCACAGTAATGAGAAGCCACTGAAGATTTAAGCATGTGAGACATTAAGAGTACTATATTTTAGGAAAAACTCAGGCTAAAGAACACAGATTAGACGAATGGCAAAAATAATAATAGAAGGGCAAGACTGAAGGAAGTTACAGTAATCCAAATGAAAGTAAATGGTACTCTCACCAAGAGCAATAAGAACAGGGGAGGACAGTATGGATGAGTTCCAAAAGCAGATTCTATAGTAGGAAACAGACTAATTATTGATCCAGCCCATATGTGTCTCTTGAACTCCAGACCAGACTTGAATAACCAACTGCAGTCTCTCAACATCTTTACTTAGATGTCTAATGAGCACCTGTACTTAACATATCCAAAAGCAAACTCCTGACATACATTCCTACCTCCATATCTGCTCTCCCAACTATTTTCTAAAGCTTAAAAAATGGGAATGCTCTTTTTGCTATTTTCAAGTCAAAAGCTTGAATTTTGCTGCCATTCCCCCCACAGTCATATCCAATCCATCAGTGAATTTGGTTGATTCTAACTCCAAAATATTCACTAAAATAGTCAGTCCTCACCACCTCCCTGGCTACAATTTCTCTTTTTTGCCTAGCATCTTTTTTCACCCGGACCACAGCTGCTTTCTAACTAGTCTCCTTGCTTTCAGGCCTGCCCATCTGTAGTTTCTCCACCACAGTGCAGCAAAAGAATCCTGTTAAAACTTATTGGCAAAGCCTTCCCTTACTGACTTATATAGAAAGCAAACTCTTCGCCTGGTGTTCTGTATGATCATTCTCTGCCTTTTTTCTCCTGGAAAGCACTTACTCCTTACATATCATAAATTTGATATTGTCCCTCTTCCTCCATTAGAAAATGAGACACTTAGGCAGAAACCTTGATTGCCACTATATTCTTAGCACCAAGAATAAAGTCTGGAACACATTAGGTGCTCAATAAATATCTTCTGGATAGACATATATATGGTCACTTATGTGTATGTATGAATCTGTAGAGTACAGGAGAAGAGGATATTCTGGCTTAAGCAACCAGAGAGATGATGATGGTGATGTTTATTTAATTTAGCAACAAATGAGAAACAGGTTTGGACTGGACCAGTTTAAAACATGTTCAATTACAGAAGCTCTTTTATATCCACATAGTCATAGAGAAAATGGGAATGATGATACAGGTATCAGTCCTAGTAACTAGTCTGTGGAGTGTCACAGGTTTTCTGGGTGCTATATGATGACACTTTCATCTCCTTATTCCCAGAATTTAAACCTTGTTTCTTGTCTTGTTGTATTAGTTAAAATTTTCAGATGAAGGCTAATAAAGTTTGTAAGATTCCCTTCTTTAACCAGACCAAAGAGCAATCCTCAACTTCTCAGAAAATGTTTATGTTTAGTTTTCTTGTCTTTATTCTTAAAGGCAGATGGTAACTTTTTTAAATAATTACTTTTCTCATCATTATCAGTAAACTTTTACATTCTGAGACATTTCATAGTCTCCTAAAGAAAAACGTCAAAGACACAAGTAACCTTAAATTTTAAATCACATTTACTGAGCGCCTATTAAGTACTGCACTGAATGCTTTCTGTTTCCATTTCTTATGTAACTCTCATTATAGTCATCCTAATACCATCACTATCATTTTCATCATCGTCGTCATCATCACAAAAAGAAAAAATAATGTTTAGGGAAATTTTAAACAAATCTAATAAAAGAATGATGACTACCTGACTTTGACTCCAACATTATTTTCATTATCTATGAATTATGTTAGGTGTCACATTAAAAAAAAAAAAATACATGCAACCTTCGCCACTTCAACCTCCAGATAAGACACTGACATAATTTAACCAATTCTGCCTCTGTAAAACAAAAATGACAAATTAGACTCTTACTGAATGTAATGTATCAGCATACTTAGGATGGTGAGTATATACTCAGTTAATCCTCTTCTCCCGTCTTCACTGCTATTGTATAGTCACAGCATTGCTGGGATGAAGGATCAATGGAACATAAATAGTGAGAATATGGACAAAGGGATACAAAGAAGCAGAACTGCCTAAGAGAGAAAACAACAGAAATTTTTAAAAAAACAGAGAGAGAAATACTTTTTTGTTGATATGAAGCCAGATAATGAGTCTATTATCCAAAAAGATTGATTTGGAAAAATCTTTCATATTGAGAGATAACAAAAGTTTTTTTTAATGCAATCAGGGCTGCATCAGTGCAAAACAGCAAAAATGTTTTATGCAAAGATCACTGATAAAGTAGCTTCTAAATGTTGGCAAAAATAAGGATTATTAAATACGAATGAAAATAAAGGAGGACATTTAATGAGAATGAAATTTTTACACAAACTACTATTTCCATTAGCCATGCTGGCAATACCTCTGTAAAATAATAGTATGACTGGAGGAAGGGTAGGGTCCTCTTTCAGGGAACTCAGGCCTGGAATCCTGACAGCAGGTTCTACATCCTACCCCGCAGCATACTAGTCACTAAACCTCATTATGGCTGTGATTGCTCCTCTATGATACAGGGACACTGGCCCTCTAAGAGTAGTTGTGAAAATGAAATGAGATGATAAATACCTTCATGTAACCTTCCCCCTGTGGTGACAAAGAAGAGTACAATCAGAGTCCATAAACACACTTTAGCATTCAAGCGTAACGCACACTTTATACTCAATCCCATGAATCAGTCGAGCCACTCTTCAAAAGCCAGTACAAAATACACTGATGCTGAAAGACGAGATTTTCTCAAGTATAACGTGAAACTCTAAATCACAAAGTCAGATTATTAGTGCCATCTAGACTTGTGATCTAGCTTTTTTGCCATTAGGGGTCTGTGTTTAATCTTACTTCTAGAAACGCTGTGTAAGGCTCCATTTTTCCAAGAGAAGATTAATACTGTTCAAAAACTGTACTGATCACTAACACAGCATATGCTGCATTTTATAAGGGTTTTATGTCAAAATGAAGTCAAAGATGACAAAAGTTTCTATGTTGCCAAGAGCCATGAACTGAAAAAGTCTTTTTTAATTACATTTTCACTTCATTCTTTTTCTATTTTCAATGTTTCAAAAATAGCCACAAAATTATATAAAGAATCTCCTTTCGAAATCTTTTCTTTCATACTAAATTTTCCATTTAAAAATCATAATTACATGGCACATGGTTATACATATTATTCCCATTCCTTTTCTGCTACACACTAATCAGACTGATTAAAAATACAGCTTTTTAGGAGTAAGACTCCATGTAAGTGTTATCACACATTATTTCACCATTGCAAAAGAAAAAACATCTCAGAATATACAGTTTTAAATGTATTAGTAGTCAGTATAGGCATAAAAGATAATAAAGTCCAGTTTTTTCTTTCTATCATTGAGTATTTAACAACAGTAAATGTTACTAATAAGTGTTTATTCTGCTTTTGTTGGTGCTCCCTGGCTAAATGTATTTTATGACAGTATGTATCAAAAATATTGAGCATTTTAAGTTTTTTTTCTGGTATGCCTTTAGCATATTAAATTTTACATATTAATGTTTATAATTAATTATCTTTTTAAATAGACTGTAATTACACTAGTCTTAAGAGGATGAAAATAAGTATATTATTTGTAAAAATAAGCAAGCATTCTTCTCTATGACACAGAGAAGATAATAAATTCAACTCAACTAAAAAAATAAAGCAAATAATTTATCTAGAAAATGAAAAATACCAGTCTCTAATAGACTCAAATGGAGTTAGGAGTGGGGAGGCATCTATAAATTATTTGCATAATTGCTGATATTTTTCTTTGCTTTCTAACTCATGAGATTCTAAGAGGCTGATAAAGAGTATCAAAATTTAAAAGATATAAATTTTTGAACCAGAACAGCACTTCAGTATGGACTTTAACCACCTCATTCTATAAATCAGGAAACCTAAGCACAGAGAATATAAGCTGCTTGCTGAAGGTGGCATGGAAGGCTTGGCTATGAACAGGCCTGAGACCAAGAACTGGCCACCTAGAGGATGCAAAGCCTAGAGCATCCTCTGGGGTAGGGAATCTGTATGAGAAAAGTAGTCTACAACCAAGCGCTTTAGAAGGATAAGTCCCCACACATTGCATTTACACTTGATCCAAATCTTTCCTTGTTATACATGTTCACCAGAACAGTTAGTGGGAAACTGAATAGGTCTGAGGGAGGGAAGAGAAATATTTAGTCTTCTAGAACACAATGAGCAGGATTTAAAACTTTGGGAAATAACTATACAGTTGACTCTTGAACAACACATGCTTGCACTGCACAGGTACACTTATATGCAGGTATTTTTCAACAAATATAGTCAGCTTTCCATATTGGCAGATATCCATTTGCAACCAAACACAGATTCAAACTACAGTATTCTCAAGAAGCAAAGCCCATGGATATGGAAGGCCAACTGCAGGCTAGGCAGGACTAACTTTAGGACTTGATTATGTGTAGATTTTAGTTATCTGTTGGGTTCCTGGAACTAATCCCCTGCAAATACATAAAGATGACTCTAGTTCCAAAAGAAAGTCAAGAATTCACCTATCACTGCCTCTCAAGTAGTGGGTAACTTCGGATAGGGTTCACCTATTCAGCCATACAGTAGAATGGAATGCACCTGATAATCTTAAAGGTCAGAAATGGAGAATAGGCAAATGACAGGGAAAAAAAACTAAATTTCTGAGTTAACAATACTGGTGGTTGTGATAGGACAATATGGTTTCAAAAAAGATTTAGGTAACTCAAAACCAGATGATACAGAATGTACAGGGGGGAAAAAAAGTTAAAAAAAAAAAAAACTGGAATGTTTTTGTGAGTTGGCAATAGACTCCTGGGAAAACATCAAAGTAAATGCTTTGGTATTGAAAACTACAATTGTATAAATTACTTTAGTCATATCTGATCTCTCAAACCAAGTTTTAATACTTCTAGGCACGTAAATAAATGGGTATGTACCTACCTAAATAGAAAATAATCAGGGGAGAAAGAGAGAGGCTATTTTTCTATTCAAATACTAATATATGACTGCCATAACTAATCAAAGTATTTTACTAGCAAAAAGAAGTCTGTTTGACATTCAAGGCTAAGAATTATGTAACAGGTGAGCTGCTTCCATCTGCTGGGAGGGTGGTGCACCCCAACTCGGGGACAGAAGCCCGTGCTCAGGACCCTTCCAGGCCTCTTTATCTGGCTGTTCCTCTTCCATAGTCAACTGGCTTGGTGCAGAGCAAGAGCTCAACTCTAAAACACGCAAGCCCCAAAACTGAAACCATTTGAGCTCAGAGTTTACTACATAGTTCCTATTTCAGAGGATGGATGAAGCACTTTGAGATTTCCAATTAGTTTTGACTGAGTCTTCCAAGATTCAGGGCTGTTTTTTATTGGTATGCTGATCCAGAAGTTTGCGTGGGAAAACTGTCTCAAAAAGAAATTCTCTTGGTAGAATTTCTCTTTATTTCAAAACAGATAGATGTTACATCTAAGAGGAAATAATCCAGGCAAGGAAGCACAAGCTGATCAAGATGTGTAGCTCCGTGGCTGCCAAGTTGTGGTTTTTGACAGATCGTCGCATCAGGGAAGACTATCCTCAAAAAGAGATTTTACGAGCACTGAAGGCCAAATGTTGTGAGGAGGAACTGGACTTTAGGGCTGTGGTGATGGATGAGGTGGTGCTGACAATCGAGCAAGGAAACCTGGGTCTACGGATCAATGGAGAGCTAATCACTGCCTACCCACAAGTTGTAGTAGTCAGAGTACCAACCCCGTGGGTGCAAAGTGATAGTGACATTACTGTTTTGCGCCATCTACAGAAGATGGGATGCCGGTTGATGAACCGACCTCAAGCCATCCTGAACTGCGTTAATAAGTTCTGGACATTTCAAGAGTTGGCTGGCCGTGGTGTTCCTCTGCCAGACACTTTCTCTTATGGTGGCCATGAAAATTCTGCTAAAATGATTGATGAAGCAGAAGTACTGGAGTTCCCAATGGTAGTAAAGAATACGCGGGGTCATAGAGGTAAAGCTGTTTTCTTGGCTCGAGATAAGCACCATTTGGCTGATCTAAGCCATCTTATTCGCCACGAAGCGCCATACCTGTTCCAGAAGTATGTTAAGGAGTCTCATGGACGGGATGTATGTGTCATTGTCGTGGGAGGCCGTGTGGTTGGCACCATGTTGCGTTGTTCAACAGATGGGAGAATGCAAAGCAACTGCTCATTAGGTGGTGTGGGGATAATGTGCTCACTGAGTGAACAAGGGAAGCAGCTAGCTATCCAGGTGTCTAATATCCTGGGGATGGACGTGTGTGGCATTGACCTGTTGATGAAAGATGACGGCTCCTTCTGCGTCTGTGAGGCCAATGCAAATGTAGGTTTCATCGCCTTTCATAAGGCTTGTAATCTAGATGTAGCTGGTATCATAGCAGACTATGCCGCCTCCCTTCTACCCTCTGGCCGGCTCACCCGGCGTATGTCCCTGCTCTCCGTGGTGTCCACGGCCAGTGAGACTAGTGAGCCGGAGCTGGGTCCCCCAGCCAGCACTGCTGTTGACAACATCAGAGCAAGTTCCAGCTCTGTTGACAGTGACCCTGAAAGTACGGAGCGAGAGCTGCTCACCAAGCTCCCAGGGGGCCTGTTCAACATGAACCAGCTGCTAGCCAATGAAATCAAACTACTGGTGGACTGATTCCACTGGTAATTAACCAACAAAACTCTTGTAAACCTTACTTTCTTTTTTTCTTTTCTATTTTTAAAACCAACTTGCAATGCTGTTCATGGAGGATGCTCAGGAAGATGAGAGAAAATTAGTAGGATTAGTTGGAGGCAGTGGGAAATAGATGAGACCTCTGCTAATAAGATGTTACTTTCATTTACAATTCCTACAAATAGAGAGGCAGAATAGGTGGGATATAGAAAAATGTTAGGCTCTCATAGTTACCCTTTTAAATTTCTAAAAAATTTTGTATGCTCATAGGCCATGAGGAACATATACTTTTATTTTATGGTTCCTTGCTTTTGTTTTTGTACAAAAAATGATTTTGCTACAAATATCCAAGTAGCATAACTTCACATTGTGTTGCAAAATTTGTCATCGGTGAGGAAAACATCTGCCTAAATTACAGGAATTCTTGTATTATATAGCTCTGAAAATTCTGCCATTTCCTTATTAGTAGCTTTAGTTTGTAGTTTATGAAATCTTGAGGGGCTCTTTTCCTGGGATTTCTTACTTTTGTGTTTTGTTTTTTCCCCCTTAATTTGGTGGGAGGGTCAAAGTGAATATAACCTAATAAAGGCTTCTTAATGACAAAAAAAAAAAAAAAAGAATTATGTAATATATAGGAAGAGTAGCTGAAGCACTAAATAAAATTTTGTGGAACAGATTATTTCAACTGTAGCAATCATCAAAAATGTAGCAGATAAATGCATATTTCTCTTTCCGGGACATTCTGTTTTAGTAGACAATGTCACAAAACAAATAGTCTTGAAGGTCTTTTCTCTGCAACTCAAATCCTACATGGACAGGAATAAGAAACTCATTACTTAATAAATCCTTAATTATGGGTATATCTAGATTTTTTTAACCACTGTTATATGTACAAAAGAACTATTAAAGTATTAGGAAATATTCCGTTAAAAAATAAAGTATATACCTCAAAACAATAACAATTTTTACAAAGCTGACCTAAAGAATGCTTTCTCTACCTCTTTATTCCTATATGAAATTAAAAACCAAAATATTTCATAAAAACTGCTTAATCTCCAAGGACCTTCTAAATTATAATAATTAGCAACTTTGCTCATCTCAAAAGTATGAACCTTACAAAAAGAACCATTTCCTTGAGGTCCCCTTGGGTATAATTGCCCCCTCATAACCAAAGACTTAACTAGCAGAAAACAAGAGTACAAATGAAATAAAATATTAACACCATTCAAATTCACAGATTAAACAACTTTTTAAATTCACAAGCTGTGCATTAGGGAGAAAAATAATCCTGAAAAGTTAAGCCTATTTATCACATATATCTTAGTGTTAATTGGGTTCGTTACAATTTGAGATGAGCTCTGACTGAATAGATCTAAAGACTGATGGAAGAAAGCAGAAGATATCAGGAGAGTTAAAAACACGACTGAAAGAAAACTGAATCCTGTTCTAACATGATCTCTCTTGGCTCATCACAACTTCTCACAAAAATCCCTAAATTTTTATGTCTTTAAAATCTCCCCACCATAAGAAATACTTCTGGTATCTGGCCCTTATGAATTCTTCTTGAATGCTGGTGTTTCCCAATCATGGAATAATGCATGTATATTCATAAAAAATATTTTTCCACTATTTTTATGTGTAACACTCTCCCATATATTATCTGATGGTATCAAAAGGTAGAAAAATATCTCTACTAAAAGAAATTACAAAGCCAAGTCTGAAAGTTAATGCATGACATATGAATGCATATACAAGAGAATGGACCAGAGATGGGAAAAGTCATGCATGAGGACTCAGTGTACATTCCTAATTTACAAGAATTAAATCTAAACAATAACACAGGTAATTCTGGATCTCTAGCATGGTGTCAAATGGAAATAGCTGATAAATCAACTTACTAGTATTTGTACACACAATGCTAATAAGCAACTTGAGACTAGAAAAAGTAATAATATATTAACCAACAGATAAAAATCAATGCCATATTAAATCATGGACAGAACATCCTGGTGTATCTCTGGGGAAAATAGAATACAATCAGCAAAACAGTCAGAGTGATTATCCAAAACTTGATAGAAGAGAAGTGATCAGACACAAAAATGATCATTATTCCAAAATACTGAAAAGAATTACACTGATAGCAAAATGGTCAAGCCTAAGTGGCAGAATATTATAATAAACTTACTTCTATATTTGATGATAGCATGCCCATAATTTTATGGATCTTGTATTGGAAGAGGAGGAAGGTGGGGGAGGGGCGGGATGAGGAGGAAGGAAATGGTTTATTAGGTGGGGCATTGGGTGTGGGTGTGCCAGGGTAGGAAAGAGGAGGAGAAGTTAGAGACAATACCTAGGTATTTTATCAACTGAACTCAACTTTTATTATCTGATATGTAGTTATCCCCTCTCTCTGCTTTTATGTTCCTGTTTTTGATAGCTCAGTTCGGAATTCGAATCACTGGCCCAATTTCTCAGTTATTGAATCTTTATTCTTCTGTACTCTAAGAATAATGCTCCAAGTAGCATTACAGATCATTCTGGTGTCCAATTAGTCTAGCTAATTGGAGTTCCATTATTTGCCTGATCTGTGTTCTAGAATCAACTAATCTATGCTAATTTCTGTCCCTACAAGCTCCTGAATTTGGAATATTTATTAATCTAGGCTTTTTAAACATGTACTTTTATGTTATCTTACCTCTGGCTGGAGCTTGTATTGTATACATCCTACATAGCTATTTATAACACCCGGCTTGCTGTGGCACAGGCCTGTAATCCCAACACTTTGGGAGGCTGAGGCTGGAGTACTGCTTGAGGCCAGGAGTTCAAGACCTGCCTGGGCCAGAAAGCAAGTACTCATCTCTACAAAAAACTTAAAAATTAGCTGGGCATAGTAGTGCTAGATAGTAGGGAGGATTAACTGGGATGATCACTTGCGCCCAGGAGTTTGACACTGCAGTGAGCTAAGATCATGCCACTGTGTTCCAGCCTGGGCAACAGAGGGAGGCCTTGTTTTGGGGGGGAAAAAAATTAATAAAATGCCCAGCTCACATACAGACCTCTTTTCCACTGTACCATCTAACTGCAACCTAAATGTTCCATATACACTTCCCTAGTAGTATAAGGAAGTGAAGTTAAAGGAAGGTTAGCAGGATTCATTTTATACTGTGATTAGAAAATAATATTTTTTAAAATGATCTTTTTATGAGAGAGTAGAGAATGGGGAAATTAGGGTCTAATGGGTACAGAGATCAACTGGAGAAGATTAAAAGTTCTAAAGACGGTGGTGCTGATGGATGCACAATGTTAGTGTTGCTAATGCCACAGAACTGTGCACTTAAACACGGTTAAAATGGGAAATTTTTGTCATGTACACTTAACTACAACAAAACGGAAAAAATTTCATTAAGAGGCTTGATTTCAAATCACTCATTTTAATTTGACCATTTGATTTGAAAATTTATATAGGAATGATGTAGTCAATATTTTGCTTTGTCAATGGAAGAACAAAAATCTAAGTGGCTGTAAAATTAATTAGATCAAACTGGGATCATTTAAAATGTATATGTTCTTTCCCAAGAGCTGTTCAAAGGCAGAGCTGGTGCTTATTCACCGCACACCTCAAACTCAAACATGGTTTGACTATTTATATGATGGTATAGATAATGCTGTTACAAAATAATGATTTCTCTCCTACCTATCACTCAGGTTACCTCTCCAAATTGTACACAGGATTTCATTCTTGGGCAATTCAGTGTTTCAAGAACATAATCACATTTCTATTTTCTTGAATACCCAGCTCTCAGATTTCTAAGCTTGTAGTAGCCCATATCAACTACTCTGTCGATAAAGATGCACAGTGATAAAGCCAGGGCAGACTTTTACATGAAAGGAAGATCTTCATCTTTTCCTACACAGAAACTGACCCTCTTCAGTTTCTTGTTCTTTGTCGCATAAAGACAGCTGACACATGGATAAGGTACAGAATTAGATTCTGAAAAGAAAATCCAAGCCATCCTTACGTTCAAAAGCCTCAAACCATTCACCCAGGACCAGAGACCTGCGAGATGTACTTGGAATATTCAGACAAAAGCCAAGTTAACAATAAAATGGCTCTTTATCTAGGTTTGTTACAGATCTTTGTATATACATATTGACTTAAATTGACTAAGGCAAAATCACCTTTTTATTTTCTAGTAAAACAATACATATTTATATACATGTACAGGGAGAATGAGGTATATGTGGGGGGGGTGTGTGTGTGGGTGTGTGTGTGTGGGTGTATCTCACCAAGGAATCCCACAGGAAAAATGGAGAGCTAAGCTGAGTCAGGTTTCAGAAACCTCTGGATGGTTTATAATCCTCCAAGCCCCAGCAAAACTCCAAAGAACATAAAACAAGCAATACTTTCATCCACTTGCCAATGTCCAGATATAAAGTTAGGCTATTTATAAAAGCAAAATCTCCCAATGTTTTCAAGCCTGCCTAGCGCCTCCCCCACCCCCAAAATCTTACCTTCAGCGTAACAACCAAATCTGCTATTAAAAAGAACGTACTTAACAGAGCTATATTGTGAAATGGGGAGCAAGGTAATCTTTCATTAATGGGAATGCAGTGGCTTAAATTGTATTAGAAATCTCACTTTAAACTCAATTACTTCACAATGTTTGGCCACCTGACACTTGGGCAGAGGAGAATTAACACCTTAGTGAAGAAGAACCTTTAGAAAAACTGAAATATCCCTTACCGTAAACTCCCCAACCTAACTAATTAAAAACTATCTTAAACTTCAAATGCTTCACGAAAATGTCAGATAGCAAAAGTTATTGTTTGAAAGGCATACACCAACAAACCAATGCAGAACAGGAAACACGATACTAAACAGAACAACACCTTTGACATCCAGAAATACCTATTGAGACTCTCTGATTCATGTCAAAATTTCTAATCTCTAAAATGCTTTAATAAATCATATTCATATGCTTAAGACTTTTACTTCATGTTAGAAACATCAAATCTGTATTTCATATAATTTCTTGAATTTCTGAAAGACTCAAATCCTTTTTTTTCCCAATTAAAATGGACAGTGGAATATTATCTAATTTAAAAAAACTCATTTTCCAATAAGAAAACTAATCCATAAGAGGCTAAGGGTCTGGCAAATGAACATGAGGATGCTGGACACTCATTCTTTTGCTTATGCCATCCTGCCCATTCAAAGCCTATCTAGCCCATCAGTAGAAACTGCAAATGTGATGACAAAAGAACTAACTGGAATTAAAAGCAGAATGACTAAGATTCATTCTACCCTGCAGAGAAAGTGGAGCCAGATAATAATCGGAGATGATAACTGGAGATTAATATTTTTCTTTCCTGAAATTGGTCCCACAGCCTTGCCATTTCAGGATCAATGGCATTTATTTCCTCCGGGGAGAAAAGATAAACCCTAGAATAAGAGGTCGTTCCTCAGCACTGAGTATAAAATTAGATTTCTGTTAATATCTACAGTGAGACAAAAGTCTTGAAAGCTATGTAGTTCAATTGCAAAAGCTAGGTACTTACAGGAAAAAAAAATAATGCAGTCACAAAACATTCCTTTAACTATATAAAACTGAGAACAGGGTCCTACTATAAGCAGTTGCTAGGAAGGAGGCAGCATATGAGAAAAGGACAGAGTATCAGACATAGGGAACACACAAAAGCCTTTCCTGAGCCAAGGGAGAACTCGCAGGGGATAAGAAGGACAAAATCAGAATTCAGATACACTTCTGGAGGGTGTGCTCTCTTCCTCCTCCCTCATGGGACAGGGCTGGAAGAGAGCTACCTGGGGAATAATAGAAGACTAAAGAGATACTGGAGACCCCTGCAGAGGGTATTTGTGGCCAGCTTCCTGTCTGGATCTCCACAGAAAGACTGTCTCATAGTAACCCCTACAAATAGGAGGCAAGCAATAGAGAACAAAAATAGGGCATGGTACATTTAGACAAGTGTGCTTGTGACAATATCTTGCTTTGTAAGTGGTTAATGGGAGATGTAAAAGCATGTAAAGAGTCAGTGGACATATTTTCAAAAATATTTACTACATTGCATTAGATTTTTCAAATAACAAAATTCTCATTGGATACAAAATCCCCTGCAACTTGATTAGGAAAAACATCTATACTAGCTGCAAATATTACATTTCAAATTTCAAAAAATAAGACAGTGGGAAGGACTGTAAAAAAAAAAACTCTATTTCTTCCCAATATGTACATGCAAAGGCCCCAAGGGGTTATAAAACATAAAACACGTATTTCTATTGACCTATATAATACCTTATCTCAAATTATCAAATTTAACATCTTATCCCCATACTTAGCTATTTTTGCTTAGTTTCTCAAATGCCCATAATAATTTCTCAGCTTTTCTCAAGCTGCTCCTTCTAAGGCTGAGGAAAATATACATGATTTTTCACTTTATCAATTACTTCCATCCTCACACTTAAGCAAACGCTCTTCAGGATAACCATTACACAGATTTCCTTCATTACAAATGAGTGTCCCTTTTGATCACAGGCACCATTTGGAATAATTAACTATCAAATATATTGCTTTCTGAATGGAGTTTACTGAAATAATGGAACCCTGTGTATGTAATACGCTTGACAAAAATTTATTTCACTTTGAAAAGCTAAGGTCATTTCTAAGCTATAACTGTTTAAAACTAAAACAAATGACTCGCAGAACTTACTACAATTTTTTTTTAGATTTATTTGTATTGACTAAGGCAAAGTCGCCTTTTTATTTTCTAGTTAAACAATACACATCAAAATATTTAAGGATTTTTTTAAAAACCAAGCATGCTATTCCAGTTAATTGTCATATTATTCAAGATTTGTCCCCTAGGAAAAGATATTAATTTTTAAAAGTTCATTGTAAAACAATTTAAACAATATAGAAGTTCAAATTTTAAAAAGTAAAGTTTCCCCACACATTATCCCCAAAGGAAACTATTGAAAAGATAGTTATTGTTAGCAAAAGCTACTGCCGGTAGCTGTCTGAAAGGCTACACATATAAGTGTATAAGAGTGTACATAAATAAAAAAAGTATACACATGTATACAAATATACAATTTAGGGTTTTTTTCCCTTAATTAAATGACCTTATAACATACACATTATTTTGCACTCTGTTTCACAAAGCAATCAACCTAGTGTAATTTTCCATGTTCTTATGTCTAGATCAACCACATCTGTTTTAACAGCTTCACAGCATATCACCTGGTACCATAATTTAGCTACATATCATAATTTAGCGATTTTCCTTATTAATGAGCATTTAAGTTGTTTACAAATCTTTGCTATCAATATTACTAAAATAAAAATTCTTGTATATTTTTCCATATATAAGCATTTGTTGCATCTACTTTTTTTTTTTTTTGAGACGGAGTTTCACTCATGTTACCCAGGCTGGAGTGCAATGGCTCGATCTCGGCTCACCACAACCTCCGCCTCCTGGGTTCAGGCAATTCTCCTGCCTCAGCCTCCTGAGTAGCTGGGATTACAGGCACGCACCACCATGCCCAGCTAATGTTTTGTATTTTTAGTAGAGACGGGGTTTCACCATGTTGACCAGGACGGTCTCGATCTCTTGACCTCGTGATCCACCCGCCTCGGCCTCCCAAAGTGCTGGGATTACAGGCTTGAGCCACCGCGCCCGGCCTTGCATCTACTTTTAACTGTGCCTATGTAATAATCTCCTTCTCTTGTGAGAAAAGAAATATGATCAATTTACCACCATTAGCACATTTCCTCTTCTAGTGAGTCTGAATAAAATGGGCTTTTTGGTTTTTTTAAAAAGTTATTTTGGCAGTTTATTTCTTAACATCAGCAGTTTCAAAGAATCCTAGAATGTTAAGCTACCAAGAACTCTTATTTTATAGATATGTAACTAAGGCCTGGAGAATTGATTTCTCCAAGGCCACATAGCTATCTAGTGGTAGATTCAAGGCAAGAAATTGGTTTCCCGGTTCTAGGCCACTATTACTTTACCAAACTTCCTTTTCCTGGGGAAGTAGGGACACAGACACACGCCCTGTTAGAACCGTAACAGCAACTGAAACTATAACAGTTCTCAATATGGAGCTCCACTGGGGCTTCCTTGTCATGATAAAGAAAATCTTAATCTATTTCTTTCATTTGTTAATTCTTTCATTCATTCACTCACTCACTCTCAAGTTACTGGGTTAGGATCTCAACAGAATACAGAAAAGTCAAATGTAAGACTTGCTCTTAAAGAACTTCAATTTAAATTGGAAAAATAAGATGTGAAGATATAAAATTAAATAATAATATAATCATTTATATAAAGTGAAAAGTATTTTAGATTTCAAGCAAATTTTTATATTTATTTTATCAGAAGCCCAGTAAAAGTTTATTAAAAGGTTAGTAAATTTTTCAATGACTAAAGGCTTTGATTGGCCTCAATTATTTGAGGTCTCACTAATATTCATTAATAATAACAATTATTACTATTTCCTTGAAGCCGATCAAGAAAAAAGATGATGGACGTCAAGGTGGAAAGATCACTTGGGGTCAAGAATTCAACACCAGCCTGGGCAACATGGCAAGACCATGTCTCTACACAAACAATTTTTTTAATTAGCTGGGCATAGTAACACATACTTGCAGTCCTAGCTACTCGAGAGGCTGAGGCAGGAGGATCCCTTGATCCCAGGAATTCAAGGCTACAGTGAGTGATGATCATGCTGCTACACTCTAGCCTGAGTAACTGAGGATGACACTGCTTCAAAAAAAAAAAAAAAATGATGGAGCACTTAGAAAGTTAAAAGAGGTAATAACATCTCAGTAGATGGACCAGGAAAATCTTCACAGCATAAAAGGTATTACACGTAGGCCATGAAAGATTAACAGGGGACAGAATTGGAATGCATTCCTTTCCACTTTCCTCTATGAAGAGTTATTTCCTAAATATAAATATAGGCATTTGTATACATATAGAAAAAGAAGCAAACTACATTTCTGAATAAGTTTTCCATAGAGTACAGAAGAAAAGTTGACTAAAAAACAGATGAATCCAAAAGCTTTAGGCATTTCCAGTTTTATTCTCTGGAAGGCAACTGAAGAATAGGAACACTTGTTTCTATTATCACACAGAAATTTCTGTGCATCTCGGCGACACAAGACAAACCAATCCTTAGAGGGAAACAGAATTGTAAGGATTCTATTTGGAAAGAAAAATTGATAGATTTGACTTCTACTGCTACCCATACCTTGTATACAATGGGATTTTTGATAGTTTATTTGTTTAATTATGTACATTTATTGTTAATATATAGTTGAATAAAAACTGTGTTTAACACTAACTTGTTTCCGGCAACTTTTCTGTGTGTTGGGGGAAAAAAAAAGAGTTATTATCCTTTACACCTCTTTCTAGAAAGAGAAAGACAAAAGATCTGGAAAGAACTTACCTTTAGTAATCTTTCCAGGCTCATAACTAGCCACTAACTAACTTATTCAGCCACCACTCCCTCTTGCAGGTCAGCAACACCATCATCTACGTTTACGTAATTATGCCCTAGGATAGGGGCATTTCAATGATGTACCAACACTTTCTTTGTCCCCACCACTCCTGCCAGATTGGCTTCCTCCTTCCTTGCTGCTTTCAAAAATAATATACTCACTCTTCAAAACAACTCAAATGTTTATTTGAAGCTTTTCCAAACAATCCACATCTGAAATCTCATCTTCTGCCCTTGTCTCCAGTCACACTAAACTTCTGATGGATCCTAGATCACAGATTCTTTCCAACCTGAGGACTTCCCATGACTATCCTCTCTAAACACACCCCTCATCACACTTTGCTCATTTACTTTCATAGCACATTCAAAAACTATAGTCATTTTGTTGGCCTAATTATTTTCTATCTTCTCTATTAGATTATATGCTACAGGAAAGTAAGAAGTTATCCACTCAGCACTGTATCCCAGGAGCTAGGACAGTACCTTTAATGGGAGAGGCATCCAATATTATTTGTTGCTTGGCTAATAACTAGTCAACTGGCTGCATGACTTGCCATGATGGACCCAATAACAAAACTAGAGCCCTGCTTACTGATGGCAGATAGGCTAGGTAAAGTACTAAGTAGCAACTAGCATTGAGGGAATATGACTTGTATATCCAATTTCACTTGCTGGCAGAAAAAAAAAAAAGTCCACACTACTACTAAGGCTTAAGCACTTAATACAA
>NW_016107429.1:4011105-4070551 GCF_001604975.1 Cebus imitator | reverse complement strand
GGAGGTTGCGGTGAGCCGAGATCGCGCCATTGCACTCCAGCCTGGGTAACAAAAGTGATACTCCGTCTCAAAAATAAATAAATAAATAAAAATAAAAAAAATAAATAAAATACATGCAAACACACAAAGAGAAACAAACATGTTGCTGATGAGTGCTGACCCATGCTTACCTACTTAGACAGCTATTGTGTACAATATCTTAATTCAATCATACTTAAAATTACAAAGTTATCATTCTAAAAATGTACGTATATATTGGATATGTTAACAGTTTTTTTTTTTTTTTAACTATACCACTACTGCAAGGCACAACTTTAAAATAAAATGGAATACAAAAATGAGAACATTTGAAAATCTGGTATGATTGGGGGAAAAAAAAAACTCTTAAAATAAAATGGATGCTGAAGTGTTGAGTTGCACCCAGGGGTCAACAACACTGTGTCTGTTATTCAGCTGAAACACAGAATTTGCCTTTAGATACCATTTTAATGTTAAATCAAGAACTGTCAATCAGCACCATTTGTTTGTAATCCCTCATCAGAACCCATTGCCTCAGTCTGAGCATTCATAGGAAAGAATGCAGAGGGCATATCTGCAACCACTTAACCTTCATCAGCCAACATTCATGCATGCTCATTAACATTTTTTTCATCCCACTTTCCAGCATGACACAGCTCATACCGGGAATAATAACTAGCTGATAATTGTTCAAGACAACAGCTGGACAGGCAGAGTGCAGAGGTGAACACTCTTATATAGATTATGGGGTACTGTAATGCATTACAATTAGTAAAAGAGTCACATGTTCGTGTTGAATAGCTTTCAATGGAAGTTAAGGAAATGTCATTAACATAAACAGCAATCTCCTCTAACTTTAACTCTGCATGGCCCACTGCTTGATTCTCTTAATACTTTCCTATTTTGAAATAAACCAATGAAAAACATTAACCCTGGTTACTGCACTATTTCATGAATGGAAGTAATATTTTTGATGTAGTACAATCAGATACAATCCAAATCTGTGATTTAGTTTAAAGACAGAGAAACAGGAGGAGGCAGAAGAGGAGGAAGAGAAGAGTTTCATATCTTACTAGTAGCAATTGTTTTGAGCCTGGTGGTATACACCTGTAGTTCCAGCTACTCAGAAGGCTGAGGTGGTAGGATTGCTGGAGCTCTGGATGTGGAGGATGCACTCCAGCCTGGGCAACAGAGCAAGACTGTATCCAAAAACAAGACAACGACCAAAAAAATACCCAAAAACAAAACAAAACAAAAAAGCCAGAACAGCTGTTTTGCTTTAAATCCCATAAAATCATTATTTATAATTTATTGTTATTTATTATAAAGCAATATAAAGCAAAAATGCTTTACACTGTCAATTCAGAAGTATAAATGTATTTTACTGAAGAAATTTGCAATATCAATAAAAAGGAGTCCTACATATGGAAGGGAATTCAGAATACAGTCCAATGTCCTATTCATAACAGCTGTGATAGCTACTTTACTTCTTTGCCATAATGCAATAAAAATAAAATGGAATTAATATGATAATGATAATACTAGTTGCCATTTTTGGAGTAATGTGAATCAGGTATCATGCCAGGCACCCAACAGACACAATCTCTTAATAATCCTGTAAGTAGTATTCTCTTTTTCAGATGAGAAATTAAAGTTAATCTGAAAGAGACTGAAAATTCATCCCAAGTCAAAACATGATAGAGATAAGATTCCAACCAGGTACTCTGATTCCAAAGCCAATGCCTTTCTCCTGGCTTCATTGTTAATTTCTACATTAAAATCTTGTTTATTTTCCATTATTTCATCCCAATTCCTTGGCTGGACAATTCTTTGACACTGTAGAATTGGACCTATTTCTACAAGGTCTTTATTCCAAGAGGTAGCATTTATAATTCCACATTTTCTACTCATTTTGTGTCCAAGAAGCCTGTTCTCAACACTCAGATAGTCTCTAGTCCCTGTACTTCTACCTAGTTTCCCTTTGACACTCCCATCACACTTAGTTTTTTGTTGTTGTTTGTTTTAGAGATGGGGTCTCACTTGGTCACCAAGGCTGAAATGCAGTGGTGTCATCACAGCTCACTGAAACCTCATCAAGTGTCCTTGGCCTCCCATGTAGCTAGAGTTACAGGCATGTGTTATCATACCCAGTATGTTATTAAATATATGTGTCAGGTTTTTTTGTTTGTTTGCTATATTGCCCAGGCTGGTCTTAAACTCCTGGCCTCAACCAATCCTTCCATCTTGGCCTCCCAGAGCACTGAGACTGTAGGTGTGAACTACCTCAACAGCCCATGCTTAGATTTTCTAATCAAACTTCTTAATGTGGTTCTTTCTATACCCTTTCTCTGTCAGTGAAAGAAAAGAAAGAAAAAAAAAAAGAGAAAAGAAAAAAGAAAAGAGAAAGCAAGCTTTAACAAATTCCATTTAAAGATCAAATTGGCTTTTTTGGGGTGGGGGGGCAGAGTCTTGCTCTGTCGCCAGGCGCCAGGCTGGGGTGCAGTGGCACAATCTCGGCTCACTGCAACCTCTGCCTCCCAGGTTCAAGCAATTCTTCTGCCTCAGCCTCCCAGGTAGCTGGGACTACAGGCGCACACCATCACGTCCAGCTAATTTTTTGTGTATTTTTAGTAGAGATGGGGTTTCACCATGTTGGCCAGGATGGCCTCGATCTCTTGACCTCGTGATCCGCCCGCCTCGGCCTCCCAAAGCGCTGGGATTACAGGCTTGAGCCACCGTGCCCGGCCTCAAATTGGCTTCTATAAGTGATTCATGAATCAGGTAGCATCTCATCTAAAAATGTAGAAAAGTGCCACAACAAACTGAGCAAAGATGGTTGACTTTATAGGTAGAGAAGGGTTAAAGAAAGCAGAAAAGGGGAACAAAAAACAGACGGGTCATTTTAGAGTTACTTTCTTTATAGGGTTAAAACAGGTGACTTCCTTATCATAGGGGCTCAGGTAAAATAGGCCCCTTCCTTATCAAAGGGGCTCAGGTAAAACAGGCCCCTTCTGTGAATCTCCTATTTTTTGGAAAACTGGCCCATGTCAAAGTTCAGTTTGATTACATGACACCTAACACAACTGACTCCATTCTGGCTTGATCTGGTCTGTTGAGGCCAAGTGTAAAAGCTTATTCTAAAACAACAGCCTCCCATAAATTCTGTTTAGCAACATTTAGTCACAAATATCTGGGAGACAGGAATCAACAAACCTAATAGATACAACAGTCTATATCTCCAGTTCTACCTGTAGTGCTCATTGCTGAAGGAAATCACATAAACTACAATGGGATCTACTACAATTTAATAAAATAATCTGATATAAAACCTCAGTAATATAACCAGGGTCAGCAAACTATAGCCACATGGGCCAAGACCACTCTGGTACCTGTTTTAATAAAGTAAAGAGGGCCAGGCGCGGTGGCTCACGCCTGTAATCCCAGCACTTTGGGAGGCCAAGGCAGGTGGATCACGAGGTCAAGAGATCGAGACCATCCTGGTCAACACGGTGAAACCTCGTCTCTACTAAAAATACAAAAAAAAAAAAAAAAAAAAATCAGCTGGGCATGGTGGCGCATGCCTGTAATCCCAGCTACTCAGGAGGCTGAGGCAGGAGAATTGCCTGAACCCAGGAGGCAGAGGTTGCGGTGAGCCGAGATCGCACCATTGCACTCCAGCCTGGGCAACAAGAGCGAAACTCCGTCTCAAAAAAAAAAAAAAAAGGTAAAGAGGAACACAGACATGACCATTAGATTACACAGAGTCTGTGGCTGCTTTCACACTGCAATAGCACAGCTGAGTAGCTGTGACACTGACCACACCACCTACAAAAACTAAAATACTTACTATTCAGCCCTGTATAGAAAAACACTGCCAACTTGTAATATAATCTGTAGCAGAGATCCATAAAAGTATATTGAGTCAAGTGGATAAAAATAAAACCCATTTATCTTTAGTCTAAAATCTACAGACACCAGCATGATTCACTTCATAATCCTAAATCATTCCATGCTCTGCTTTCTTCCCAAAATCTACCAGCTAATGATTGTCTAAACGTGGTTGATCATACTTCCTCAAAGAGCTTTTATATCTAATGTACTCCCATGGAAGTAACCTATTCAGGAATTCATCACCAATGTCCTTGGTAATAAAGTAGTCTCTTAATTGATATTCCAGTTTCTATCCTTTACCTACTGCAACACAGAGCTGTGTGATACTAAGGTTTCATGCTAAAACATAGATTATGTTATGTCTCTATTCAAAACATTTAAAACTTTGTGACAACATAATTTAATATTTTAAATTATTTATAAACATAAATGACAGAAGAAAACATAAAAGCCTAGATTTAGCATATAAACACCTGCCTAATGTAAACACAATTCTTTCTAGGTTCATCTTCCAATGACATTGTCCCACATACGTCTTCTCATTCTCAAACACAGTGTGGTATACTCCATTGCTGATCTTTAGCTCCTAAGCCAACATATTTCCCCAAACACTCCAGCAGTACATGTCTCAGTGCCTTTGTTCACACTCTTGACTTCCCCTCCCTGTTTGTTCATTCAATCATCCATCCAACAAGCTTATTAAGCAATGATAAACATAAGACACTGCCCTGAGTAAAAGGAGTAGAGTAGGCAGAAGACATAGTTCCTAAGCACTCACACAACTAAAAATTTTATTAGAATTACAAACCAGTACTATGAATGAAAAATAAAGGGCATTATGGGGTTACATCACAAAATCTATGACAATCTGAGAAGTCACAGAAGTCATTTCTCAGAGATGACACTTAAGCCAAGAAATGAAGTATGTATGAAGTGAGCAAAGTGAAGCTTTCTCCTTCATGATTATTTTCTAATTATCCCAATTAAAATCAACAGATTTTTAAATATACCTAATAGCTGTGATATAATGACTAAAGTAATACTTTATGGTCAGTCAAGATATTATAGAGGCTATTTAACAGCATGAGAAACATGTGGAAATAACTATGCATATATATTATTATAAACAGTGCTAGAAAACATAAAAGTTTTGAAAAGCTTAAAGGCAATTTATCCAAATTCTACAATGAAATTGAATAGAGTAGTGGAGTTTAGGGTGGTATTTTTTTTCTTTCATCAATTTTCTAAATTTTCTGTAACATAATTATTTTATCATGAATAAATTATAGCAGCTTAGGTGAATAATCTTTATATAATCTTAGTAAAATATGTAAGTAGTGTTTTATGTGTACTTCACTATTAAGGCACTGACATGGTTTGGTTGTGTCCCTACCCAAATCTCCTATTGAACCGTAGTTCCCATGTTGCAGGAGGGACCTGGGGGGGTAACTGAATCACAGGAGTGGTTATCCTCTTGCCATTTTTATGGTAGTGAGTTCTCACGAGGTCTGATGGTTTTATAAAAGGCATTTTCCCCGTTTGCTCAGCACTTCTTCCTGCCATCATGTGAAAAGGGTCATGTCTGCTTCCCATTCTGTTATGATTGTAAATTTCCTGAGGCCTCCCCAGCTATGCTGAACTGTGAGTCAATTAAACCTCCTTCCTTTGTAAATTACCCTGTCTCGGGTATGTCGTTATTAGCAGCATAAGAATGAACTAATACAGACATACATAATACTGTATATTGTACTGACTTATAACACATCTACCTTTCATGCAAAATTGCAAACTTCTGAGTCATATTTATGAATCTCTGCCACTATTCACTCAATAAACTTTGTAATTAAATATTATTCTGATCCTATTTCCCTACTTAAAGACTTTATGGGTTTCTGTAAGAATAAGGGTTAATACACTTGATTTTCTATTATATCCCATCAAACTTTTATAAAAGCATCATTTTCAGTAAACTTTAGATGTTTTTAACGCTCAAAATCAACACCTATAAAAAATGGAAAATAACAAACGTGGGCAAAGATGTGGAGAAATTAGAATTCTTATACATTGCTAATGGGAATGTAAAATGATTCAGCTACTGTGGAAACAGCATAGCAGTTTCTCAAATAGTTAAACATAGAATTACCAAATAACACAGCAATTACACTCCAACCTATTAATCCAAAAGAATTGAAAACAGGTATTCAAATACATGTACACCAGTGTTTACAGCAACACTATGCATAATAGCCAAAAGGCAGAAGCACCCCCAAATATCCACCAGTGAATGAATGAACAAATCATGGTATAAAAATACAAAGGAATATTATTTAACCATTAAAAGAAATATAGTACTGACACATGCTACAATGCAACCTCAAAAATATTATGTAAAGTGAAAGCCAGATACAGTAAGTCACATATTGTGTGATTCTATTTATATAAAACATTCAAAACACATAAATTCATAGGCAGGAAACAGATTGATGATTGCCAGGGGAAGTGGATAATGGGGAGAGGCTGCTTAAGGGGTCCAAGGTTTTACTTTGGAATAATGAATATGTTTTAGAACTAGATAGAGGCCATGACTGAACAACACTGTGACTGTACTAAAGGCCGTAATTATTCATGGTTAATTTTATGTGATATAAATTTTACCACAATTAAAAAAAAATCAACACCAAACAAAGGAGCAATTTTCAGGAAAAATACCTACAAAATGTGTTATAGTATGTTTGCTATTAGTTGTCTATTAATTAGACACCAATTAGGGTCCATTCAACAATAATACAGAATTTACGTATAATTTTTACTTTCCTCCTTCTTACTTTTTGCTGCTAAAACAGCAGGGAAAAAAAAGTGAATCATTTTAGCATCTAGGTCCTGAACCTATTCCACTCTCAACCACCTTCATTATTCTCTGAATTTTTTTAACCTAATTTACAAAAGAGTCTGCTATTCACTCAGAGCTAAAGTCATCAGTGGCAGAGTTAATTGGAATCTAGATCACTTAAATATTTCTACTCTCCTTCCAAAATTCCCATTTGCTTAGAAAAAAAGAGTTTGCTTGAGGAGGCTGAAATTATTGCATTTCTGCTTTAAAGAAATGGAAAAGCATTCATTTATTCTGCAAACATTCAGTACCCATATGTGCCAAGCATTCATTCTTCTAGGTACCTGCAATACACCAGTAAATGAAACAAAGAACTCTTTTGTAATGGAGCTTAAATTCCAGTGGGAGTAGGTAGAGAATAAGATAACATACCTAATAAATAAGTAACTAAAAATATGTTAGAAGGAGATAAATGATATGAAAACAACAAAGTAGCAAGAATGGGGATGGGGTAGGGACAAAGAAAAACGTGGCCAGATTAATTTGGGAGTTGAACAAAGGAGCCTCATTGAGAAAGTGACATTTGAGTCAAGACTTTAAGGTAGTAAGGGGCTCATGGAGCACATATCTGGAGCATGAAGGTTCCTGGCAGAGAAAATCCCATGGCAGGAGTATACTTGGCATGTCTGGGGTACATCATGAAGGTTGTCCAGTATGGCTGAAGTGAAAGAGCTGAAAGAAAGGTAATAGGAAATGAAGTTGGCGAGCCAAGAAGCGGAAGAATAAAATTTTCCCAAGGCTTCAGCATTTTCCAGGTACTGAGAAAAAAAAAGGGCTCAACTATTTGAAGGTAGAAAGAGGACTACATGGAATGTGGAGGACAGGGGCAGAATCCAGGTGGGCTCTCCAATGCCTGGTGAAAGACGTACTCTAAGTCAGTCAGTAACAGTTCCCAATAGGAATTTTAGTAGGAGATAAAGAATGGGTAAGGATTAAAAATTAAAACCTTCAAAAATAAGTAGTGAGGACACAAGGAAGGGGCAAAGAAATACACAGCCAAATTTAGTGAAAAAGTAGACCAATGTTACTGAAGTATAGGATGTGAAGAGAGGAAAAATAACAAGGAGCAAATAGCTAGATACACAAGTTAGGCCTGACTGCAGAAGGCTACGAATGCCAGAATGAGAAATGTCTTTTCTTTTTAATCCTTTAGTATGTGTGCACACAAAGGATATGATAAATGTGATATTCACTGGTACCACAAATCTGAAGATAGTCTGCATTATTGTCTTAAAAAGAGAATATGAAAAGAAAGAGCAATTTGGAAGCTATTTAAAAAAAAAAGGTTTAAAGAAAGTATGTAATAAATGAAAGGCTATCACTGCTTCTAAGTGTAAAGAAACAAAAGAAGGCAAAATAGGAGATGTAAGTGTGCTGTACAAGTCGCCAGGGTTCCTGACATCAAGGTCAATTACATATCAATGCTTAAGGTCCTTCAAGATGCACCCAATATGCTCTCATGCCTTTTCCTCCCTCCTGTTCTCTAGTGTCTAAACAGGATAGAGAGGAAAGAACAAACATTATGAAGTCAAGAATTTAGTTCTTGATTTTTAACTTCTTTCTAATGATGTAACCTTGAGGGCTAGAGTTTTAACTTCTGAGTCTCAGTCACTTACACTAAAATAAGGCAAAAGTCTAAATTACAAATGTGAGTACTGGGCACCATCCCTAGGGTTATGCAAAGCCCTCATTTTTCCTTTAACTTAAGTCACTTTCTTTACTCATTCCCTTTTGTTTCCAGAAGCTGCTCTGGCCTTATAACCCTAATATAATCATAAATAATGGTAAAACTTGGGCTATCATGGTTGTAGAACATGCTTATTCATCAAGAACACATTCACAAAACAATTGTCTTAATAACAGATACCTCAGAGCTACAAAAGTAGACAGAGGATGATCATGTCAGGTGGTTAATTGACTTCTCTGCATTCAGCTATCTTATTAAATAACAGAGGTGTGTTTTAGTCCATTCTCACACCACTACAAAGAATTACCTGAGACTGGGTAATTTATAAAGAAGTTTACTTGACTCAAAGTTCCATAGGCTGTACAAAGGGCTAAACTGGGGAGACCTCAGGAAACTTACAATCATAGAGGAAGGGCAAAGGGAAAGCCAGTACGTCCTATATGACTGAAGCAGGAAGAAGAGGGAGTGAAGAGGAAAGTGCTACACACTTTTAAATAACCAGATCTCATGAGAACTCAATCACGAGGCAGCACTAAGGGGATGGCGCTAAACCGTTAGAAACCATCTGCATGATCCAATCACCTCCCACTAGGCCCCATCTCCAACACTAGGAATTACAATTCAACATGAGATTTGGATGGAGACACAGAGAAAAACCATATCAAGGTAATAACAAATGAAACAATCTAATGATTATTCAACATCATACTTCTGGATTATGGAATAATACTTTCATATATACTCACACACATACTTTTATATATATTTGTATTTTTATGTGTACATATGTATTTTTGTATATGGAAAAATCTATTACGAAACTATTATTACTGATATGTTTTGGCTGTGTCCCCATCAAAATTTCATCTTGAATTGCAGCTCCCATAATCCCCAGGTTGTAGGAGGAAGCCAGTGGTGGGTAACTGAATCACTGAGGTGGGTTTCTCCCATGCTGTTGTCATGCTAGTGAATAAGTGTCATGAAAGCTCATAGTTTTATAAAGGGCAGTTCCCTTGTACATGCTCTTCTGTTTGCCACCATGTTAAGATGTGCCTTTGCTCTTCCTCCACATTCCTACATGACTGTAAGGCCTCCCCAGCCATGTGGAACTGTAAGTTAATTCAGCCTTTTTCTTTATAAATTATCCAATCTCAGGTATATCTTTATCAGCAGCATGAAAAGAGAATAATACAGTAAATTGGCACTGCAGAGAGTGGGCCGCTGTTGTAAAGATAATCAAAAATGTGGAAGTGACTTTGGAACTGGGTAACAGGCACAGGTTGGAACATTTTGGAGGGCTCAGACTAAGACAGAAAAATGTGGGAAAGTTTGAAACTTTCTAAAGACTTGGAGGGCTGAAAAGACAGGAAGATGTGGGAAAGTTTAGAACTTCCTAGAGACTTGTTGAATGGTTTTGACCAAAATGCTGATAATAATATGGACAATAAACTCCAGGCTGAGGTGGTCTCACATGGAAATAAGGAACTTGTTGGGACCTGGAGTATAGATGACTCTTGCTATGTTTTATCAAAGAAATTGGCAGCATTTTGCCCCTGCCCTAGAGATCTGCGGAACTTTGAACATGAGAGATATTATTTAGAGTATCTGGTGGAAGAAATTTCCAAGCAGCAAAGCATTCAAAGGGGACTTGGGTGCTGTTGAAAGCATTCCGTTTTATTCATTTACAAAGATGTAGTTTTGAATTGGAACTTATGTTTAAAGGGGAAGCCGAGCATAAAAGCTTGAAAAATCTGGAACCTGACAATGCAACAGAAAAGAAATACCCATTTTCTGAGAAGAAAATCAAGCCAGCTGCAGAAACTTGCAAAAGTAGCAAGAAGCCAAATGTTAATCACCAAGACAATGGGGGAAATGTCCCCAAGGCATGTCAGAGGTCTTCATGGCAGCCCCTCCCATCATGGGCCTGAAAGCCTAGGAGGTAAAAATGATTTCATGGGCTGGGCCCAGGGCCTTGCTGCTTTGTGCAGTCTCAAGACGTAGTGTCCTGTGTCCCAGCTATAGCTAAAAGGGACAAAGGTACAGCTCAGGCTATTGCATCAGAGGGTGCAAGCCCCAAGCCTTGGTGGTTTACACATGGTGCTGGGTCTGGGGCACAAAGAAGCCAAGAACTGACGTTTGGGAACCTCCGCATAGATTTCAGAGGATGTATGAAAATGCTGGGATGCTCAGGCAGAGGAATGCTGCAGGGGAGGAACCCTCAGGGAGAACCTCTGCTAGGCCCGTATAGAAGGGAAATGTGGAGTGGGAGCCCTCACACAAAGTCCCCACTGGGGCACTGCCTGATGGAGCTGTGAGAAGGGAGCCACCGTCCTAAACCCAGAATGGCAGATTCACTGACAGCTTGGTCCATGCACCTGGAAAACCTGCAGACACTCAACACCAGCCCATAAAACCAGCCAGGAGTAGGGATGTACCCTGGAAAACCACATGGGCAGAGCTGCTCAAGGCCATGGGAACATACCTCTTGCATTAGTGTGACCTGGATGTGAGACATGGAGTAAAAGGAGATCATTTTGGAGCTTTAAGATTTAATTGCTCCCCTGGATTTCAGACTTGCATGGGGCCTGTAGACCCTTTGAGAATTTCTCCCATTTGGAATGGGCATATTAGCCCAATGCCTGTACCCCCATTGTATCTAGGAAGTAACTAACTCGCTTTTGATTTTACAGGGTCATAGGCAGAAGGGACTTGCCTTGTTTCAGATGTGATTTTGGACTGTGGACTTTCAAATTAATGCTGAAATGAGTTAAGACCCTAAGAGACTGTTGGGAAGGCATGATTGGTTTTGAAATGTGAGGACATAATATTTGGGAGGGACCAGGGGTGGAAAGATATGGTTTGGCTGTGTCCCCACCCAAATCTTATCTTGAATTCTAACTCCCATAATCTTCACATGTTGTGGGAGGAACCCAGTGGGAGGTAACTGAATCATGAGTGCAGGTTTTTCCCATGTTGTTCTCATAATAGTGAATATGTCTTATGAGATCTGATGGTTTTATAAAGGGCACACGATTTCTTGCCTGCCACCATGTAAGACATGCTTTTGGTCCTCTTTCTCTTCTGCCATGATTGTGAGGACTCCCCAGCCATGTGGAACTGTGAGTCCATTAAGCTTCTCTTTCTTTATAAATTATCCAGTCTCAGGTATGTCTTTATTAGCAGTGTGAGAACAGATAACTACAATTACCATGCTGAAGCTGACACAAATTGCAGTTTTCCTTGCTGTTAGTACTAAAAAAATGCTGAATCTGCTGAAGCAGTTAATGAAGATACAAATAATTGGTCAATTTTTAAATGTCATTTATGTATATACGGATAGAGAAGATTCAAAATGAAGTAAAACAAAACATGGGAAAACAAAATATTCAGAATAAAGCCTAATTTTAAAATAGAAAAACATAAAAGCTCTAAAAACTAACGCCCTTCGTTTAAAAACAAACATAATTATCCCATTGGCTATTTTAGCTCTCCTGGGTTGAATCTTATGCTAGGGGAGCAGAGAACCAAACTGTCCCACTGTGACCAGTGAAACCCTGAAAAATAATTGGTTCTCAAATGAAAAAGAAGATTAAAGGGGAAAGAAGAGCCCTGCTTCAGGAAGAATGAGTCTAAGGCAATATGATGATAGAAGAGTAGGCTGGAAAATCACTAAGAGCCAACAATTAAATTAAAATAAATTGCTTATTTTGTGTGAAATGTGGCTGCAATAGATCTTTTGATAAATGTGATTTTCCTCAGTGATGAAATTTTTCCAATTAAAATAAACTTTTATGTGGTATTTTTAATTATCCATTAAAATATGTAATTACAATAACATATATTTTCCACGTTGTGATAAAATTATATATATTCATATCCATTAAGAGGTCTGAGTAATATTTGAACTAGGAAAAGATCTGTATTCCCAGAGTCTCTATAACATAAACAGAAATATTATTCAGGTAAAAATATGTTGTGAAATTTAAAAATATATTGTGAAACATCATAAAATTAGAGTAACAATCTGTGCTTTAAAATATAATTAAAGTTTAAGATAAGAAAATTTAGTTTATCAACAGGCAATGTAGACATTGTTATCTTTTAAAAGTTAATAATGTACAAATTTTTTTTCTAGATTAGAACTACTTTCTCTTTCAATCTTAATGAAATAGTAGTGAGAGTCACAAAAAATGTTTTTAAATGCCAATGACTCTTTGATCTAGGTTTATAGAAAGTATTTCTAGGTTTAAAAAATATATGAAATAAAAATATATATAATTTAATAATGTCCCGGAAAAAACTGAAATTAGTAATACATATTACAAACTGCAAAATATATCATAGACTATAATGCTTGATGCGCATTAAATAAATATAATTTATCTTTCCTGGTACTTAAGAAAACACAATATAAGAATTTTTCCTAAAAATCTAGAAAGGTATTTTTGGCTGTGGTAACAAAAACATATGTTAATGTAATTGATATAGATCTAAACTTCAATAAACCTTTTTTTTTTAAGGACGAAATTTCACTCCTGTTGCACAGCCTAGAGAGTAACGGCACGATCTTAGCTCACTGCGACCTCTGCCTCCCTGGTTTAAGCGATTATCCTGCCTCAGCCTCCTGAATGGCTGGGATTACAGGCACATGCCACCATACATGGCTAATTTTTGTATCGTTAGTAGAGACAGGGTTTCAACATGTTGGCCAGGCTGGTTTTGAATTCCTGACCTCAGATGATCTACCCACCTCAATCTCCCAAAACGCTGGGATTACAGGTGTCAGCCACCACACCCAGTCTTAATAAACATTTTGTGAATAAAAGAAATGATTTTAAAAGTTGAGTCACAATGCCCCAGGACTCCTAAAACAGCATTCCTACAAAAGGAATGCAAGCTAAAAAAAAAGTGATATAACATCAATAAAGTTATGTTCATTTAACAGAGCCAAGTATCCTGTGAAACACTGCAATTTTATGGCATAAAGTTGTCCCACAGCTTTTTCTGCCAAAGATATCCATGTCCTAATTTCTGGATCCAGTGAATATTTTACCTCACAAGGAAAAAGAAACTTTATACATGTAATCAAGGTTAATGATTCTGAGATAGGGAAGAGCAGCCAGGATAATCCAGGTGGGCCCAGTTTAATCACATGAGTGTCTTTAAAAGAACCTTCTGTAGGTTAGGTCAGAGTTAAAGAAAGAGATGGAATCATGGAAGCCAGGCAAGAGAGATGTAACAAGATGACCTGCTCTGCTGTTGCTGGCTTCGAAGATACAGGGGGCCACAAGCTGACGAATGTGGGTGGCCTCTAGAGACTGGAAAAGGCAAGGAAACATTCTCCTCCAGAGCATCCAGAAAAGAACACAGTCCTGTTGACTTCAGACTAGTGAGGCCCACACTGGACTTCTGTAGAATTGAAAGATAATAAATTTGTACTTTTAAAGCTGCTAAATCTGTAGTAATTTGTTATAGCAGCACTAGAAAACTAATACAAAGCCCATTTGTGAACATAATGATTCTTCCTGTCTCTGCTAGCTAAGCTAAGCTGAAACTAAAGGGAAAGCTGAGAAAAACAGATGAGACGTTAACCTAGAGTTCTATCATCACTGGGATGCTGAATTAACCAACTCTAGGACCACCAACCACCAGACTTCTTGCTTTAATCATTCCCTGCAGGCAAATTTCCTCAATGATTCACAAGCAAAGAGTGATTTATATACACCAACACAGAATGTAAAATTCTAAGGTTTTCTTCCAATCACAGATGTGGGGCTGTAAGTCATATTCTGAGTTGAACAATTTTCACTTCGAGAATTCTGGCTTCCTCATCTATTACCTGTCAAGCTAGTAGGAAAATATAAATACTTACATTTAAGCTAAAAACTAAAGACTTTTTTTTATGTATGTTTTAGTTAATTTGTTACCAGTTTAGGAAACCAGTATTTAGTTGAACCATGTGAGGTTTCCATTGTCAAAATGGCATAATGTCATATGGTTCATCCAACTAATTTCTATTCGCTTGCACCACACAAATGGAGGAGGGAAAAAAGGAGTAATCTATTCCTGAAAAATTATCATTCTTCCGAACCTTGTGCTAGCAATCTATAAAACTAAAAACATTAAAAGTCATCATGCCTCCTGCAAACCCTGGAGAGAATTTAGCCATATGCTTTATCTGGCACTCTTATTTGCCTATCAAATAAAGGTTCTCTATGCCTTAATTCAATTCAGTTCCATAATTATATTAAGCCATCTCTACTCTCCTTACTAATCTCTGAAACTGTAAATAACTATCAAAAGTTATAATGAATTATTAACAAAAACAAGTAATGTTTTATAAGGGACTGAATGAACTTTTCAAGATCACCTCAAAGTCATCAGTTCAATGCTCTAAAACTGAATCACAACAAGAAAAGCAAAGTTTAGAATTTCAGCTTTTGAATCTCATAAAATTACAAATATTGTTATGCCTCAGTTCCATGAATGAGTCATCAACTGAAAGGAAAAAAGTCATGGAAAAAAAAAAAATCAGGAAATAAAAAAGAGCTTTACATTTATTCCGGATTCAACAAATCCCTATCTCAAAAAATTTAATGAAGCACTTGACATTTAAGATATACATAAAAATGAAACTAGATATACAGAATAATCTATTATTATTTTCTAAAGTTAATGGTATGAACGAGTGTTACAGTAGTCTCTATAAGCGGCTATTAACATAGGTCAGTTAACAGTAGTTTCATGATTTAAAAAGTTTCACTTGAAAGCAAGGCTACAATGAACATAGGCCATTTAACTTGTTAAATTGCAGAAGATTCAGAGATGATATACAAAACTTTTTAAGTTGAAATGAGTTCTGTATTCTCATCATTTAAGTTCAGCTAACATTTCCTGAGCAACTACAATGAGCTGAGCACTGCAAAAGATGCTTTACAATATGCATTATATAATCCTCACAATAACCTCATGAGATGGGTATTATGTCCCCCATTTTATAGAGGAAAGAAACTACAGCTGTAAAAGCCAGGGTCACACACTTGTAGGGTGGACTCCACAAAGTCCCCCACTTGGCATGTATATTCCACAGCATGATGTTAGTATTTACAGCTCAAATACTTACAGAAGTGAATAGAGGTACCAAATGATGAAAGATGGTCTTAATAAAAAACAGCAAGTTTTTAAAGCCTTTAATATAAATTGTGGAATGAGGGTGAACTGCTGTGGGGCAGTGGTAAGGTGGCAGGAGATGAGAGGAAAATTATTTTAAATCAAAGCAGAGCACTTTAAATAAAACATAATAGGATTTCTTTTAATCAGAGAAGCAGAATGGCATAGCACAAAGAGCAATGGCTGTAGACTCGGATCTGTATTCCATTCAGAGTGGCTGCTTCTTTTAGCTGAAATTCACCGAAGAATATAACTTTCTTATATATAAATGTATACAATGTTTGCTTTGGTTCTTTCACAAAATTGTTTTGTGGAGCAAATAAAGTAACATAAACATTGAACTAGTAACAAAAAAAAAAGGCATTATTAATATCTTGTTTTATTATCTAATTAAGGAGTTTCATATTTTGTCCAGATTTGATCTAAGTATGCTTTTATTAATTAATGCATTATTAGTAGTCTGCTAAAGTGAGATTCAAAAATGGACAGTCTGATGTTGAAACTGCCTTAAAGTTGGATGAAATATTTCATTACATGTATTGGTTCCTTGAATTAAAAAATAAAATAAAAACAAAACAAAAAAAGCAACATAAATTAAATAGGCAGCAGTTACGCCCAGGCTCAGGCCCTAATTTGAGTGGGAGTCCTAAATGATACAGGTAAGGCAAAGAACTGCCTAAAACAGGGAAGCACACTTTAAGCAATCAGAGGGCAACTAGAATTGCCCTGGTGAAATGGAGAGTAAGGCAGAAGACAGGGAAAATGGAAGACAGGTCCCTAATGTTACCTCACTTTCACCACTGCACAAATTAGAGAGGCTAAAGTAATTCTTAACCTTTTTTGCCAAAGACCCCATTGATAGTCAAAGAAGTAGACTGTTCCACAAAATAGTATTTTTAAATACATAAACAAAAATACATAAGATTTCAAAAGAAGCAAATTATACTTGAATGCAGCTATCAAAATGCATTAAACACTGGTTTATGAAATAGTAATATACATGTGAGGCAGCAATGCAGGTGTGCTGTTCAGATCTTCATTTAGGAAGAACTTTCCATTCAGTCACAAGGACTGCATTTAGCTGGCAGGCTTCAAGTAACTGTTAGCACCTTTAAAATCATCCTTAGCTTTTGAGTCCAGGACACACGCCTCCTGAGCAGTCCCCAGCCAATGGCGCAGCCTGGCACAAGTAGTAAGGACTGCCAGTTGGCCCAAAGAGGGACTCCTCTCACAGGCATCATTTGTTCCAGAGCTCCGTCCTGGCTAGACTGGTTGGGAATTTGTCAGGTTTGCACAACAGTCAGGCATTTCCTGCCCAGTCTTGCATCCTGACCCTAAAAAAAACACACATACACTCCAGCATCTCCGTGTCTGCTTCCAGGTGGAACCAACCAACAAAATCTGCTTCTTTATTAATGGATTAAATAACAAGACTTAGTTGCAGGTCTAATAACTACCCTAATTTTGATATACCAATCATTTTAAATGATATGTCAATTTAACTAGAAGAATTCTAATGTATTATGAAAGTATATATGAACGTACTTGTGGAAATTTAATAGGTACTGCTGTGTTTGTTGCCTAAAATTGAAGAAAAAGCTAAATTTCAATTAGAGGTTAAAGTATGGAATTTTTTTTTATTATCCAAGTTCAGACCCCAGAATTCTATTTGTAGACCCCAAGTTAAGAATCCTGGGATAAAGTGTCTGACTTGGAAACATCCATTCTTTTAAGATACAGAAATGCAATTAGACAAGTGAAAGCTGTGGTAACAAAAGGTCTCTAACCTGGTTTTCCTACTGAGATGCCAATGAACATGTGAGAGCCCCGTTAGATGCACAGAATATGTTATAAGATCATGTGCCCAAATGATTTAACCTTGAGGGACAAGAACAGCTTACCTAAACACTATGAATGCACAATCACCTAAAAATCTAAATTGTGAAATTCAAGATTATACAATATAAAGTTATTTTCATACAGTTTTTAAAGAATTTACTATACTATTTAACATCAAATTGCTATATAGAATTTACTATACTACATACTATATTATACTATTTATTTGCTATACAATTTATTTAGTATCAAATTGCTATACAGTATTTAATCCAGCAAGAAGTCCTCTGTATCTACTTGTGACTCTCTAACCTGACCCTATTCTCTTCCCGTACTCCAAGGATAGTATCAGGTTATCATTCTAACTCCAGGTGATTCCATCTCTTCTAGCCAGGCAAACAGTATATGTAGGGAGGGGGAAACAGGTAAGTGAATAGCCAGATTTACAAATTTTTCTTTTTAAATAGAGACAGGGTCTCACTCTATCACCCAATCTCTACTTTTATAGTGACAGGTCTCAATACATTGGCCAGGCTGGTCATGAACTCCTGGCCTCAAGCAATCCTCCTGTCTTAGCCTCCCAAAGCGCTGAAATTAGAGGCATGAGCCATTGGGCCCAGCCTCAAAATATTATTAATGCTTTAAGATTACAATAGTGCATTCAGAAGGATAAGCCTCATTTAAATTTCCAGGTGAATAACAAGCACTAATCTGAGTGGGAGTCCTGAATGATACAACATGATGCAGACAAGACTAAGAACTGCCTAAAACAGGGAAGCACACTTTAAGCAATCAGAGGGCAACTAGAATTGCCCTGGTGAAATGGAGGGCAAGGCAGAAGACAGAGAAAATGGAAGACAAATTCTAAGACAAAAGGTGCGAGATAGTAACAATGAAATGTAACAACTTTATAATTTTGTTAAGGAATGATAGCTACAGATACACCACTGAGAACTTATTACCAAGATTAAAATATCAAGGTCAACTTATAATATGGAAAAGAAACAGTATCCTCCAATCTATCATTAGTTAAGTGACTCCAGTGTAATCCATTGCCTTAATATCATTCCTTTCTCTAGTACAAGTAGGAAAGTAGAAGAGAAAAAAAAGAAAAAGCAATGTGTATGTACATACACGCCCAATACACATGCACCCTAGTTTCCTCTTTCTGTTTATAACATCTGTACAGTATACAAGAAATGTGTCTATTTATAGGGATTCAAAATGGTCATGTTTCTTGTATACTGTACAGATGTTACCATGCATAAATTTCTACCACACTATACCAAAGATAAGCTGTAACTATGCATTTAACCAAAGCATTTGGTGGATTTGCAAGTCTTCTGTGGCTCTGAACTAAATAAATTCACTTTCTTTAGCCTCTTTCTTTCTCTAAAGCTTTCAGAATACATCTCTATTTCTACAGCACCCCAACAGAGAATATACTATAACTGGTAACAATGAGATCCTTTAATGAGAAGATAAGATTTTCCTGACCCATTTCATAATTTCCTTATATCTTTAGTACTTTTGAGATTCAGTCACAGGCAAGAAGCAAATGATAGGTCCCTAGAGAAATATTTCATTCTCTACTTTCTCCCCAATCTTTCCAAATTAGTATTTGTGAAATATTCTGTTTTTTTCAGAAAACTTTACTACATATAAAACATATTGCATTTATTTTGGCATTATCTCTTTATTAGCATGCAGCCCAAAAAAACAGATTTCTATGTGTTCACCTTAATGTAGCCTTGTGAGGTAGTTTAAAATTTTTTATACACATTTGTTTGTACAGAGGAATAAATTATGTTTCAGATACAATACAACATCTTAAACACAGCCAAGTTGCTGGGATAATCCATGTTTATCACTTACTACCTCAATTCTTTGTCCACTGAACTATGATGTCAGAAATCTAAGCTTGATTTGTTTTTAAGTGGATAATCCATTAACTGTTTCCATATGTCATAACTATTCAGTTGAGAAATAATTTATAAACCAATTTATTGGCCCTATCTGGCAAATATGACGTACCTGTTATAAAATATGATTACTTCAGAAAGCTAACAATTGTGGAAGCACATTTTCATAATATATTAGCCTAAGTGAATTAGACTATTCATATACTTTCAGAAAGCCCTTTAATCCCTATTAAGTTAACAGTTTGTGAATAATGAAAGTAATTAATATTAATTTTACTTGACAAATCCAACAGCAATAACCTGTGAGTATACTCTAATCCATTTTCCAACAGCCTGTAAAAATTAACCAACAGATGCTTCCAATCTGGTTAAAAAAAATACACAGGTCATTAGCATTATTTTGATGATAGCAAATGTTCAATGTACGAATATTATGATTAAATATCAGAGAGATATATAAACAATGTTCTTTTATAACCTTGTTAAGTCTTAACAGAAGCTGGATTTAGTAAAATATGTCAGTCTTTTCTAAAATCACAATCAGCATTTGTTGTTCCACTCCTCGTTATTATGCTTCAACTACGAACTTGACTGAGTTTCACTAGGAATATAAAATCAACATGAGTACAGGAAGCACGTCTGCCTTATTCATGCAGGTATCCCCAATGTTGAGTACAAAGCCCAACAAGCAATATGCACTCAATAAATATTTGTTGAATTAAACAGTGTGTAGCCAATAAGAAAAAGTGGAAGATAGGAAAGAGGAGATATGAGGAAAAGAAAAAAGATAATCTGGAAAAGTACCTATATATATTTCCAGAAGAATTTAAAATGTGAAGAGCTAAGATGCACCTCAAAAACTTATAATGGAGAGAATCAAGAAAACCAAAGTGAGCTACTTAACAGCAAAATAAAGTATAAAAGAAAATGATATAAGTGAATCAGGAAAAAATTACTCATTTTTCACAGGAAAAGGATTAGAGAGGTTTCCTATTCCTCTACAGATATGGCACAAGGTACTTTCCCACAGAAGCTTTGTTGTAAATAGTCACAGGTTAGTTTAAAAAGCAGAATAGGTAAGATCTACTTCAAAAAAAAAAAAAAAAGAGGAATGTAATAAAAGGTAACAGGAATTAAGAAGAAATGTCCAAGCCCTCATCAAGAATATCTTGGTAATATGTAAACGTAAGTAGGCCAGAAGAGTATTTCAAGAAGTCAGAATGTTTTGCTATCAGCAGACCAGGAGAAAAGATCTCAGCTAGAGTTCAGTAAAGATTAAACAAGATAATATGAAGACAACACAGCTCAGGCATTGATACACCACATATGTGCAATAGATATTGGCTCCTTTTCCAACTCTCAGTGTGTTAGACCTGTAAATCCCAGTAGTCTAAATTTTAAAAGTCCTGAAAACCTAAAGTAGTGTGTACTATAAGAAAAAAAGCCACACTTATTTTATAACAAAGGCCACATGAGAGAAAACTTCAAGGATCTCTTTAAATGATTGGATTCAGTTCCTTTTTTCTTACTACCTATTTTGAATGCTTGGGAAGCACAAAGGATTGGCATCTATCATTTAAATGCCTGGGATGGAATGTCCATCTTTGTAATCAAAGAAATAGCCTTGGTTCTCAGTCCAAACAGTTACTATTGCAATAAAAAGCAGAGACATGACATTTCTCTAGAAAAAAAACCTCACTATTCTTCAGTAATTGCCATCTTTCCCTGCCTAGTTATGATGAAAATCAACCAGCAGCCAATGCCTCTATCTCTGCACTGGTTTGCTAAGGGGTGGAGAGACAAATGGGTTTTCACCTTGGAATGAACAATACATAAGTGACCAGATTTAATTTTGTTTTGGTTTTGGGTTTTTTTGTTTCTTTTTGTTTTTTGTTTTTGAGACAGAGTCTTACTCTGTTGCCCAGGCCAGGGTACAGTGGCATGATCTTGGGTCACTGCAACCTCTGCCTCCCAGGTTCAAGAGATGTTCCTGCCTCAGGCTCCAAGTAGTTGGGACTATGGGTGTGCACCACCACGCCTGGCTATTTCATTGTTGTTGTTTTTAGTAGAAATGGGATCTCACCATGTTGGCCAGGTGACAAACTCAAACTCCTGGCCTCAAGTGATCCACCCACCTCAGCATCCCAAAGTGCTGAGATTACAGGTAGGAGCCACCGTGCCTGGCCATAATTTTGAATTCTGCAGAAATTACAAAATTGATTCAAACAAAGTATGTTGGAGTCAGGGGGACCGGTCAATGTAACATTTGGACCCAGTGCCTCAGCAGCCAGACCACAAATAAAGAGGCCACATGGAGCAACCTGTCTACTAGAGCAGTCTTGTCTAAGCTCTCTGGACGTCTTTCTCTTTCCTTCCTTTCTGATCTTTCCTATTAAATGTCTATATAAAATCCTGTTGCTCTGAACATAGCAATGACTAGCCTTTCCTATAAAATACTCTGAAGTGTTTTACATGTAATTATACATTTAACTGCCATATATTTTCCTTGATTGCCAGATGACCAGTGATACCAAAAAGCACTCTTAGGACTCCTCAAATAATACATTCTAGGGATTATTCTTTAATAATGAAGTCCCAAAAAAAATAGTCAACTTCACAGCTCATCTCTGCTTACCACTGAGAAATGTTAGCCCTGCTCAGAGTCACAACCCTGAGCTTCCCCAGCTTTTGTGTTCCCCCTGGAAATGCCATCTACTGTCACAGAAAAAAAGAAAGCAGCATTTGAGCTGAGTTGAGACAGAAGATGTCATAGTCCTCTGCCAGCCTCTAAGACAAGTGAAAGAGATACCAGGCCAAAGGGCCAGTAGTACAAAGGTAGAGAGAGATGGAAATATGGAGTACGCAAAAAATGATCACCATTTCACCTTAATCTTTTCAACTAGTATTAGACTGAGCAAATATATCAGTTTTTTTTAACCTTGAATCTCAAGGCTAAAGTTAGACGACTTAAGAATTTTTTAAAGGTCCAATTATTTCATTTAGGGCTAACACTACAGCTAAATTAAAGACATGCTAACAAGTTTCCCTTTTGAGCCTCATTAATTAAGAAAGTAATCAGAGTACGGAGAAAAAAAAGAGAGTAGCTGTATGGCAGCATTACTTAAATAGTTTTTAGGTACCACCATTTGTGCCTACTAGGAAAGCAAAAGAAAACTAATCAATTTCAGATTATGAAATCTGAAATTCTGAAGTGTTTTACATGTAAATACAAATTTTAACTACCATATATTTTCTTTGATTGCCAGAAGCATACGCTAATCTTATTCAAAGAAAATTTCGATCCCCCATAATCAAAAGGTAAAATTAAAATCTTATTCACAAGTTTACTAGGGTGAGCTTGCTAAGAAAATTCTTCCTGTGTTCAAAGACCAAAAATATACCATTTTTAATATTTTAGTCAGGATAAATGGTACTCAAAAATATCTGTTAATGGTTTTTGATTTACCAAATTCTACAAAACTACCTTAATTTACAATTACCTTTTAACAAGAGTTTCTAATTTACATTAAGAATTTTTTAATTTTCAATTACCTTTTATAAAGAGTTTCTAATCTTTCAAAAAGTCATTCAAAGGAATACAGATAAATTTTTAAAATATCTGCCAACATTCTTTGGCTGCTGTGCTCCAAGTTAAATCAGATATATAAAGCATCTAGCATGGTGCCTAGCAAACAATAAACATTTAAGAAATCAACTCGACCCTCTAAACAAAGGTCTCTGACCTGTATCCATCCAGTACAATCTCTCCTTGCCAGCTCTTCCTTTGTTCTATGAGCTCAGGCATATAGGCGGCCTAATTCTATAGTGAAAAAGTTCTTTTTGAAAATTAAAAGGTAACGATTGATCTAAGTGTTTTGCACTACAGACCTAAAATGTAAGTTTTATATACTACTTAAAAACTCTGTGTGGATACCAGTCTTGAAATGTAAGTAGGAAGCCCACGAGATTAGATGAAATAAGTTCAATTTTCAGACATAAGTAATACCTTTTTTTAAAATCACTTTTTTTTAAAAATCACACTGCACAGGTAAAAATTATCACAAAACATTTTGGAAAATGAATACCATTGCTTTTAATGAAAAGATCATATAACCTACTCAAATACTTCTCTCTTTCAAGCTAACTTTTAAGACACTATAAATTTGATACTTCTATCCCATGTGACTCATAGCAATTAATTAGATTATATGATAGTCACTGTAATACTAAAGGCTAGTAAAACTCTAAGTAGAAGAAAGAACACATTTTGTTTTTCTATTTTTTAAACTAAAGGAAATTCTCATGCCAATACTGTATCTGAAAATATCCTCCTTTATAAAAGTCTAATTTACCCCAATGGAATATCTTCAAAAATAATACTATATGGAAAATTAAATAATTAAAATTGTATATGCACCATTTGCATTTTTAAAACAGAATTCACCTTTTAAGCACTTTATTTCATTATATTATTTATATATCCATTAGTGATATAAAAATACCATGTACAAGATTCATAAAATAATGTTTTCCAAAGGTTGGTATATAGTGTCAATATAAAAATTCTAAAGGTTGGTATATAAGAAGTGTCAATGTTAAAATTCTAAAATTAAATTAACAAATAAGCAATATGATAAACTTACCTTTGTGTTGGCAACAAAATGTATTCTCAAGTTTACAAAGCAAATCCACATTTTCATACTTATTTTCATTTACTTTTATCCAGAAACAGTTTTCAGTCATTTCATGAGGTCTGATCTATAATCAGAGAGAAGACTGATTCATAAATAAGTGAGCGTTTCACCTGTCCCAGACCAAGCACTATGCATAGACGCTGAGTACCATAGCTGCCAGCAGATATTTACAAAGTCATATCTGTAAGATTTTTCCCCAAAGTGCATTCAATGAGACACAAGTTCTGCAGGATGTTAAGGTCTTATTAGGAAGAAAACACTTCCATGATCCAATAGTTAAGGATTTGAAATATGATTTAATTAGCTTCTTCTCAATTACATTTCTCATACTCTCTTATAATGCTCATCTGCACTATACGTCTTGAAGGGCAGGATACAGCATTTTCCAAGTTTCTGTTACCATGAAATCATTTTTCTGCAGGATTCAAAATTCCTAAGATCTGACTAAATATTAGCTTCTGACAACTAGTTAACACTTTCCCAACATCGATCAATACAGAAGATTCCTAAGAACATTATCATTTTTGTTTTTGAAAAATACTTCATAGAGTTCACTGCAATGTTTAATTATCAATTTAAGTACAAATCACATTCCACTGAAACAATATCAACTCTCACCAAGCTTATAAACCAGAAAGTCTTGGTCAATATCAAAGAGCTTTGTCCTAATATTTAAAAAAAAAAAAAAAAAAGCTATTTTATTTATTGTCACTTTGATTAATGACATAAGAAATTATGCATACATTATGTATGTGTAAATTAAATCCCATTAAAAATTATGTATATATTTAAATTAGATTGAAATCTAGCTAAAAGTATTTTCCTCTATTAATTTGTTTTACCTTTAACCAATTCAATCTTCTCATACTGATTTCAGGTTTAAATTCTTTCTTTGGTTTCAACCCAAATGGCAGGGTTGGTAGAGGAGGAGAACTCTGTCCTCCAAGGAATCCCAGGGGAGGGGGTGGAGGCACAGGACCACCAAATGGCATTCGCATTCCTGGAAGTGGAGGTGGTGGGGGTGGAGGGGGTGGAGGCGGCACCCATCCACCAGAGGGCAGTGGAGGCGGAGGAGGAATTGCTGAGTGGCCAGTTCCACCTTCTTTTGAGGAAGGCAAAGGAATATTACAATCAGCTGGCAAGGCACCAAACTGGAGAAAAAAAAACGTAAGAGACATAACTAAGAACATATCTATAAAACATGTAAATAAAGACTTTACTCAAAAATAAGGTACTCATTTAAACCAAAAATAATTATTAGTAATTTCATATGGTTTAACCAAAAATCAAAATTCCAACAATTTTTATTCTAATTTAAGAATACAACTATAGATTTTTTTCCTCACAAAAACATAGTTGCTGGAAGTATAATTCCCTGGTTTGAGGCAGTTATGATCATCTAGGTAGAAATGTCCAGGAGGGAAATGGATATATGGATCTAGACTTGAAAATCCACAGCTGAAGCCAGGGAAGTAGGTAAGTTCACTCACAGTACAGAGAGAATATGTAGCACGACAAAGGGTCTATGGACAGAGTTCTTTGGAACTTAAGCATTTAAGTGGTAAGTAAAAAATAAGATCTCAAAAAAAGGACTTAAATGGTACTGCCACATCATGCCTTTGCTCAAATCTTCTCAATGGTGTCCCAATGCACTTCAGAAAATAATAACAACAAACTAAAAGTCTTCGTAGGGACTATATCAGTTTGTCACAATCTGGTTCCTGCCATCTGGTCTTGCAGGTAACTTTCTTCTAATTCCATGTAAGTGTGCCAACCTTATGCTAATTTCCGGGCCCTTGTACATGCTGCTCCTTCTGCCTAGAACATTCCCCTCCCTGACCATCTCCTACTAGCCTCTTCAGTCTGAGCTAACAGGTCCCTTCCTTGGGAAGGCATTATCTGCCCACTCATTTTACACTCATAGCATCTTATACTTTTCAACAGGTATAAGATGTCGCTATTAGCAAAAGTGTGAAATGTTTAAGGAAACATTAGCATTTATCTCTTTGACAGATTATAAGCTTGATGAGGTAAGTGACTATCTTGCATTATTTACTGCTCTTTCCCCAGCACCCAGAGGAATGACTGGTACATGATAACTACGGAAAAAATGGGTAGGATAAATGCATTGAAGAAAAGAAGAGAAAAAGATAAGCACAGGGTCAAAAACCACAAATGAAGAGAGCACCGCCCAAAAAAGACTGTTCTGCAGAATCAAATGCCACAGAAAAGCAATGTAAAATCAGGCATGAAAAAGAACCACCTGTGTCCACCATAAGGTCACTTTTGTCCTTATGTTTCCATGGCATAATAAGAACTTAATAGATGCCTTTCAATGGATACACAGAAGATATTCTGGGTTAATAAAAAACTTTTTGTAATATGATTAGCTTCTTGAAATTACAAACGTAAATTCTAGGTACCTTTCAGATGGTGGGCATTTCATAAATGTTAAGTAATTTCAAATTTTTATGGCACAATTATGAAAAATAGACCACGTATAAATGCTTGAAATCAATGACATCTGAAATCATCACAAGGAAAAAGAGAAAACAGTGTTATGAAAGAAGTTGAGACTACAAATAAAAAGCATGCCTTATCAAAACCATTAAGTGCAAGGAAGAACCAGTTCAGTGTTAATCTGGGTTGCTGTGATCAAAGGTGGTACTACCCTTTGAATGTATTTTATGGTTAACTATCAATGTCTTAAAGATATGGCTGAATTTCCGCTCCAGAGTAGCTCATTTAAATAAAGTGTGAAGACTGACTTGAAGATATGGTTTGGGAGGCCAGACATTGTGACTAACTTGTTCATCATTACATCCAGCACCTAAAGTACTTGGTTGTCAAGAGACTACAGGAGCAAAGGAATCAAATAACAGGTAGCAGAACATATTTTATTCATACTCTTCATAGTCAGCATAGCTTTGAACACAAAGAAGGGTCTTAAGATAAACGCCCACATTTTATAAGAATTAAAGTAGAATCCAAAAAAAGAATTTGCCAGTTGTTCTTCAAACATGAATATGGTGGCTAATATTAGGTATCTAATTCTAGCTTTTCTTCTCAGAGCCATAAACATGGGTCATCCACTATGTACAATTTAAAACAATTTAGGAGATCCCTTGATTTAATTTCACTTTCAAAACATACACTTATTCCCATTTTATATAAAAGCACTATGCAACAATAACGTATCCAAAAATGGTGGAGACATTTTTTTATAAACTGGAATTTTCTAGAGAAGATTTACAAATAAACCTTCAACTGGAAATAATTAAAAAGAGAGTTCTTAAATTTACATTAGCCCAGACCAAGAAAAACTTGTCATAAACATTTCAGCCATTGTCTATAACTCAATCTGAAGTACAGACACAATCAAATGTTTCTTTTAATATGAGAGACAAGGCGCCATATGGAAAAGACAAAAAAAGATACTTTCCTCTTGCAGCACTAGAGAAAGAAGATGAATGAGAATAATTTTCCTGTAAATGGGAGATTTTAATTTTTTTCTAAAATGGAATACTAACAGATAGCTATCTTTTAAGGTATCTCCAGACAGCCTCAGTAACAACACTATCAGTAAGCATTTAAAAGAAAACAAAATTGCCAATAAGACAGGATATCGTATACCTGAGACTACTTCAACATAACCATAAATTAAGATGAAAGGAAAATAGCAAAACTATACTTATTGCTCATCATCCTGTACGTAAATCTACATGAAGAAATTTAGCTATGAATATTCTACCTCCTTACTTACATCCACATAAAGCATGCAGATGACGTATTTCTTGCTATCTAAATGTGTTATGTGTAGAGAGTGCATGGGAGCTATCTGCTTCATAATCCAGATTTACTCTTTTTTGTCATGTTTTAAATCTGTGTACTTTGGAAATTGAAAAATTATCAGAAAATGTTCTCATTCAGCTAGAGGTTATCTTTCACTGCAAGGGACCCCTAGGCTGAAGGTTTTGAAAAATAAATAGGTTGAGCAATAATTTCCTGTAGTGGGATAAAGATCAGTGTTGAATAACAAATCTGAGAGTAGAAGATTTTCTTACTCTTTGTGCTTAATTACTTAGGAAACATGTGACATTAGGAACAAAACCCAAACAAAACATAAAAAAGCAGATTAATTTGTAAAAGCTTAAATATTCATACATATAGAAAAAAATGATTAAAAACTAGCAAAACACAAGTACCTATAAATAATGCTATAAAAACATGCAAGTGAAACTAAAGTTTAAACATTTTGATGCTATGAAGATAAAACATAACCTTTGCTCCCTCACTGTGTTTTCAATACCCAAATTTTTCAGGGTGGAATTTTACCTGAGATTTAAAAGTTTGTAACTCTGCTTGAAGCTCATTAATCATTGCCTCTTTCTTCTGCAATTCAGCCTGAGTTTCTTGGTGGTCGGTAAACTCTTTTTCAAACTGAAACAAATTAAAAATAATAAAAACAGAAAGATGAAAATGAAAAATTATTCTTCACCTAGAAATATGACTGGAATGATCTGCCAGTAGAACACAAGTTCCTGAATTGGTTTTATGAAAGGAGTGGTAGAGTTTTGAAAAGTCACTGACAGTCTTTCTCTAAGGCCCCTCCAGGTCCCACCAAAATCATTCATTCATAAGGTGGCAGAAAAAGCCAGAGACAAGTCTGTGACCTTCTCTCATCAGAGTAAACTGGCCAGTTATCCGCAACCTTGGCATTTTTCTTCAAAGTTTCTAAATATCATTGTGACTTTGTATAGAGAGCAAAGCATTGTATGAATTTCTTGCACCCTCCACCTGCAAAAGCTTATACTTGAAACTTATCTGACGTTAAACAACATGATTTAGAGGATTCCATTCTAATATTTTTTATTAATGACTCCATTCTCTTCAGTTTATAACATTTTTCTTATAATAACATAATATCTCCTAATATCTTTGGGAAAGTAATAATAAATTATTTTTTCAAAGTCCCTGGTGAAATATCTTCTGGGGAAAAAGGCAAACAATAAAGTTTGGTGAATCCAGTGAGTTTTCTATAATAATTTATATAGCTACTCATCACAATTTCTCATCTTGCATTCAAATAGGTTCAACTTTGCCATTATTATGACTAAAAACCTCCCAAAAGAAGTGAGTTTAAATAGTTTTGTCTCACAATCAAAAATAAGCATTTGACTTTCTTAAAAAAGAAAAATGAAAAATAAATCAATCAAAAAAATACAACTATCTCACAAATGTAGCCTCTTCATTTTAAATACACTCAAACCTCCATTAGGAAAATAACAACAATGTAGAATTCCACCGTTTACAAAGGGCTTTCATTTTTACTTAGTTTACCAAGGGAATCTTATTTTGTCCCTAACAACACAAAGAAGCAGTTGCTAGTCCCTCACAGCTAGTAAAAGATGTGAGATTAAAAAGATGCTAGATTTCCTGCCTTCGAAGTCTGAGTTCAAACGAAACTATACAACCTCTCTGCAATTAAAGTTTAGATAATGCTTTACAGTTTTACTTAATAGACTAATTTGGAACAGTTTTAGGTTCACAGCAAAACTGAGCAGAAAATGGAGATTTTCCACATACCCCCTGCCCCTATCCACACATTATCTCCCCCCATGCTTTATAGCTTTTAAAGCACAAAAGGAAGCATTCTTAAATTTCATTACAAAACCTCTGTGGAATAAGAAATATTGCTTTAATTCCTGCTTTACAGGGAAAGAAGGTAAATTTCAGACTACTGATCCTCTCAGTCTCGACCTTATGTTCCTTTATTAAGATAACAAAAACTAATTGGTAAAAACTGTCCAAATGTCCTTCAGCTGACCTAAGCCAGCAACATTACCATTCCCCACTACTACTACAGCTCCTACAAACCCCTCCTACTGTTACATAATTAAAAAGATCTTAGGCCTAAATCTAATCAAATTACTAATCTACAAAACAAGCCATGCATGAGGCTCAGAGGTCCACCCACCTTCCCCTGTCACCCAGTGCTTCCCCCTAAGGACTTGCTAAATCAATTGCTTTCACACCTCCCTTGCATAGTTAACCCCTCTGTACTTTCATCCCTCATTTTACTCCTTATAACCCTTCTCACCCTAATCTCTCCTTTGCCTAAAAGTCAACTTCTTCAAAGATTTGGATTCTGGTTCTCCTGCTACTCCTTGATTGCGCCTACCAATTCCTGCTATGAGTTTCTACAAAATCCAACCCACACTCATTTTTCTGACCTGTTAAACTCCATTCATGTCATTATCCATCACAAGTTAGCTATGATTCATTCTAAAAATGCTGACTTACCAAATTCCAACTCCTGAAGTCCAAATTCCCTGGACTTCTCTCAGCCTCATCTTAGGTGATCACTCTAGGGCCATCCTATTTCAATATCGTAGCCACTGGCCACAAATGAGTATTTAAATGTAAACTTAAATAACAAAAATAAAAAAATTCAGTTCCTGGATCACATCAGCCATTTAAAAGTATAAAGCCATTTACACTTTAAAAAGTATACAATAGGCACATATGGCTGATGCTACCATGTTGAACAATATAGATTATAAAACACTTCCATCATCCTATATTAGACAGGTCAGTTCCATAGAATAAATACCTATAAATAAGCCTCCAAATTCAACCTCTTTTCCTGTATGTTCCATTACAACACACACCTCTGGTTTTCCTGCTACTCCTTGATTGCTCCCACCAATTCCTGTTACGGGTTTCTACAAAATCCAACCCATTAATGTTGGCACTCTATAGGACTCTTTCCTCACTGTCCCCTCCTGCTTGTCTCATCTTCCACACCCATGTTTAAATCATCATGTATACACTGATGGCTTCCAAATCCCTATCAACAGCTCAGCTTCTTATCTGAATTCCAGGCTAAAATTTCACTTAATGAAATCTTTTCAAGACAGATGAAAAAAGCCGTATTTTCAAAACCAAACATGTTACCCACTACAAGAATTGTTTTTTGAATGTTGCTATTCTTTGCAAAGGACAGATCAAATTATATGACTCCTTTGTTTTTAAACTATCAGTGGTTTCATTATAATCATAATTATCTAAGAACCCTATAGGATCTGGCCCTAATCTACCTATTTCTCATTACACAATAAATATTTAACAACATACTGGAGATATGCCCCTCAGAGTGGTAGGTTCCAGAGACACAGTGAAACAGAACATGATCAGTTTACTTTCAGTAAGCACAGTGGCTGGTGGAGAAGTAAAAGCAAACTAACAACCCTAAATCCATTAAAAATACCAGCAACAAAGAAAGAGAAAGAGAAAGAGACAGAAAGAGAAAGAGAAAGAGAAAGAGAAAGAGAAAGAGAAAGAGAAAGAGAGAAAGAGACAGAGAGAAAGAGACAGAGAGAAAGAGAGAGAGAGAGAGAGAGAGAAAGCTGGGAAATGATTCCTGGAGGAATGATGCTTGACCTCAAAGTCTGAAAAACTTACTAGCACTTTAGCCGGTGGATGAATGACAAGCACTACTTTGTAAGGGGCACAAAAAGAGGTATGAGAATAAACTGAAGGGGATAAAGCCAGCCAGAGATGTGCACAGAAATAAAACCGTTGAAAGAAACTTTGCAGTAAGTCAACAAATTAATCCTTTTTTCCTAAAAACCATGGAGAGTTATTGGGGTATGTATAATAAATAAATAATATAATCAAATTTTTACTTTCAAAAACTCAACTGGCAGCAGTGTGAAAGTTGGGCTGAAAAAGACATACTAGGGGCATGGAAATTAGTTTGGAGGCTGTTTTAGTTATCCAAGCGAGAACCGAAGACCTGCCTGAATTGAGGTGGAGAAGAGGGTAATGACAAAGAAATGAAAAAAGATTACAGAACCCAAAAATGTTAGTATCTGACTGAATGAAGGAAGTGAGCAAGAGGAGTATATCTAAGATGACTATGGGGTTCTGTGGTTTTACAAGCTGGAAACAAAGTGTTGTTATTTGGGGAAAATAACTAAGGTTATAAAATGCAGGGGGGAGAGGTACTTTTAGGGAGAAGAAAGATAAATTTGGTTTTGGATATGCTAAGCTTGAGATACGTATAGGAAATTCAAAAGAAATTTAGATATCCCTCCTTTTGGCTATCTTGCGTTGTTCTTCATACTGATTCCTCAGGGCTCAGATTAGACGTCACTTCCTTGGAGAAGGCTTCTCTGGCCACCCACGACTAGGTGAGGGGCCTTTCCTCTAAGCTTATATACAACATAGGGTTTCTCTACCTACCAACCGCACATTGTAATATAAAATTATCAAAATATATAATACTATAATATACCTCAATAACACTCACTAACCTGAAAGCGCATAAATGTAAGAACCTTTCCAATTGTATTCATCATCTTTCCAGTGTCTTACATTTATAATTAAAGTCAAATAAATATTTGTTGAACAAAGTGAGGAACCAACCCCTGTCAAATCTTCCTTTATATGCTGAATGACTATGTCAAACATAGTCACTCTCCCAGCATCAGAAATCTTTAAGAGGTCATTTTCTTTTTGACAACTAAGACAAAGTTCACTGCTGCACAGCAACAAAAAATGTTACATCCTTCTTATAAGAGTAAGAATGAAAAAGTCTTTCTAGAATATCAGTATGTGTACTATCCTATTTCATAAACCCTAAAGTTCATAAGGCAAAAGAATTATTTTGGGATTTAATATAAAAATTACTAAAACAACCACAGTCATAATTAGTATATTCTAAGAACATTTATTAAATTAACTTGCTCATACTGAAAATAGCTATTACTTAAGAAAAAATAAATTTCCACATCCTCCCCTACAAAAAGATAGCTGAAATATACACTTTGCTTTAGCGTTTTTGTAACATCTACAGTCAAAACACTGTAGCCTTGGGGATAAAATGAATCTCCATTAAAAGCACACCTTATAAAAACTGATATGATAGCCTTCTTCTCCAAAAAGAGTTACTAGAGCAATATTACACTTACAAAATTACACACAAAAAATGTTGAAAACACACAGTTAAGGTTGAGGCTCTGCTTAATTTCATTCCTTAGGGTGAATGTATTAGTGCATCTGTACAAGAAGGTTGATAATTCAATATTCTCTATATACTTTCTGACATTTCTGGTCTTCATTTTTCAAATTTATGCACCAAAATAAAGAATGTGTCTAGCAACCATGATAGCTTCCTGCCTAAAGCAAAGTATTTACATGTGTCCTTATAAAGCTATCAGAACAAAGTTTTTGCTGATATATACAAAATGATGAGGCAATAGAAATATTTTATGGAGCAAATAGTATTTTCTGAATACACCTAAGACATATAATTTCTGACTAAAAGGGACAACTAACCTTGAACAAGGTCTTTCTTCTATTTACATTTAAAGCCTACAATTTTTTTTAGAAATCTGTTGAGAAACTTTAACTCCACTCATGTTTAACTCCATTCATATATACTATATATCTAAAAATGATAACAAAATCAAATTTATACCATCTGGGATGCATCCAAATCAAGTACTTCAAAGTCTACTACCACTTTCCTACAAAGAGTTAAAGCACTGACTGAGCTTAGAATACAATGTTGGCTGGGTGAAGAGTCACCCCAAAACATGAACATCTATCCACTGTAACACTATGACAACTAAACTTAAATGATCCATTAATTTGTTTCCCCCACTAAACTAAGTCACTTCAGAGCAATGACAATATTATATTCACAGTTGTAATCATAACCTGCAGCCAAAGGCCTGGGAAATAACAACCTCTCATTTAGCATTTGGTGAAGTCAGAACCTCAAGGCCCCTCAGGACATTGATAATGTTTTTCGTAAGTTACTCTTAACATATGAAAGAGTGCCTATAATTTGTAAGTTATGTTTCATCTTCAAAGTTTATGAAAATGTGCAACTGCCTCAAGATATTTAGTATCTGCTACCACAAAAACGTATACTCCTTGGCATGATGCCTACACACACAGTAAATATTCACTTAATAAATGTTCATTGTGGGTTCATCATGGTGGCAATAGTAATAATTATTATCACTCCTTCAATGTGAAAAGCCACCTGAATAATTCAAATCAGATTGACTATTTAAAATGCAAAGAACCAAAACAAAAAATTAAAAGTCTAATAGGTACTTGCTAAGCCAGAGATAAAAGGACAAAACACTACCTTAAATTTATGCCTAGTGTTCCATTATTGGAATGCTCAGCATGTGGGAGTTATTTATCTTCTACTGTTCAAGGTCATTGCCCACATCTGATTCTCAAAATTCCCAAAATTGCAATCTCAGGCATAAATGCGTTAAAGCAAAGTAGAGAATTGGTTGGATGGTTAGAAATACTATTGTGTTGAAACAAAATCAGTAATATCCAATAGCTATGACCTATGAACATGCCAATTTTATAAAGTTCAACTTAACATAATCAAGGAACTTTAATCAAAACTAAAAACTTAACTTTTTTTCTTAAAAGTTTTATGTATGATTTCATTCTTAAGGTTCTAAACAATATGATTTCTTGAGAATTACCACAATCTTAAAATTTTGATTATGTACATTTTGCTCAATCATCTACTCATTCAAAAAGTATCTTTTTAGTTCCTACAAAGGGCCAGGAATTGTTCTTGGTGTAGGGATAGTGAATAGGGCAAACAAAATGCCTCTAAGTTTACTCTTAGGGTAAAATAGACAATTCATTCATATATAAATACATATGTAGTATGTCAAACGATAAATATATTGGAAGAAAACAAAAAAGAATAGGGGGGGTCAAGTTTGGGGTGGGGAGTTAAAATTTTTTACACACAATGGTCTATGAGGTCCTCCTTGAAGGATAGCATCTGTGCACACACCCAAAGCATGTAAAGAAGAAAGAAGGAATAACAAGCAAATTCTCTGAAGCAAAAGCTTGTCTCCAGTGGTTCCCCACAGAGAACTATAAAGTTAGTCAAAACTACTTACTTTCTTGTAAAGTTCTGATGCTTTCTCTTCAATTTCTTCTAGTTTTGCTTGATCTACACAAACATCTAAAATTGCAATGACAGGAAATTTTTAATGCAATAGTTCTTAAACTCATCATGACTTCAAAAGTTTAGTTTCTTTAACGCATTTATGCCTGAGAGAAACAAGCATTTGCTTTATCAGTGTCATTAATATTATCTAGTTCTTCACTAATTCTTTATATTTCATTCTTCTTCCTTGACTCAGATAAATGTTCCAAATGTTAACATGTCTTTATACAGTATCATAATAAATAATCAGAGAGGTTAATATCACCACTGACATCAGAAAATAATTTTAGTACTGAGAACCTGTCAGCCTAAAAGCAGCAAATACAAGTTTTCCAATATTCAAATTTCCACTTAAAAACTAAAATTTTCTCATAGGCAGCATATTTGATCAGCCATTTTCTGCAAAGTTATAGACTCACTTTATCTCATTTTTAAGAAAGCAGATGCCTGACAAAAACTTAAATAAAAATACAAATCCTATAACACTAAATAATAATTAATGCTTTATCTAAAAAAAAAAACACCTCTCAAGTTACAGTAGCCGTCCTCTTTATGAGTCATTCCAAGTTAAAAAAAAAAAAAAGGCATGAAGAGGAGCAGGCAATTCTGCTTGCAACTCAATTACACAAATATTTTCTTACTAAACTCTTTTAATAGATCTTTTGCCTTTGGAGAATTTGTAACATGACACACTGGTCATGTGTAGCAGAAGTGCTGTATGTATAAATCCCATTTATTAACACAGAATATTAAAACAATGTGTATGCAAGGGTCAGTCTTTAACAAAGTTAATGTTTTTAGGATTTTATCAAAGGCATTAAGTTAAGAAAATGGCAGTGTTTGTTGTTTTATTGACAGTAAAGATGACAGTGACTACTCCCACAGTTTAGTGCCACTGGCTTGATTCATACAAAGTGCCAGGGGTTTTACTCACCATTGTTCTGCACCACCACTGCAAAATACCAACCAAATAAAAAAAGGAAATAATGTTTTTGTGCTATTATGAAAACAGTTGTGACAATTAGGGCCCTCAGGAGTCCAGAGACACTATATGAGAACCAATACCCTAGAGCTCATTCACAGAATAAGAGACAGTAAGATATTTCCATTTAAATAATAGAGAAATACTCACCTATGAACTGGGTTAAATCTAAATCTAGTCTTTTTCGATATGTGAAGTCTGGATCCATTCCATCTCTATGCAATACAATCTGGGATACACATTCATCAATTAGTTTGAAGTACTGTTGCCTAAAACCAAAGAAAAGAGTAAATGTATAATCAATCATTAGCATAACTTTACATCAAAATAAAACATTTTGCTAAGATTAATTTCAAGTTCAACAATTTATTAGAAATAGAGTTTCAACAGCTGACATAACAGATTTAACATGAGAATGAGAGTAAATACAATTGGCACCACTTTGCTTTTAATGAATTCAAAACTAAATTTCTTACAGTCTTTTAGGAAATATAGTGTCCCTTAATTTTCTCATAAAAGTCAAAACCTTGAATTCATTAGCTGAAAGTAAATTAGCTGAAAGAGAAGTGATATGTGCTTAAAAATAGTGCTCAGAGGTCATCAACTTTCCACTGTACCACACTGAAATAGCTACTATTAATTCACTTCATTCATACAAACCAAAATAAACAAAAATCTTTTCTAAAAAGTTTTATGGGAGTCTATGGTATACTGTTTTCCAAATGTTTCTGAAATCAAATTTAAATTTATACTGTAAATTATATACAATATCAAATTCGTATTTCTTACTCAAAAGGAAATGGAAAAATTCAGTATATTTGTCCGAAAATCAAAGTTTAACAAAAACCTCCAAGTAGATTTTATGTTGTCATTACAGTTACATCTAGTCTATCGACATTTGTAATAAGTGAAACATCCCTTAATATTTAATAACTGCAAAATAGACAAAATATTTTATAAGAAAAACCAAACTAAAGTGATAGGTTGGGCAGTATTCTAATGAAGAACAGTCCTCCTTCCCAAATCATCCCCTAGAACTTCCTTCCTTAATGACTTTTAGCATGCTTTTCCTCTCTAAATCCTCCTCATCACCTAAGAGTTGGTCCCTCAAGCCATTTAGGCTTTCCATTCCATAAACTATGACTCACTGCTCTTAACCTACTTAACTTACACCTAATAAACCATCCATTATGGTGAAGAAAATTTACTACAGCTTAATACTAGCAAAGATGACTTATGATCATTAATTGTTATAGAGTAAATATGTTCAAGAAATGGTTCCTGGGTACAAATCAAAAGTGTTATCTATGCTTGCCTCTATTTGTTCAAGTTCTTTCACGACATTATCTCCCATCCCCAAATATTTCTGCCATAATAACTACAATTACATGCAGTATACACGTTTTATACACATATCACATCAAAAAAATCTAGATGATTTTTTTTACTCAATGTCATTCTAATGTTTTAAAATAAAAATGTTTCCAATTAACAGCACAAGCTATTTCATATCATCTTTTTAAGAAACCATAATTTCAATAAGTTTTTCCTCAACTCCACAATGTTCAATTATGAGTTCATCTATAATGTAGCTTAAATTTCATGCAAAAACTCTTTGTGTAGGTGATACCAGCAAAGAATAAAATACAACATTTCAGGATTCCAAAAATGTAAACCTAGAAAATAATCTCCTTGAAGAATATTGGTGAGTTACTAAATGTGTCTGAAGAATATGTTAATAACTGAAGGGATGAACATAAATTGTCATTACTGATAAAATGCTATTTTCGTTGAAGGAGTTTTTGAAATCTTCATTTTCTCTGTAGTATTGTTAACAAGTATCAGAAATTATCGCCCATGCGCATTTAACTAGCATGGTATTTTACACATGGTAAGCCTTAATTATCTGGTGCGACACTGATCGTTTCCACCCAATTATCTTGCTGTATTTCAGACCCTTCCTATTTCCTGGGGAAAAGGGTTGCCTTTGACATACATTCTCCAATCAAATTCCATTTCTGCCAAATTTTCTTTTGTCCCAAAAGTGGAAATGAAACAAAGACTGTAATTTTTCCATCCACCAATTCTTTCAAATGAGAATATTTAGCATCCTGCAATGGAACAATCTACTGTTTGTAAAAAAAAAAAAAAAAAGAAAGAAAAAAAGAAAAATATGTATGTTCATATCAAAAGCAGTTTAAGGAGCTCATTAAACAAAAAAAAGTTCAGGTTATCTAAGATTGCTGAAGAGGTAAAACGCAGGTCCTTCTGAGGCAGATGAAACCAAAAAATGAAGGTAAAACCAAAAAAAAAAACAACAATCATAGATGTCTACACTGACAACAGTGAATTTTACTATATGCAAATAAAAGCTAATAAATAAAATTTTTAAAAGATAAATGCATGACAAAAATGTATGTAAATTATCACAATTCTGACACAATCCTGTAATAAAAGCATAATATATTTTTAAGAAATATTAACAACAATAACAATAAATAGGAGAGTTTGTAAATATGAGGAAAAAACTGAGTTGTCCTGAGCATAGTAGTCACAGGAAGAACACTGCCTTTGTGGCAACCATATCTGAAACCAAGATACCTGGGGTTTAAAGAGCCAAAGAAGGAATCAGCATAGACGAGTATCAAATGTAAAAGTTCATACTCAAACGATGACCAAAATATCTAAATTTCTATGCCTTAATGTCATTTTGGTAATGCCACAATTTAATCTTTCTCCAAGACTCTTGATTTAACTCAAATGATAGGATCACCTGAACATAACCCAAGACAGTTGTGTTTTTTAATCTGCTTTGAAGCTAGATACAACCACATACCCTCTTGGGGCACAAATGAATAAAAGTCATAAGTATGAGAAAACCCCTGGAGGACTACAGCTATGTTCAAACCATTGAAAACAAACAACAGTCTTAAATTCTTGGGTACTCAAACAGCACCAAACACCCAGAAGATGACAGGACTGACCATACACAGATCAAAAACTGTATGGAGTTTACCTAGAAGTAAGTAGAAGTTTTAATTTCATTTTTAAGTAAATCTGGAGTAGAAATAAAGTATCATAAACAGCATGGTACAAATGATTTTAAAATCTAAATTAGCATTTCTTAATCTAGCATTTATAAAGTATGTAAATATTTAAACTGGTTTATTTTTAATAAAATACCAGAAAGAAGCAAGTTAAACAAAATCAGTTACCAAACTCATATTTTAGAATATCAGTGGCACTTCTGGCTACAAAGAGAGTAATTTTGATGCATGTCCTATCCTCATGCTGAAAAACCTAAAGGTTTAACATTTTCGGTCTCCTCCTTTCTTGTTAGATATATCAAAAAATCATTGAGTCATGCCCTCTGATGTTATTCGGAGGACAAAGCCTGAGTGAAGCCTGTCTAAAAAAATTCTTCTACTTGAAATTAAGTAGGAAAAGAAAAACCACCCAAAGTATAAGAGAATGAAATTACAGCAAATCTGGATTGGTGACAACAAAAATGATTTTATATTCAAAGAGCTCAGCTTCCACCATAAAACAGTAACCGAAATGGAAAGTGGATACAGAGAACATTTACTAAGCATTCACCATATACCAGGGGTTTGGCTAGAACTTTTACCCACATTCCCATATTTCACCTACATAACAACCCAGTGAGTTAGGCGCTAATCTCCATATTTAGTCACATTTTAATGTAGCTGAGGCAAAGAAAGGTAAATAATTTGTTAAACTCAGATGGCTAGGATATAATCAATCCTTAAAAGCCATCTGACTTTTTGATACTTTAGCAATATTTAATGCAACTGTTTTATTAAGTCTTGCCAGCTATTTAAACACTAATAAAAGCAATGTTTAGTGCCCTTCATGTAACCTATGAGAAGAAACTTATCAACATCATTCCTACTGTCTAAGGAATAACCAGAAAATATTACCTATCACATGATAAACCAGTAATTTGTTCCTAGTTTGCATTTTTATTCAGATGAAAGGTTGTAACCAGGAATGCAAAGGAGCTTAAAAAGTAATAGTAATATCATTTTACCATCATCTACCTAAATATATGCCCAGAGGAAACAACACATTCTTTGAATCCGTGTTATGACAAAAATAAAACCATTTGCTTGTCCAAAGCAAGTATCATGTGAATTTCACAATTAATAGATTTTTATTAGTGAAAAAACATTGGAATATAACTTCCTCTTACCTTATAAAATAATCATTTCGAATCAGCAAAAGATGCTGAAGAATAGAAATAAAATATCCCTCTGCTCTAGTCTCTTTAACTGTGCTCCAAACCATGTTGTAAACATCATTTGCTTCAGTGAGTTGATTAAGGAATATATAGATTTATTTATATGCTACACCAAAGAACTCTAATAATATGACAGAATTTTATTCTTTAAGGTTTTGAAACTCTACTATGGGAATCTTATATATTCAATATAAAATACAGATAGGATTGAGGGTAGGTGAAAAACTCTGGAAATGGTAACGTAACCTGACACTTCCTGACTTCCCTTCTACAATCAGCTCCAACTAATCTGTCTCCCTTAAGCACCGAAGCTCCTGGGGACAAAGGTAGTAGGGCAGGTGGCTATGAATACTGTGTTGAATTCTAACGGCTGTCTGACCAATAGAGCTGGTGGTCAGGCATTATGTATTATGAAAAAGCATCAGGTGAGGGAAGGAACCTGCTATGTCTCATGAGGAGCACAAACATCTGCAGACCCACAGATTAACACGGGACACATGAGTATGCACCCAAGGTGCAGGTAAAGAGCCCTCAGAGACAGAGGATGTCCTATTCCTAAGGCTGAAAAGCACTGGGCGAAAGGAATAGTGTCAAATATAAAAAGAAAACAGAAGAGATTGCACACATACATATAAGAAACCAATCTACAGAATCCATTTGTTGCAGCATATTAGATATATGTGTATTCAAAAAAAAAAAAAAAAAAAAAAAAAAAAAACTAATAGTAACATTCTTCTGATGCAGGAAGGTTTGATTTCATGTTGTTTACATAGAAATAAGCTAAATACTTGTGGCTGAATATTTTGGAATTAGCAATAATTTTATATGTGATTTGACTAGACCAGAACAAAAGGATATTCAAGTTCAGCTCTAATATCTGTGAGGCGATGGGATAACTCAATCAAATCTTCTTCTCTATGCTCATCAAAGACTTTAAGTTGGATATCCAGGCCATCATTCTTAATGCATTTTAAATTCTAAAGATAAATAGAAATTATGATGAATGATTTTGTTTTTAATTATGCAAAAGAAAAAACATATAAACAATAAACCAACCATTCAACTTGATTTACAGCATTCCAACATTTAAAGTGTTAAATAACGTTCAAATCTTACCATCTATATTTCAAAAATAGATTTTTATACTCAAGCCTTTTCCCACAGATAAATTATTCTTCAAGGTAATTTATCTAAATTTCCCCCTACTCAAGTACTCTTTTAATTTAAATATTAATAAGGAGACTGCAGGGCACTTGCTGGCAATATCTCTTTCAATCCACAACGCATAAATTCATTTCTGATGTGAAGCCTGAAGTCCAAATCATCAGGAGATGTCACCAGGGCATTGATGAGCTGCATGCAAGCTACCTACAAGAGATCAAACAGTGAGACAGACTGGGTTTCCAACATTAAAGAAAGAGTAACAAAACTCAACTTCAAGGTTTTGTTCCAGCATTATTAAATATCTTTCCTATTTCAATAATTCGTAAGCAAAATATTTTAGTTAGTTATAAACTATAAAAGAAATAAAGTTTCAGTGGAGTTTTTTATTTCTCATTTATTTGGGGGTTACTGAGGTGAAAGGATGGTGGAAAACATTAGCCATTAATACTGCTCCATTAAAAAAAAAAAAAAAAAACTAACTTGTAATCAAAAGCTAACTTCCTATCCAATAATACCACTCTATATACATACAACAGAAATTGAACATATCCTAGTTGAAAATGATAAACACCTATTGGATAAATAACACTGACCTAAGATAGGATAATAAGATAATTTTCCATTCATCAAGAGAAACTCAAAGTCCCAAAAACTTCCAGGTCAGCAAGGGTCTTACCTCTGGTTAACAAGGTTATAAACAAAAACTATTTAAAAAAAACACTGTATAATTAACTTCTACAAGTTAATTTATCAGACAGTGGTTCTCCTACTTTGTCAAAAATTCAAAATGACCCTATGTTTTAACCAGAAATAAATAATAAAGCTCACTAAATCCTTTAATATATAGGTTAAATGATAAAAATTTTTCAATCATAAAATTTTTTGGTTCATATTTAACACTTCAATTTTCAACTTCTTCACTTTTTTAATCCCTAACTAAAATATATCTTTCATTCTCCAAAATCCATAAAATGGAAGCAAAAGACAGTCTCTCTAGAGAAGCATTCTTGGTTGTTTTTGATAATACTATTTTTCTAAAGTCTACATTCTATCCAAGTCTAGCAAAAACTACCGGACTACTGATCAATATGCTTAACCTCATGCTGTTCCCTAAATTGTCTTTTCTTCATCCCTTAAGGCAAGATTTATATGAATTTAAAATGCTGTTTTGGAGTACGACACCAACAGGAGTCTCAATTCCTGCTGTTTGAAACATAGAGTAATTTTATATTTGATATCTAAGCATTAAAATCTGACAAGCATACCTCTACTGTCAAAACTTAAGGTTATTTAAAGTGGGAATGGGAAATATGCCAGAAAAGAGAGGAAGAAGAAAAAACATACTACAAAAAGCCTGTGGCATTAAGCAAATCTCCACTTTCAAATATTTAATTCATAAAGATACAAAAAAAAAAAAAAAAAAAACTTAAAACAGAATCTACCTTTCCAGTACATGTTCATTCAGCTGTAACCAGTTCATGTCAAAAAGTCAAGTTTAAAATGTTTTCCTTCCACCCCCTTGCCAGTCATTACGCAGAACCCACAAACTTTTTTTTCACCAATGCCATATAATTTTAAAAGATTTCAAAGAGCAAATAATGTTACTCTACATTAAAAGAAACTAAATCTGACTCATCACCTGGTTTCTAGAAAAACACAAATTACAGACAACTGAAAGAAAATAACAAAAATAAGGAACACAAAAACTAGCAGTAAATATCTCTTAAATGGAAAATAAATATATGTAGACAACAGTAGCATGAAATTGAGAAATAAGGGAAAGGATAATCCAAATTATTTCCAGGAAATATTCAAAAAGGTAATGGTCCACAGAAGAAAAATTCGGAAATTAAATTGAAATAATGAATCTAAGTTAAATTTACAAAATTGCTTCCCAATTCTAATCATAACTTGCCATTAGTATGGCTTACAACCTATTTAATTTAAATCATGCAAACATGTCTGTGAATACACATAGGTATGCACTAAAATGTAGTGACTGTTTCTTTATTGATAAATAATTCTATAATCAAGGTAAAAACCAAGGAGTTCCTTCCAGGTTTTACACATATTGAGATATATATACCAGTGGTGTCACATGATTTCATAATTTAGCACACCAGTACAGAAGGGAGTGCCAATCAGCATTTATGCTGTATCAATCAACTCCTAGAGACATTGAGAAAGGTTAAAAAATTACAAAGGTTAACAGGACATTTTGCCTGTCCAATGAAGGTAAAGCAGTAAAATGATAAAAATATATAAAATAAGGAATATGTTTGGTAAATAATGGGAATATAGAGATGCTAAATGAGAACTGGGACCCCTGAATAAAGTACTGACTCAAGGATTAATAAAATGGCCTGATGAAGAAATGGAGGAAGATATTCTAAGCAGAGGAATTAACATGCTCAAAGACAGAGAACCTTTAAATTACAAGTAATTCAAATTTTATGAGTAGTTTGTCAAAGGCAGAATGGGGAAAAACAGGAAGAAGTCAGAAATGAGGCTGAACAAGGCGACAGGAGACAGGTAAGGCACAACCTTGTATGTCAAGTCACAAAATTCAGATTCAGCCAGAAATGGTGAAAATCATAAGGAATTTGATGTAAAGGGGGGACAACAGATTCAAGTTCAAAAGCTATTGTAGAAGTAAATTTTTGAGCAAGGAGGAAGGTTTGAACAACATTTGAAATACAAAGAAACATTGATAGAATGAGGTAGAAGAAAAACGTTTACAAGAGGTCTCCTACTTTTGTTAACTGGTTAGAAAGTGGTACCATTGGCAGACATACAAAATGTAAGGTGAGCAACAGGTTTTAGAGAATAGGATAAATCCTACTTTCAAAATTCTGACTTAGGTGTATATTAGAATCATTCATTCATTAAAAAAATAATTACTGAGTACCTACGCCTTCTGTCAACTGGAGATATTAATACTCAAAAAATGAGAAATGAAAGTGAGATGTTTTTCATAAGGAAGTCATCTCCATGCTCTACTTGATGTTCCCAAGATGTAGCATATGATCTCTCTTATTTTGCTGTTACAGAAATCATTTTGATACATTACAAAACCAACCTCCCTCTGAGCTAATAAGGGTAAGAAAACAAGGAGCTTCGTCTTCCTAAGAGCACCTAGTGAACCAAAGGTTCCAGCTTTGGCATCAGAAGCAGCTTACCCTGTTATTGGCTCACACACTTCATTCTTTCAAAGCCTATTTATTGGTGCCTACTATATGTCAGGCAACTGTTCTTGGTTCTGGACATACAGCTGTGAAAAAGATGAAAATTTCTTTGAGAGTAAGAAGAGTCAATACTGACTCCAAGGTTTTGGGCCTGAGCAACTTAGAAGATGAAATTTTAATACATTGAGACAGAAAATACCATGGAAGAAACAGGCTTGGGAAGAGAGAGAGACTCAGTTTTGGAGATAAGTAGGAAATGCTTACCAGTGATGTCAATTTTAAAAGCTGAGAAGGAAACTGAAGACAGAAGACTCCAGTCCAAAATAAAGTGATTACCATAGCAATAATATATAAAAACCAAGATCTCAGATAGAATCACCTAGGGAATAGTACAGAGGAAAAAGGAGGTGTAAGAACTGTTTAGAGCATTTTCAATTGTAGGTTTCAACGTGGAGATTAGAGAAATAAGTTAACGAAAAAAAAGTTAAAAAAAACTTACGTGAGGTAGAAGGAAAACAAGGAGATTATGATGCCTGGAAGTATGGAAAGTGGTCTCAACAGTGAGAGAGTGATCAACTGTGTCAAATGTGGTCAAATAAGACAAGAACTAATCAATTACCATTGCATTTGGCAACATGACAACACTGGTGACTTGACAAGAATAGTTTCTACAAAGGGATAGAGTTGCTGTTCCACGTGGAAAACCACTGCTTTCCCAGATACCATATGCAACCAGTAAACAAAGCAATTGGCTCTAAAATATTCTCCTCTTTGCCCCAAATGCATCTTTATATGTTAGAAATAACTGCTCTTTTATCTTTGTTTTTAAAAAGTCTATGTAAAGACACATCTCTAGGTGTTATGGATTGCAAATTCAATTCTAATGGTTTGGAAAGCCAATACTGTAAGCTCACATTATTACTCTTGCGTCAATTATCAAAAAGGGTCTTATGTGAGAAAAGGTATCTTAAACATAACTTTTAGCTGAGGTCGGGGGGGTGTCCCTCTATGATTCAGGACAGTTGCGGATTTCCTTAGGGCAGCAGTAAACTAAAAGTACGGTACCGGGACTGACACCAGCAAACTCCAGAAAGCCCAAGACCAGGAAAGTGAGCGGCCAAAAAAGTAATGACAAAGGGTAGAACAAAAGTCAGTCAGCAATATCATAAACTAGGAAGGTGAAGACATAACAGGGGCCAATAAAGTAGATAAACTGTATATGGAAATCTCAAAGATACTCAATATGTGGGACAGAGCCAGTCAAAGGCAATCTTAGGAACAAGGCAAATGATCAAAGGAAAATTGTTAGAAGCAGAAAGAGGTTAACAGCAAGACAGAGGAACATGCCACTATCTAGATCACTGAATCAGCAAAGCAGCTTTCTGCCCTTGAAAATAAAGTGAGAATGTTTCTTCATATGTGAACACATAGTACCTAAATTTCCTTTATTACACAACTTACTGCAATTACCATGTTCAACACAAATATGAGAAAAGATAAATATGTTTCCTTGTACAAATTTATTGTACATGAGAAATCTTGTTTGATGTATATAAGGTGCAGTGATCAAGTCAAGGTATTTAGAGTGTCCGTTTCCCTAGTATAATACATTTATTTGGTCAGATATAGTCACTCTATTCTGCTATCAAACATTAAACTTACTGCTTCTGTCTACCACGTTTGAATCCTTTACACACTTCTCTTCATCCTTCCTCATCTACCTCTAGTCACTCTTCCAGACTATTATCTATCTTTCCACTTTCTACATCCATGTGATCACAATTTTTAGCTCTCACATAAAAGTGAGATGTGATATTTGTCTGTGCTTCGCTATTTCACTTAAGTTAATAACCTCCAGTTCCATCTATGTTGCTGCAAATGACAGGATTTCATTCTTTTTTAACGGCTGAATAGCATTCCATGGTGTGTATGTCCCACATTTTCTTTATCCATTCATTCACTGATAACCATATCCTTGCATTATGTATAGTGCTGTAATAAGCATAAGAGTGCCAGTATCTCTTTGAAAAATTTATTTCTTTTCTTTTGGGTAGACACTTGGTAATGAGATTGTTTTTTCTAACCTTTGCTTTCCTGACCCTTTTTGGACAACAAACTTAAGCACAAAATTCAAGGTACACTAACAGGTACGATCCCTGAGCCCCATCCACAAGATCAATCCAGGTTTTCCAAAGGCCGCCAGAGCAGATGCTTTCAACCTGATTGTGCTGAGGAGATTTAGAAAGTTGTCTAATAGCAAAAGTAAGTAGTTCTTAGAAAGTTTAGTCTTGAGTCAACAAGTTCATCCTGGATATCAGAAGATGTTTTTACAATTAAATGATGGCTCTACATTGTAACAATATATTAGCTTCAGGAGCTAAATCCAGATTGAAAACAAGTACCAGTAAAATACTTAAATAAAAATTCTATCAGAATCTGCAAATACTTACTATCTGGGCCTGGAAGATATAGTTTAGACTGCTATTCATCTTTCCTACCCCATAGCAGAAATCATCTGTCTCTCTTTGCACAATTAAATTTCACATTTATCAAGTTAAAATGAGTAAACGTTGCTTATGGAGAAATATTTTGCCTCCAGGATAAATAAAGAAATTCCAAAGCTTTTAAAATTCTATACACATGCATTGAAGTAACTGCATATACCTCATACAGAATCAGAGAATTAAACTGCAAGACTCAAGAAGCTATAATTGATATGAACAGAGACACTAAAGAACAAACTTGAATTTTAAAATATTTATTCAGAAACTCCCCCAAGACATCATTAATTTCTTCTTTGTCCTCCGATGCCTTTTTCTAAAACTGCCTTTATTGCAATATTCATCTGAAATGTCAGATGGCTTTAAATTCTTGAGTATAAGCTTCTTAAGGGCAGATGTGTATTTCATGCAACTTTGTTGTTCCAATACCTAGCATAGGCCAGTACGTAGCAGTCACTAAATAACTAAATATTTAGTTACCTATATAAAGACATTAATTATCTTTCTAGTTGTCCGTGTAGAATAAATGAAGAAATGTATTATATAGACTTATGTAGATTCAGAAAACTGCCAGTAAACTCTAGATAATGGTAACCATTAGTTTATACTGGGGTATGCTCCATATCACAATATAAGTTCACGTTAGAATATTATCTGTTTCTTTAATGTTTCTACTAGCATATGGCTTATTATTTACTGATCCATTTTAACATGGTTGATGCTTTGATTGGTACTTATATAGCAACCCTATTCATGCAAACCACAATAAAAGGAGTAGTCAAAAGAGAAAGGAATTAAAACAAATTAACCTTTGCATCCTGCTGGGATAGCCCAACAATGATCCTAAAAATAAACCTTTTACTAATAGTCTGTATTCTTCATTTAGTCCTTCATTAAATGTGAGAAAAATTTATTTAAAACGGGATATAACTTTAATTAACAGTAATTTGAGGGGACAAAGAAATACTTAAAAAATAGTAAATCAAGATATAACCATTCATCATAAGAAGACCCTTATTTGGTTTTTGGCATTAAAAAACCTGGATAAACTTTGGAGATTAAAGTGGTAGGAGGAACAAAATTGACCAAAGCAAATACACTTGGCTAAATCCAAAAAGGTATTTATCCTCTGATTTGTTTCAATGTGAACCACTCAAGGCATGTCCGTCTGATTATTGCCCATTGGAAAATTTCAAAATATTGTGGTTATCACTCAATTAAGAAAGGTTTCTGGTACTATTTTTAACACTTTAATAAAGCTAAATATATAATGATAAAAAGTTAACCTTTTTAATTTATAAAAATATTGCATTTTCTACTTTTTCAGACATGGAAAAATAAGGTCCCATCAAACTTTCAAAGATCTATCTTGTAATTGAACTTAATGCAGATTGAAGAGATTTTTTTTATTAAGTTAAAGAAAAATTTAACTATCTTTGCAGCAGCTGTAAAAATGCAACTCCCAGTCTTTGAAGGAAACATATATGGCCTACAGCCCCAGCTGCTACCTTCTGAAACCCATTACAGCAACTGAATTGAAGTCACAGTTCCCTGCTCCAAGCCAAGGCTTGAGCACCGCAAGTATACTAAAATAGACCTGTTCATGGTACACATGTGACTTCGGCTTAAGGATTTCCCAACGGCCTTGTCAAGCTCTCCTAGAATCACAGGGCAGCCTGAGACACTTTCACCCAACCTCCACTCCTTCCCTCTCTCCTTCACCTAGGGTCAGATCTGCATTGAGTTCCACAGCTCTCCCAGCCTCCCCTAGCTCCTGCTTCAAAGTCCCTCACAGGCATTTCCTCTAGTCCCTTACATACCAAACATCTTGCTTCTCAGAAAACCAAGGCTAACAGCCTCATTTCACAAAGCAAGTTTCAACAAGGGTTATCATTTTCAAATTGTCAAACTCATAAGTATTGTAACTGAAGGTTAATCAAATTTCTTATTTTTTAAGTATTTAACAGGACACTTTTACTTTTTCTTGTTATTCCTTATATATGAACACCCTCTGTATTTTCATACGTTATCATGAGATACAGGTTAAGACCATGTGTACACCAGACACTAAAATACATTTGGAACACAGTTTTTCTCTAATTATATTTCTGAAAACACCAATGGCCTGGATTACATTCCTTGCTTTTGTTTCCTTGAAAAATATATTCTAGGGTAAAGAAGTATCTACCACAGGAATCCTAGAATGACATACCAACTATCAACCACCCCTGCCCAGTACTGCATCAATGCTATCTGCACAGTTTAAGAAGCCTGAAGATATAAGGGTTGCACAACAATGTGAATGTGCTTAATGACACTGAACTATACTCTTAACGATGGTTAAAATGGTAGATTTCATGTTATGTGTATCTTACCACAATCGAAACAAAAAATCTAAAGAGAATAATAAGAAATGACAAGATCTGAGTTATCTTTACTAGATAATCATAAAAAGTAGAGGTCCACAGAAGGACAACATAAACCTAGCTATTGATATTATATCTAAAGAGTATACTAAAATCAAATATTTAGAAACCTAAATGAAATTAAGTAAAAGGATTTAAGTATAAATTTTAAGTGAGCAAGCTCAGAACTAAAGATGCTACAGATCCACATCAAACTATCGAAGACAACCAAATACTTTTTTCCCTCTGAAACAGGCTTCCCCATCTTTTCCCTTATTTGCTCTCTGACAGATTTATTTCTCCTTTCTGGACTCAGAAACTTTGGAAATCATGTTTTCCCTTTATTCAGTAACTAATGTAGGGAAAACATTCTTGAGATATTTATTCAGTAACTAATGTAGGGAAAATGTTCAATCTTGAATATTTTCCCTATATTAGTTATTAAATAAAGGGAAAACATAAAAATCATAAAAGAATATGACTCTGACAAGAGAAGAAGGTATCCCAAGAACCAAAATTAATGAAGGTTCCATCCCATTAAATCTACATCCGAGACATAACAAATGTATAGCAACAACATTAGAAACCAACGGACTAAAGGAAAAGGAGCCAAGGTGACACTAAGAGGTTTGTGGTCTTCTCTCTGTTGCAAGAAAATTCTCCCTGGGTCTCTCATATTTCACTCCATTTCTACTTGCATAGCAAGTAAAGACATTGACAGTCTTTGTTCTAGATGCTTTTCAAGGACGTATGTATGCCAATCTTGGAAAACAGTGTTTCTCTCCAGAGCAAAAAGTGGGCTCACTTTATGTCTAATATAATAAAGATAAGGTCTCCTTTAGGAGCAAAGCACAGGCAAATTCAAAGTTCCTCTCCTACAGTACATCCTGCCATCTACCACCAGGAAGTCCTGACCATGATTTGATTACCATTACCTACAGTTCACTAAGAGGTCAGTCAGAACAGCACAGGATAGATCTAGCTCCTGTATATCCCATGCAAAACATCTTCCCTCATCTCTAGATGTTTACCCCTTTCCAACTCCCATAACTGTAGTTCAGTCTTTCTGTGGGATGGGTGAATGGCACTGACAATAAAGACAGGTTGGACTGACTGACTTCAGACAGTCTCTCCAAAAACATTAGACTTAATATTATTTCCTGAACCAAGAACCATAAAGTTTATCTGCCAGCTGGAAGCCAAGTTGAAAGCTCTGCCACCCTGAGGCCCCTCAATTAATTAAGGTCCTATTTGGGTCATCCCAACAACTATTAACAACACTTTCCTTCCAAAAGCACCACGTACACCTTTCAAGACTATTTATCTTGTATGAAAGCCAGGAATCAACTTGCCTCTCTCTTCAAAAACACCATGACTTGTACCCTACCAGTGTGATCATCAGAAACGTTCAAGGTTTAAAGAAATGCAACTGGTATGTCATGAAACTCTTAGGCAACTATGGAGAGCTCTCCAAACTGAAGCTATCTTTAGTTACTCTGGGGAGCTGCCAGAAGGAAAAAACTGACTCACTATGTGCACTCTGCAGGCAGTTATCCCTACAATGGGAGGTAGTAAAAAACTTGTGCCTGATCTTAGCTAAAGTGATCAATCACCCCACATCAGCCCTGAAAGGCAATCAGGTCAGCTTCAACTTACTGATTAGGACTGTTACGAATGAAAGAATTTTCCTAGACTTCTTTGCTGAACAAGGGGAAGTTTGTGCAATCACTAACACATCATTCTGTATCTGAATTAACATGTCAGGCCAAGTGGAAAGATGAATCAAAAAATTTAAAAAGAAAGCCATCCAGTGTTCTAAGGTACACTCTGATGATTTACTGGTTTATAGGATTTGTTCAGCTGACTAGATGTGGGACCTGGAAGGCAGGACTGAAGCCAATACTTAAGATAGGCCTCATTCTGCTGCCCACAGTCCTATTGACCAGTAGCCTTAATTAAATACACTATGAAACATATTGAACAGATTTCATCATAGCCTGAATCAATCAGATCAATCAGAGTCATTGTTCCCATAATATAAAGGTAATATTCCCTATGCTGAAGGTTTCTCTCCTAAAATACAACCCACTGTAACTAGTCATATTCACATTACATTACAGGTGTCACAATATGAACACTGGGACCACTGGGACTGACACAAAGCTGATACTCAGCCTACTGTTACTGCTTTGAGCAATAAAATTCTTTGTTTTTAACCTAGGAGTTCGTGTCTTTTGACAGCACCAATAGAACTGTAGCAGACTAACATGTCAGTTTAAAAGTCAAATCATCTAAGACCCTTCGTGTTCCTGACCCTGCCATCCACAAGTCCATGGGTACTGGATCAGGGAGAAACCACAGGAAAAGGAAGGTTCAGCATGCTATCACCGTGGGCCTGAGGACATATACACAGAAGAAGAACCAAATATCAACCCAAAAAGCTCTAGGATTCCCAAGTTTTGATTCTCTTCCAAAAACATATCACAATTCAATCAGTCCTGTGACCAACAGCAAGGGTTTCAACAACTCCGTGGAATCCAGAAAATGCTCTTGATACTCTAGCAAAGTAATGACTCTGACAAGAGCAGACAGAAGATACACAAAGAAAGGAAAAGAAAAAGAGGAAAGAAATGAAAATAACAGAAAATTAAAGGTTGGCACAAACCAGAGCCTGGTTAACCAATACTTATCCCAGTCCTTATCTACAAGGAAAAACTGACCAACATGAGGGACAACCACACACATGAATACTGGATCCTATGATGAAGGGTTTGGTTCTGCCAGGGCAACTGTGGCAGAAGGCTGTCTGTCCCTAGCGTCACAAGTGCTGAACACAACAGAGTGTTGGGAGTGGCATTTCCATTAGAGAATTGCTGTGATATGCTGCAGTAATCCTTCTGTATTACTTCTAGCTACATACTACCCACATGATTCCCTGGGCCTACCGGAAATTCTGTAAGGTAGGTATAAAATTTATAAGGTAATTGACTGATATAGACTGTGATGAAATCTGTTCAATTTGTGTCATAGCATATTTAATTTTGTATTACCATTTTCTGCTTAAATTACCTAGAGTGGTTATGTTGCTTGCAGCTGGGAAACGCTGACATGTTTCAAAAAAAAAAAAAAAATAGTAATATATGCTACTTTAAGTACTAGATTTATATCTGTACTTTCTTTCCTGATAATAGTCTTCAAGGCATAAAAATAAAGTTATTCCAGGTACAAAGTTCATCATTTTCTTACTATACAATATAAACTGGGAGAAGTGTACTCAATTCAATCATAAACAAATTATCATTATTAGGATCAGACTAACAAAATAAGTAATAATCCTCCTTATTCTCCTTTAAAAATTGCTTTGTCATAAATACTTGGCAGTAAAAGAACAACGAAGCATGTTTTTATTTTGCTATCTCTCATTTTCTCCAATTTAAAAGCGAACAGTTGGTTCCTATTTTATTCACCAATAAACAAGTTTTAATTGGTGATTTGCTAATGTCATCCAATTTAGTACATTTTAATAATGCAGTTTATTAAAATGGAATAAAATGGGTACAAATAGTTTTATGGGAAAATTCATAGCCAGCTACCTCTAAAATATACTTTATTTGTGAAAAATTCAGAAAGACCTAGAGAAAAAAGTATTTATAGATATTACTACAATGTTTTTGATAATTTTAAAGAATATAGAAAGAGCATAATCGGCAATACGCAGAAAAGAAAATCTACTTTACCTTTTTTTTTGACCTAAGTTAGCACTCTGGAAAATGGTACCTTTTACTCTTTGGCTTGCTACCTGCTATCTATTTCACACATTAGGTTTAAAAACAATGAGAAACTTTTATTAAAAAGTAAAAACCTTCAACAAAATGTTTGAATAGGAAAAATAAGAATGTAGAACAATTCTTTCCATTTTCTATTCCCAATTAAGAGCATGGAAATTTAACCTGAACATATCAGAAACATGAGAAAGAAATAAATTTGAATTGTGCTAAAATAACCTTTCACTTCTTAAAAATTAAGTTTTAAGGCCAGGCGCTGTGATCCATAGCTATAATCCCAACACTTTGGGAGTTAGCCAAGCATGGTGGCATGCGCCTATACTCCTAGCTACTCAGGAGGCTGAGGCAGGAGAATCGCTTGAACCTGGGAGGCAGAGGCTGCAGTTAGCCAAGATCATGTCACTGCACTCCAGCGTGGGTGACACAGCAAGACTCTGTCTCAAAAAAATAAATATATAAAAATAAGCTCTAAGAAATATATCAAGAAATTTCTTTTAGTGTTTACAGTATATCAAATAATACTACTAACTGTAACAGAAAATATAATTACAACTAAGGAAATTAGTTTCATAAAAGCAAATATAATCAGCTACCTATATCTGGGCAAAATTTTTTCAGAAATTGGCAAAAATTCTTCAAAAACTGAATCATCACCTACTATGTCCCACAAAAAATTAAAAAGAAACTATATCATATCCATGACTTCCATAACTATCAAAGGGATACATTGCTCTAAGCTCTCCTCCTCCCTACCTCTATTCGCTCAACACTAAATATGGCAAATAAGCAGCTTAAAAAGAAATAATCTCCACAAATGTTCACAGCAGCATTTTTCATAACAGCCGAAGAGTAGAAACAACCCAAATATCTGTCAAGTGACAGCTGATAAAATGTGGTATGCCCATATGACAGATGACTATTTTTTTAAATGCAGTACTCCAACCTCTAAAATATTTTTGCTATTAATAAATAAAAGAAGACAAAGATCCACATAACACATGATTACATTTACATGAAATGTCTAGAATATGCAACTCTATAAAGACAGAAAGTAGATCAATAGTTCTCAAGCTAGAGAGAATCAAGGATTGTGGAGTTACAGCTAAGGGATGAGGACTTTCTTTTGGGGACAATGAAAATATTCTAAAGTTGATTGTGGCAAAGATTCCACAAATCTCTTAATACACAAACAACATTGAATCGCATATTTTGAATGGGTGAATTCTGTGATATGTTAATTTAATCTGACTAGAGCTGTTAATAAAAGAAATTAAGCCTGTATCAAAACTTTATATAAACAGAGTTTTTAAAATTTATTGAAGTCTTAATATCTTTCATAGAATAGTAACCTATAAAATTCCAAACTTTTAACTGATAGTTCTCTTTCTAGATATTTACTGGCTAAATATAAATTTCTCATGACTATAGAAATGTTATTGTTTTTTTCCACAAAAGAGCACCTTCAATAAAATTTGAACTGCCAATAAAAGAAAGTATTTATCCTCTAAACTTTTAAAATCAATGTAGCTTGCCTTCAAGTTCATGCTCGTCAATTTAATTAGTAGTTAATTAAAATTAAGGTCAGATAGATTTACCTTAACGTCTGACAGCCAAAACAAATATTCCAAATAACCAAGAATAAGACTGCAATAGTCAAAACTTTCCAGGTAATGGGAAAATCATGTCATTTATCAGCACAAAACTGGGCTTTGCCTTTAACAAGACATTATTCATCCCTTCCCTCACAGTTTAAAACCTCATGTAATGTAATACTATTGTAAAGAAAAGGAGGTGACTCCAGTTTTATCAAGATTTTTATAAACCTTTTATTCTAAAATAATTATAGATTCATAGATGGTTGCAAAAAAATTAGATAAAGTAATTGCTCAGCTTTCCTGTACGAAGTTTTCTTTAGGGTTACTCTTCATTAATCTTCAGATGAGTAAGAAGCCTGGGGCCAGGTGACAAAGAAACTTGTTAAAAGCACCAGAAGACAACAGACGAAGCAGACAAAGACAGACACAAAAATAGAAAGGAAAAAGAGAAGCAACAGGAATGAAAAGAAGAGAAAGGAAGAGGGAGCTCAGAGTGGAGGCAGGAGAGAAGAGACAGAACAAAGCAGAGAGTAAAGAGAGGAGAAGGAGAAGAAGAGAAATGAGACTAGCAATATATGAATTAAAATAGCCCATCCAGCAACTAAAGAGGCAAGGTCCATGTCAGAGACGCGGAACACATCCCAGGCTTCGACACCAATGTTCTCTAACAAGCTTAGGATGCATGAAAAGGGTCTCTCATTTCTCGAGTTTCCTGCTGGACTCATGCAATAGAGACCCTCTACTCAGTTCTTCAATCCTTCCTATTGCAAGAGAAACAAATCAGGGTTCCCCACCAATTCACTAACACTGTCATCTGAAATGTTATACTAAATTATTACTTTCACAGCTCTTATCACATTCTCATTATTTTTCTTTTCTTTTTTTTTTTTTAAAGACCGAGTCTCACAGTGCAGTGGCACAATCTCAGCTCACTGCAACCACCAACTCCTGGGTTCAAGCTATTCTTCAGTCTCAGCCTCCCGAGTAGCTGGGATTACAGGCACCCGCCATCATGCCCAGATAATTTTTGTATTTTTAGTAGAGACAGGGTTTCACCATGTTGGCCAGGCTGGTCTTGAACTCCTGACCTCAGGTGATCTGCCCACCTCAGCCTCCCAAAGTTCTAGGATAACAGGTAAGCCACCGCGCCCAGCCTATTATTTTTCAATTACCATTTGTTTACTTCCAATTTTTTACTTTATTTTTTTTTTTAGTTCAGATTTGGCTTTTCTATTCCTATCATACCAAGAAACAATAAAATAGCTAAGCCACGTAGAACCTTTAAAAAAAAAAGTATAACGTTTTACTTTTATTTAATGTGAAACAGATTTATTTCATATCTATTAACACACTGAAACTTTGCTGCACATTAGGATCACCAGAGGATCTTTTTAAATCTCTCAGCATGCAGGTCACACCATGCCAACTAACTTTTAAAAGTATGGAGGTGAGAATCAGGTATTAATATTTTTTAAGATGATCACTTTTGATTAACAATGATCCTAATAACAATTATACCAATAAAAGCCTCTTTTCCTTTTTTAAAAAAAGAAAGTAAATGAATATTAGTTATTCAGCTTGAATACTAAAATGTTTAAGTCTAAATGTATCTTTTTAGAAATAAATATTTTTGGAAATATCTATAATCTTGGGTTTCCTTGTTATTCAGTTAAGCTCACAACTTTTCAAATATTAAAATTCAAACAATGAGAAGTCCTAATTCACCTAATTGAAACATCTCAAAAGTTAAAGTAATTTATGAGACTAACATAGAAAAAACAGTTCATAGGACTATGATTATATCTTATACAGGGAAATCTAATAATTCTACCTCAGAAAAAGTAACCTAGGAAATAACCATTGTTATGTGTGAAGATGTATCTATAAGATGTATTATCACATAGTATAAATTGAAATTCTATATATTAAAGATAATGCTATAAAGAAATATTAAATGGCATGCAGAGCTTCGTAATAATTTACATATAAGTTAAGCACAAAACAGTTCAAAGTAACATATATCATTTAAAAATAGATTTTATATACACACAAAACTTACTTGCAGTTGAACTGAATTGTGCCGGAGGCCTTCCACGATACAAAAAAATCTGTCAATTTTTTTTTCTTCACCAGCCGAAGTTAAAGCTTCTAAAACTTCTTCAAGGCTATTGGAAAATTTGAGTTAATTAAATTGCAAGTAGCAAACACAAATGCCATTATATAATTGCTTTATCCTACTAAAGAAGTCAATACCCTAAACAGCCAATATATTTTAGCAGTAGCTTACTGAATACACAGCATGTATCAAGCACAGTTCTAAGCATGTTGTATTATAACCATTTATCCCTGACAATAACCCTGTGAAGATGTTTATCAAGCATTTATATACTGCTTACTACACATCAGGCACCATTTAAACCACTTTACAAATATCAACTCATTTTAAAGTATATAACAACTGTTTGAGGTAGGTACCATTATTAACCCATATTATAGATTAGGAGACTAAGGCAGAAAAAGGTTAAGCAATCTGTCCAAGGTTTCACAACCAAGAAATGGTGGAGCAAGGATCTGAAACCAGACAGTTTATGTGGTGAGCACTACATAAATGCTCTTAAGCATCACACTCTTATGCCTCACAAATTTAAGTAAACGAAGCTCCATGATAGTTGAAAATATATAGTAGTATGGTATTATAAATAGTCAAATATAAAATATAATAATTATGCAAAAAACTACACTTCCTCCTCTTTTAAATTTTAGTTAACAGCATCCAGCACACTGGAAAAGCTCATAGTTTATGGATGGATATGGACATGTAGTCCTAAATGTTATTTATGAGATCTTGATAACCCATTCTGAAGTCAAGAAACAAGGAAAGGGGAAGGATAACAGAATAGGGAAGGGAAAACAAAAGCAAGGAAGAGTCCAAGAGGAAAGAGGAGGAAGGAAAAGGAAAAAGAGAAAGGAAGTTAAAAGAGAGAAGCAAAAAATGATGGCGGAAGGGATAAAGGAAGAAAGCAGGAAGGAAAGCTCAGAAAGTATCATATATGTCAACAGAAATTTCACTCTTAGATTTGTACACCAACATTTATATGGTCTTAAGTAGTGAAGCTGTATGCCTGGCTTTGCACGGTTGGGACTGCTGCTGGGTATGGCTAAGCCTCTTCCATAGATAAACACTGTAGACACACTGGGGGCAGAGTGCCCGACGAGTAGTTTCTTTGACTATGCAACCATCAAGCTGAACCTGCTCAATCCCTCCGACTCCAGCAGGACCTCCACAAGGCTGATTTTCAAATGAACACAGGGGGCTCCCCTCATGGGGCTCTGCCTACCCCTATATGTGGGGGATATTTCTGTTCTTTTAGCAGTTTAGTTTTTACATTTTTATCTTTTGAAAAAGGCATTTTAAATAATTTTTAAATGTTTCCTTATAATTAGAACCCTAATTTTCTTTTTTTTAAATCTTTATCTTTACAATTATCTTTATTATGTATATAATCATATTTTATTATCATTATAAGAAATGTGGTTAAGTTCTTGACAGCTTTAGTATGTGCTTTATGCTGAAGAACTTTGTACCCTTAACTAGTAAACTACTATTAAATATATCACTTTCTAATCTGCCTTACATATAGATTTCCAAATCATATGTTTTCTTTTATAAGGGGAAAGACAAGACCTACAGTTTGAAATAATTCTATCTGGGAAAAAAAATCAGATAAGAAACAGAACCATTTGTATATTTTCAAAGTCTTCATTTTGAATTTTTTTAAATTTAGAGTTTCAGTTCAAAACAATTTAAATATGATAAAGAAATCAGTTATTCATAGAAGCATTTTAGCCCATAACTAATATATTAAGTGAAATAATATTACACAAAAATTTCCAGTCAATAAAAACCTAAATTCGCTGCTTAAATATACCTCAACATTTATTTAAATTCTAGTAAATTCTAGCCTAGAGTAGATAAGGAAAAATTAAATGAATCAATCTGTATGAAATTATATAATGAGAGAAAAAGGTTGAGAACACTTACATGCTTTCCTCCCCTACAATGCATACCGCAGAGAGCAGTTTAACCACATCCGTCATCATATTGGGGTGTCTGGGATCCATGGCTTTGGCCAATAAGGAAAGACTCCTCTCCTCACTCATAATTTTTTCCAAGCCATACTATAATATTTTGAAAATAAGAGGTCGAATGTTAGAAATTAGTTAGAAAAATGATGCCCTGAAGGAAATGTAGTTACTAAAAATTTTTTGTAGGATAATATATTTTTACACTTACTAAAACTAAAATATATAGACTGTGTAACACTCTAAAAAATTCACGGCCAGTCATGATGGTTCATATCTGTAATCCCAGCATATTGGGAGGTGGAGGTGGGTGGATCACCTGAGGTCAGGAGTTCAAGACCAGCCTGACCAACATGGAGAAAACCCCAT